>NC_140585.1:33996618-34341618 GCF_964204655.1 Triturus cristatus | reverse complement strand
TCTGGGTCAGGGTTTCGTAAGTAGCAGAGCAGCTACCTCGCTGCGATCTATTGAAAGTCATCCTCTGAGCCAAGCTTTGGTCTCTCCGTGCGTGGGCGCCCGTGGACGCCCTCCTCCACCACACCCAGGGATGGGTTTCTCTGCCGCCTGGAAGGACGCAGAGGGGGGTAACATGGGCCTGCGGGAGGCTGCCTCCACCACGTGTCCTCCGGCACGGGGGCCTCCCTCACGTCCCTGCCCGTGCGGGGATGGGTGCCACCATCCCTTGCGGGTCAGCAGGGTGACCAGATGTCCTGGGGCGGCCAGGCCTCCCCTTCCGGCTGCTCCCGGGCAAGGCGAGCAGAGAGACGAGCAGCGGGAGCCCCGGGGGAAGGTGCCTCCGAGTGCCTGGCCACCCTCGTTGGACTGCAAGGGCAGCTGGGTACGGCACCCTCCCAGGCCATTCGGGCACTGAGTCGTCCCGGGTCATCTGGTCACCTGGCTGCACGACCAGATGGCCCCGCGGGCCGGGTGACCAGATGGCCCCGCGGGCCGGGTGACCAGATGGCCCCACGGGCCGGGTGACCAGATGGCCCCGCGGGCCGGGTGACCAGATGGCCCCGCGGGCCGGGTGACCAGATGGCCCCGCGGGCCGGGTGACCAGATGGCCCCGCGGGCCGGGTGACCAGATGGCCCCGCGGGCCGGGTGACCAGATGGCCCCGCGGGCCGGGCTAACTCGAAATTTTGTCCTTCTCCAAACTTCTGTAAGCCCCCACTACGTGGGGGCTTAATAGTCGAGAAAAATGGGCTCCCGGGCAGGCCGTCGGGGAGGGGACGTGGCCTGGGCTTAACCCTCCTTGGTTCCAGCCGAGGGTCCGGGGTTCCACCGGGGGCCGGGGAGACTCTCCCCGGCCTGGCAAGGGTTCAGAAGCTGGGCCCAGTCCCGGGGCTTGTGCTCCGTCCCAGTGTCCCAGGGTGCAGGAGCCCTCCGTCCTGCAAGCCAGCCGAGGGTCCGGGCGTTGGGGGAAGGGTGTCCACCGGGGTCCGGAGATGCTCTCCCCGGCCTGGCTAGGGTTCTTCAGTGTTATAGGCTTCTGGTACCGGTCCTCCAACCCCTTGCACCACAAAATGCCCTCAAAAAAGCTTCTGCGATGGCGAGGACTACTGTTCTTTATACCATAAAAGAAGCACATTGCAGCAAGCAGTCTGCACTTTAAATTGATCATTTTGTCTAAGAGAGATCACAACTGTACGGCACACATGTTTCCGAACCCAGAAGGATGAAGGGATGAGTTGGCCATGCAGCCAATTGAAGCTGTTGTGCAAGTTCAAACATCCATTGGTAAAGCTCATCCTTTTACAGCCAAGACAGATTGGCTTTGCAAACACTAGATGTTTTTATAGCAAGGTTGTGAATCGGAAAAAATATTTAAAAAAATCTTTAATATACTTTAACTCTGCTGGACGGAAGATATTAAATTACACACCGAGTGTGAACACGCAATCATTTTCGAAGACATGCCTTGAATGACAACATGTCCTCAAAAACACGCACAAGCACAATAACAAACACAAGCCTCGGACTGAGAGGCTACAAACTTCGGAGGACCGCGTTTTACGCCTCCCCCGTCGCGCTGTCCACGCTCCGAGGTGCCGACTCACAACCTAGTGTGACAAAACACCTCACATGTATGAAGAAATGGGCATGTACCGATCAAGTACAGTCACTGCCGCGCTGCCACACCAATGCACCAAGCTCCCTTTCCAGGCTGGACGGGATCTGACACCGGTTCCCTCTCCTCCCAGCCGCGCCAAGTGTGGGGAGCCACCTTCTTACCTGTATATCCTGCGCGCCCCCCCCCCCCTCCCCCCAGTAGGGTACAAGGGCAAGCGGCTGGCACCTTGGCAGCGCGGAGGAGGTTTCTCCCACAGCTCAGACGGTGGGTGGGTGATGTAGGAGGGTGGTGGAGATAGGAGTCAGCGGCTCTCTGTGCTGTATTTCTGACTTGCTGTGCGTGAGGAGAAAAGGATGAGATGTACGAGAGAGAGAGAGAGAGAGAGAGAGAGAGAGAGAGAGAGAGAGAGAGAGAGAGAGAGAGAGAGAGAGAGAGAGAGAGAGAGAGAGAGAGAGAGAGAGAGAGAGAAGAGAGAGAAAGAGAGAGAGAGAATCGGACAACACAAGATTGAAAACGATGAGGTGGAAATGTGAAATTGGGAGGGGGGGGGGGGACACAGAAAGAAAGTGTAAGGAGAGGGTAAAGAGAGGACGGGCTATAATGGCCTACATATGCTCGAGAAAGAACTCAGAGGTGACACGGGAACAATACAATTAGAAAAAGCTGTGTGTGAGCAAGAGAACACAGCTGAAACGAGAAAGAGAAAAGTGTTGATGAATTCCACCGTGGGTTAGAAGAGGAGGGATGTTAGAGTGTGAGAGGTCAGATGGAAATAAGACAGACGGCGAAACACATGGTTTCCAAAAGGCAAACGGATTGTGTGAAAGGGAGATGTGTGTGTATGCATGAGTGTCAAAGAGAAATTATGAGTAAGGATCATGTGTGCAAGGGAGGTGAGTGTCTTGAAACGGGATAAATAGATAGGGAAAACGGTGTTGGTGTTTAAGAGCGGTGTATACCTAAGGGATGTGCACATGTAAGGGAAAAGTTTGCTATTGAAGCAATGTGTGCTTGTGAGTGAGATGTGCGTGCATGTGTGTGTTTGTGTGTGTCTGTTGTGTAAGGACGTTATGTGGTAAGGAGATGCGTGTTTACTAGCGATCTGAGTGCAACGGGGATCTGTGCAAGTGAGAAATGTGTTTAAGTGTAATGTGAGCCTCTAGGGGCTACACGTCTTCATGGAGACTATGTAAGAGAATGTGGTGTCGAAAACAGATGTGTGTATGTTGTGTGGGTATGCAATGCATGGTAGAAATGTGTAAAGAAGATATGTGCCTGGGTAAGCGGTTTGTAAATGAAGTGTGCGAGTGAGGGAGAGGTGCCTACGGCGGAGTGACCCATAAGTGCATTTTAGGGGATGTGTTTCTTCGGGCACGCCCGTTGATAGAGACAGAGTCTGCTTATAAAAGACAGAGCTGTTGATAATAAAAGAGTCTGGTTATAAAAAAAGACAGCGTGAGACTCTTGATATAAACAACAGTGTTGCTGATAGGAACAGCGCGAGGCTCTGGTTATAAGGGATAGTGTTGCTGATAGGAACAGTGGGAGACTGATTCTAATGGACAGCGCTGTCGACACGAACAGCGCAAGGCTCTGGTTATAAGGGATAGTGTTGCTGATAGGAACAGCGCGAGGCTCTGGTTATAAGGGATAGTGTTGCTGATAGGAACAGTGGGAGACTGATTCTAATGGACAGCGCTGTCGACACGAACAGCGCGAGGCTCTGGTTATAAGGGATAGTGTTGCTGATAGGAACAGTGGGAGACTGATTCTAATGGACAGCGCTGTCGACACGAACAGCGCGAGGCTCTGGTTATAAGGGATAGTGTTGCTGATAGGAACAGTGGGAGACTGATTCTAATGGACAGCGCTGTCGACACGAACAGCGCGAGGCTCTGGTTATAAGGGATAGTGTTGCTGATAGGAACAGTGGGAGACTGATTCTAATGGACAGCGCTGTCGACACGAACAGCGCGAGGCTCTGGTTATAAGGGATAGTGTTGCTGATAGGAACAGTGGGAGACTGATTCTAATGGACAGCGCTGTCGACACGAACAGCGCAAGGCTCTGGTTATAAGGGATAGTGTTGCTGATAGGAACAGCGCGAGGCTCTGGTTATAAGGGATAGTGTTGCTGATAGGAACAGCGCGAGGCTCTGGTTATAAGGGATAGTGTTGCTGATAGGAACAGTGGGAGACTGATTCTAATGGACAGCGCTGTCGACACGAACAGCGCGAGGCTCTGGTTATAAGGGATAGTGTTGCTGATAGGAACAGCGCGAGGCTCTGGTTATAAGGGATAGTGTTGCTGATAGGAACAGCGCGAGGCTCTGGTTATAAGGGATAGTGTTGCTGATAGGAACAGTGGGAGACTGATTCTAATGGACAGCGCTGTCGACACGAACAGCGCGAGGCTCTGGTTATAAGGGATAGTGTTGCTGATAGGAACAGTGGGAGACTGATTCTAATGGACAGCGCTGTCGACACGAACAGCGCGAGGCTCTGGTTATAAGGGATAGTGTTGCTGATAGGAACAGTGGGAGACTGATTCTAATGGACAGCGCTGTCGACACGAACAGCGCAAGGCTCTGGTTATAAGGGATAGTGTTGCTGATAGGAACAGCGCGAGGCTCTGGTTATAAGGGATAGTGTTGCTGATAGGAACAGTGGGAGACTGATTCTAATGGACAGCGCTGTCGACACGAACAGCGCGAGGCTCTGGTTATAAGGGATAGTGTTGCTGATAGGAACAGCGCGAGGCTCTGGTTATAAGGGATAGTGTTGCTGATAGGAACAGCGCGAGGCTCTGGTTATAAGGGATAGTGTTGCTGATAGGAACAGCGCGAGGCTCTGGTTATAAGGGATAGTGTTGCTGATAGGAACAGTGGGAGACTGATTCTAATGGACAGCGCTGTCGACACGAACAGCGCGAGGCTCTGGTTATAAGGGATAGTGTTGCTGATAGGAACAGTGGGAGACTGATTCTAATGGACAGCGCTGTCGACACGAACAGCGCGAGGCTCTGGTTATAAGGGATAGTGTTGCTGATAGGAACAGTGGGAGACTGATTCTAATGGACAGCGCTGTCGACACGAACAGCGCAAGGCTCTGGTTATAAGGGATAGTGTTGCTGATAGGAACAGCGCGAGGCTCTGGTTATAAGGGATAGTGTTGCTGATAGGAACAGTGGGAGACTGATTCTAATGGACAGCGCTGTCGACACGAACAGCGCGAGGCTCTGGTTATAAGGGATAGTGTTGCTGATAGGAACAGCGCGAGGCTCTGGTTATAAGGGATAGTGTTGCTGATAGGAACAGCGCGAGGCTCTGGTTATAAGGGATAGTGTTGCTGATAGGAACAGCGCGAGGCTCTGGTTATAAGGGATAGTGTTGCTGATAGGAACAGTGGGAGACTGATTCTAATGGACAGCGCTGTCGACACGAACAGCGCGAGGCTCTGGTTATAAGGGATAGTGTTGCTGATAGGAACAGTGGGAGACTGATTCTAATGGACAGCGCTGTCGACACGAACAGCGCAAGGCTCTGGTTATAAGGGATAGTGTTGCTGATAGGAACAGCGCGAGGCTCTGGTTATAAGGGATAGTGTTGCTGATAGGAACAGCGCGAGGCTCTGGTTATAAGGGATAGTGTTGCTGATAGGAACAGTGGGAGACTGATTCTAATGGACAGCGCTGTCGACACGAACAGCGCGAGGCTCTGGTTATAAGGGATAGTGTTGCCGGGAATAACAGCGTCGGGCTCTACTTCTTATGGGTAGTGCTGTTGATAGTAACAGAGCGAGGCTCTGGATGTACAAAACTGAGTTGCTGATAGGAACTGAGTCTGGCCCTTTTACTATCAACAGCGCAGTCTATTAGAAACAGAGTTGGGCTCGGTTTCTAGTAGACCGCGCGGTTGATAGTAACAGAGCATGTACCCCTGCCACTGAAGGACAGAGAAAGGGAAAAAGCCCTTCCCAAAATACAGCACTGACCACTCCCTGTGTGCAATGCCCATATACACTGCATGTCTTGTATGCAAGTTACTCCTACAGCAGGCCTTAGTGCCCTAAGGAAGAGCGCATTATAAATCATGTGACGGCATATCTGCACAAGCAGATGTGCCCATGTGATACCTAGTTCCCTATGTAAGGCATTACAAGTGATCAGGCAGCCAGTTAAAGACATGTACTGTGCACTGGTCATTACGAGTTTCCCAGCTACATAATGGGTGCACTGAAAATAGTGGTGTTTGGTGTCAGATACCTAGTCTCAAATCTATACTGATACCATTATCAAATTTATTGGGACATGCATCCAGAGGGCACCCTAAAGGTGCCCCGTGAAAACCTACTAGTCCTCCAGTGTGCTGGCCGACTGGTATCGTCCAGCCTGCTACCACAGACAAGTTTCTGATCCCCTGTAGGTGAGAGCCCACACTCTGAGGCCAGAAACAATTCCTGCTCCGGAGGAAGGTGTTCCCAACTCCTCCAGCAGGATGGCTAGTGAAATCAGCATTACAAGGACAGATACTTCATAGCCTCTACTGCATTGCATATGCGACCCTGGCTTCCGCCCCAAACCTACAGAATGCTACCCACAGCTCTGAGGCCCAACTGGCACCACAGCAGACAGGAAATTAGTCAGAAGGTGTGTCACATTTCCAGGCTACATACTTTCAGGGTACGCACACCCTTAAGGTGAGCCACCTGAAGTGGACATTCAAAGAAGGATTTCACCATTTTGGATTTGGTGAAACTAGGAACTCTGGGTCAGGATTATGCCCACTCTCCACAGAAGTGGTCATATAGAGGGTATAATCACCCCAGTGGTAAGTAGCCCATTAGCTACTACCGTCCAGTCCCTTAAAAGCACCTCAATTCTGTATTTAGAGGTCCCCCTGACACTAGGAACTCAGATTTGTGATGACAAAGAAGAGGTCAAAGACATAAGTACAGAGGTCCTGCACTGAAATTGGCACCAAACCCTATCTGGCTGCCTGCACCCTGACAATCACACAGACAGACTGGTCCAGAAGCTGAACACCTTTCCAAACCTTTAGAAGACGGTTCGCCTCTTCAACAACCAAGCAACATCTTACTTGGGGTGGAGGAGTCCCACACCTGCAGGCACCGATGGCATCTGCCCAGCTCACCATGTTGCTGGCCATCAGGTCCACTGAGGGAGTAGCACTTCAGGAAGTGGTATTTGGGGCTCTAGGTAGTCAAATCCTTCTCCCTGCCGAGTGTGAGGACGCCAGGTCCTTCAGGAGCCACCCATCACCAATACCCTGGATGCCAGACCAGTTGCCACAGCCAAGGTTTGTTGCGTGTCCAGTCCGTGCAACACCCACACTGACCTGCTGTCGAGGGACTTCAGGATCCACAAAGCCATTGTTGAGAGTGATCCTGATTTCCCGTTTTCTTTCCCTCTCCAAGTCACAAAAGCCAAGTGACAGCCTCTAACTTCAGCAACCCGTTGGACAAAACACCTCAGCACCGATCCCCCGGGCCAAGGTTCATGAAAACCATCTGTATCCCTGTACTCTAGAGACCCTCAAGAGCCCTTGTTTGGGTTCTGCCGAACTGGTCCCCAAGTCCTCAATTGAAACCTTTCTTTTGCAGGTACTGCTTCATAGACTTTAATGTGTAGCACTCGAGGCTACTAACACAACCAGCACCTCTGCACCCGGACGCACCAGGGCAGGCAAAACGAACTGCTGGTGGTTTCTAGGAGCTCGACTCCTAAGCACCTCAAGTCCCAAAAGGCACCCGCCAAAATAAAATCAGTAAGTATATCTATGGAGTGTATGTTTCTCACATAGGATAACTGTTGGACCCGGCCCTTCTGGCAGGTTCACCCCCGAAACTTTATGCTTTTTATGGGTGACTTGGTGTAATGATTTTTGGTTTCTGCGCACTTCACCGCTGTGTCCCAGGGTAAAGTGCGTGCGTGTTGTGAGGTTGGCCTGCCCTCCCATAGGAATGAATGGGGGAATGTATGTGTCCTGGTAGTTCCTGATGCGTGGGGTGTGCAGGCCCGAGTTTGGTATGTGCGGACTCGTGTGATTGAATGCTGCGCGATGATGTGTGCGGCGTGCATGTACCTAGTGTGGAAGTGCCACTTCTAGAAGTGGGCACTTCAGTGTGCAGTATGAAATGTGTGGCTTGTCTGGCGATTGGCTGGTGGAGGTCATGTGACGGACTAGGGAAATCCCCAGAGTCAGGAGGAGTCACCCAGTGGTGAATGGGAGTTTAGCATACTGATGGCTGGGGAGGAGTACACCTGGGTCCTGAATAGGACAGGGCTTTCCCCCCACACTGCCGGCTCCGGCCCCTGTGGTGCGTCTGATGACCCTGGCCTGCCAGTGAATAGGGAGAGGGGCTGAGCAAAACAAAGTGCTCAGGAACCTGTTGTAACTGGTTCGCCCCTCCCCTGCACCTTCAGACAAAGACTTTTTCTGTATTAAAAGGGGCTGTGTCCCCTTACAATTTGTTCTCTTGCAGGATCCACTTGAGGGGGGGCCTGCTGCTGCTGGGCGCCAGGAGAGACCGCCACTGGGGACTGCCTCCCTGCTGGAGGGCCCTGTGAGCTGGCTCTGGGCCCAGTCTTTGCCCCCCTGCTCTTTGAAAGACTTTTTGGCTGGACTTGGTATCCCTAAGCGCCTGGGAGCGCTTGTATTTACTTGTAGCGCCTGGGAGCGCTTGTATTTACTTGTAGCGCCTGGGAGCGCTTTTTGGGGCTTTATAGCGCTGGGAGCGCTGGTTGGCTTTGTAGCCCTGTGAGCGCTTTGATTATGCTTGCGGGTGCCCACCCCGCTTATTTGAGTACTCTTACAGCGGGTGCCCACCCCGCCGTACACTGGACCTATCGAGGGAGCTCACCCCTCTTATCGCCGGGAAGATCACCGCTGCCGCCCGGGCCGAAACCCAGGAAGTCAGGCAGCCTGCTTCGGACGTGGGCGGGACTTAAAGAGGAAGCGGACGGGAGCCTACCCCGCGCTCCTACCGCCGAACGAGGAAGTGACCGGGGCTCCCGTGAGCGGAGGGAACCCCACGTGGTTGCAGCCCAAGACAAGCACCGAGGCATCCAGGCGGGAACCCACCCCGCGCTGGACCCGGACGAGAGGAGTGCCGACGATTGCTGCCGGTGAGTGGGGGCTCTGGGGGACCAGGAGTCTTTAGGTCAGAGCGCGTGGACGCTCTACTCACCGAAGGGGCACCGCGTCAGTTACAGAGCCTGTAGGCTCCACCGTTGGGGACACTGAGGTTACCAGCGCCCGTGAGGCTCCCAAGTAGACGGGGGCATTACTTTAGAGTTGGTGCAGGGCGCGAGGTCGCTCCAACTGCGAGGGGGCATTGCTTTGGTGATTAGAGCGGCCCCGGAAGGCAGCGGGCCGCTCCAACGTCCTAGGGGGCATTCGGGTTTCAGAGCCCACGAGGCTCCAACGGAGGATCGCATTATTGTTTAGAGCCTGCGAGGCTCAGGGGGCATTTCTTGATCATAGCCTGCGAGGCTCAGGGGGCCACAAGGGTTTTCTTAGAGCCCAGAGGGGCCCCACGTGACTGTGATTTGTGTAGGAGGGCACAGTGGTGCCCACGCTCATTCCTCCAGCTGCCCAGCACTTAGTGGGCAGCTGCAACGTTTAGGGTGGGAACATTTTACGCTTTTTGGCTTGCGCAGCTTTACTGGGACAGGGCGTCCTAGCCCCTACAAGGCCAGTTGGCCCAGGGACTGCCACAGGTGGTGGCTCATGTGGAGTTTTGCGCTGTTGTTCCAACCTGCACCTCTGAATGTGTTTTGATGCGTCATGTGCCTTGTTTTACACCTCTGAATGTTTTATGCATCATGTGTTTTCCTTCCTTGCACCTCTGAATGTGTTTTTATGCGTCATGTGCCATTGCTTTACACCTCTGAATGTGTTTTTATGCATCATGTGTTTTCCTTCCCTACACCTCTGAATGTGATGCATCATGTGTAACGTTCTATTACCCCTACAGGCATTGTGATACTTAGGTGGTTGTTTGCTTTCTCCTAGTACAGGTGGTGCTAGTGAGGTTCCAGTTCCCTGCGTGACAGTTTCCTAAGGTAGTTAGGGTTGCGTAGGTGGTACTTACCTGATACCAGTAAGTACTGGTTGTGTGCTATACATGTTATTTTTGTGCTACGTTCTAAAAAGTGCTAATTCCTGACAGTGGTCCATGTGGCCCTGTCCCCTGTACATATAATCCCTTGTAAATTCTGCCCGTGCCTGTTGGCACATTGTAAAGTGTGTGTTTTTATCTAATGTGTTGTGTATAATACAAAGGCTATTTTTATAGAATACCTTGTGTGGAGTTTCCTTTGTGGTGGGCCTTGGGTGTTGTTGCTGGGTGCGCGCGCTAACGCTTTACACATTGCCTCAGAGATAAGCCTGACTGCTCGTGCCAAGCTACCAAGGGGGTGAGCAGGGGTTATCTTTGGCGTGTAACTCCCCAGCCCTGACTAGAGTGGTGGTTTCTGCCTGGCTTTGGCGCAAGCCCTAGCCAACCAGAAATCCCATTTCTAACAATAACATTACCACGTTAGAGGCTTATACCTCAAGTGGTACTAGACTGAATTTTCTATTTCTTAAAAAATCTATAACTTCAAAAGTACTAACTCGATCGGTGATCTTAAGCTCTAAAACGATATTAAAATCTGTGCTATTTTTCTAACTTGGTCTCGGATTTCCTTCTGGTGTGCGCCTCATTTGTTGGCTGAGTACAACAAATGCTTAGCAGTACCCTCTGATAAGCCAAAACTGCTTGTCCACACTACCACAAATAGAGCCTTTGGGACTTTTAATTTAAGCCCAGTAAAACAATAGGGTCGTCTGTGCTTTTTGCATGGTGTGCCCTTATGTTGGCACTATCACATAAAAAGGTCAGCTTCCTACATAAGGCTAGTGTTAACAGTAAAAGGGCCAAGTTTGCCTTCTAAAGGCTCATACCATTAGTAGTAATGGTGCAGGTTTGGCTTCTAAAGAGAATTCTGTTAACAGAAACCGCGCAGATCTTGGCTTCTAAAGGCGAGTGCTCTTAACAGTAACACAGATACGTCTGGCTTTTAAAGACCAGTGTTGTCAACAGTAACAGGGCCAAGTCTGACTTCTAATGACCAGTGTTTTAAAAAGGCAACATTTGATTTTTAATCAGTATCAGGACAAAATCACAGCTTCTAAAGTCCAGTGTTAAAAGAACAGGGCAATTTTTTTTACTTCAAGGACAATGCGGTTGGCAGTAAGAGAGTCATGTTAGACGTCTCGAGGCGTATACAGCAAATAACATTAACAGTACCCGGGCCAGGTTCGGCTCATTAAAGCCAGTGCTGTCAACAGTCCCAGGGCCAGGTTCGGCACATAAAAGCCGGTGCTGTCAACAGTACCCGGGCCAGGTTCGGCTCATAAAAAGTAGGTGCTGTCAACAGTATGAGAGCCAGGTTCGGCTCATAAAGGTAGGTGCTATCAACAGTAACAGGGCCAGGTTGGGCTCATAAAAGCCGGTGCTGTCAACAGTAACAGGGCCAGGTTCGGCTCATTAAAGCCAGTGCTGTCAACAGGGCCAGGTTCGGCTCATTAAAGCCAGTGCTGTCAACAGTAACAGGGCCAGGTTCGGCTCATAAAGGTAGGTGCTGTCAACAATAACAGGGCCAGGTTCGGCTCATAAAGGTAGGTGCTGTCAACAGTAACAGGGCCAGGTTCGGCTCATAAAGGTAGGTGCTGTCAACAGTAACAGGGCCAGGTTCGGCTCATTAAAGCCAGTGCTGTCAACAGGGCCAGGTTCGGCTCATTAAAGCCGGTACTGTCAACAGTACCCGGGCCAGGTTCGGCTCATAAAAGCCGGTGCCGTCAACAGTACCCGGGCCAGGTTCGGCTCATAAAAGCCGGTGCTGTCAAGAGTAACAGGGCCAGGTTCCGCTCATAAAGGTAGGTGCTGTGAACAGTACCAGGGCCAGGTTCGGATCATAAAAGCCGGTGCTGTAAACAGTACCTGGGCCAGGTTCGGCTCATAAAAGCCGGTGCTGTAAACAGTACCTGGGCCAGGTTCGGCTCATAAAAGCCGGTGCTGTCAACAGTACCCGGGCCAGGTTCGGCTCATAAAAGCCGGTGCTGTCAACAGTACCTGGGCCAGGTTCGGCTCATAAAAGCCGGTGCTGTCAACAGTACCCGGGCCAGGTTCCGCTCATAAAGGTAGGTGCTGTGAACAGTACCAGGGCCAGGTTCGGATCATAAAAGCCGGTGCTGTCAACAGTAACAGGGCCAGGTTCCGCTCATAAAGGTAGGTGCTGTGAACAGTACCAGGGCCAGGTTCGGCTCATTAAAGCCAGTGCTGTCAACAGTAACAGGGCCAGGTTCGGCTCATAAAGGTAGGTGCTGTCAACAGTAACAGGGCCAGGTTCGGCTCATTTAAGCCGGTGCTGTCAAAAGTACCAGGGCAAAGCTCAACCTCGAACACAGCACGACCCAGAGAGATCAGCCTTCCTCCCCCTTTTCTCATCACTCGTTTCCTGCTCCTACAGAAACCGAAACTCGGAGCTCTTGGCTTCTATTTTTGCCAATACTCGGGCTGACAAGAAATCACGTGCATTCTGCACAGGCCTCGGTGGGACGAGCCCGGGTTAGTCACAGAACAAAGTACGGAGGGCAGACACGCCTTTCACCCCCGCGCGGAGGGGGTTTCGCTGCTCCTCTCCCCATCAAGAGAAACACAACCCGTCTCAGGTGCCAAAATGGGTTCTTCTTCTGGCCTCCCCTTTCCCCCACTCCCTCCCCAGGGCCAAGCCTGCTCTCCACTACTCATGATAAACCGCCAGCCCCCGTCCCGGACCACTTTCTCCTACAACCTCCCGTCCCGGTCCCATTTCATTCGAAGAGCACCCCCATCTCAGCCCTAGCCCACGGTCCTACAGCCCAATGACAGCCCCTCCCAACCCCCATCGACAGCATCGCTCCCCACATCATCTCCATCGACAGCATCCGTCCCCACATCATCATAGTGACTGCACCCCTGCCCTTATAAACTTCAGTGAATGCATCACTTCCCCATCACCCTTTCCCTCCCCCCATGCCCCACAGACAGCTTCTCTGCCTCCAGCCACTGCATCCATGCTCACCAGTGACTGTATCCCTTTCAGCCATCACCACAGGGACCGCATCCCTGACCAGAAAGAGCACCGGGCATTAATATTCAAATCAACCCCTAGCCAGCTCTGCTCAGAGAAAGGACCGACCATTAATACTCGGATCAACCCCGAGCCGGCTCTGGTCAGAGAGAGCACCAAACACTAATACTCGAAGCAACCCCTGGCCGGCTCTGGTCAGAGAAAGGACCGGGCATTAATACTCGGATCACCCCTAGCCAGCTCTGGTCAGAGAAAGGACCGGGCATTAATACTCGGAGCAACCCCTAGCCAGCTCTGGTCAGAGAAAGGACCAGGCATTAATACTCGGATCAACCCCAAGCCGGCTCTGGTTAGAAGGAGCACCAAACACTAATACTCGGAGCAACCCCTAGCCCGCTCTGGTTAGAAGGAGAACCAAACACTAATACTCGGAGCAACCCCTAGCCGGCTCTGGTTAGCGGGAACACCAAACACTAATACTCGGAGCAACCCCTAGCCCGCTCTGGTTAGCGGGAGCACCAAACACTAATACTCGGAGCCACCCCTAGCCCGCTCTGGTTAGCGGGAGCACCAAACACTAATACTCGGAGCAACCCCTAGCCGGCTCTGGTTAGAAGGAGAACCAAACACTAATACTCGGAGCAACCCCTAGCCGGCTCTGGTTAGCGGGAGCACCAAACACTAATACGCGGAGCAACCCCTAGCCGGCTCTGGTTAGCGGGAGCACCAAACACTAATACGCGGAGCAACCCCTAGCCCCCTCTGGTTAGAAGGAGCACCAAACACTAATACTCGGAGCAACCCCTAGCCGGCTCTGGTTAGCGGGAGCACCAAACACTAATACGCGGAGCAACCCCTAGCCGGCTCTGGTTAGCGGGAGCACCAAACACTAATACGCGGAGCAACCCCTAGCCGGCTCTGGTTAGCGGGAGCACCAAACACTAATACTCGGAGCAACCCCTAGCCGGCTCTGGTTAGCGGGAGCACCAAACACTAATACGCGGAGCAACCCCTAGCCGGCTCTGGTTAGCGGGAGCACCAAACACTAATACTCGGATCAACCCCTAGCCGGCTCTGGTTAGAGGGAACACCAAACACTAATACGCGGAGCAACCCCTAGCCGGCTCTGGTTAGAAGGAGCACCAAACACCAATACTCGGAGCAATATCTAGCTGGCTCTTGTCAGATGAGCACCGGGCATTAATACTTGGATCTACCCCTACCCGGCTTTGGTTAGAGAGAGCACCGGGCATTAATACTTGGATCAACCCCTAGCCGGCTGTAGTCAGAGAGAGCACCGGGCATGAATACTCGGATCAACCCCTAGCCAGCTCTTGTCAGACGAGCACCAGACACTAATACTTCGATCAACATCTAGCTGTCTCTAGTCAGATAGCACTGGGCATTAATACTCTGATCAATACCTGGCTTGCTCTGGTCAGCGGGTGCACCGGGCATTAATACTCGATCAACCCCTGGCCGGCTCAAGTCAGAAAGCACAGGGCACCAAGGCTCACATCACCTACTAGCCCTCAGCAGACAGACACCAAACTACAATCTGCCAATAGCCCATTCCATTCAGAGTCACGGCTGTGTTGAAGAGTGGGAGTTACTGCACCCCCGTTTTGGGGAGGAGCAGGCTCAAGCCACAGATACGGCAGCACCCAAGAGTCTACATCAGTTCTGGCCAACTCCACGTGATGGATTGAAGGATCCAAAGAGGATGAGTAGGTGAGGTCAGTTGGACCTCTCCTCCCTTGAGCTTAGTGTTAATCTGCCCCCCCCCCCCCTCCCTCATCAATCAATCCGAGGAGGGAAAGTGTCCTGGAGTTGGGCATGATGCTGCCTTTCAATGGTCTTCAAAACAAACCACAATGAAGACTTTAGCAACCAAAGCGAAAGACCAAAGCTCAGATGCTTTAAGTTGTCCAGCCAGAACATCGTTACCAACTAATTTACACTAGTAATCAGGTTTAACTTCAGGCTTCCAGCGAGACAGCTGAATTTCAGTTCACGGGCCAGGTCAGTAACAGTTACAAGTGACATGGCCAGCCAATAACTGCGAAGGCACTCCCTGTGGTCCAGAACGCACACAGAATACATAAGTAATCAGGGACCCACAACACACCCCATCTCAAGAAGCACAGGCTTCCAATTCAGAAGCGATGCCAGTTCAATATGCTGACCCATGCCTACAAGGCCCTGCACAACGAAGGACCAGCATACATTAACAGGCACCTGACCTTAAACCAACCCACCAGACACCTGCGATCCTCCTCCCTCTCAGACACCCCACGGATCTGCCGAACCCACAGCAGTGGACACTCCTACTCGCACCTGGCGGCCAAGACATGGAACAACCTCCCCCTGCACCTCAGGACTGCACCATCGCTCCAGCAATTCAGGAAAGAACAAAAGACCTGGCTGTTTGAATGATTAAATCACCATGCAGCCGGCAAAATCCTAAGCGCCTCCAGACCCTCACTGGTGGTTTGTCGCACTCTATAAATTAATGACTATACTAAATCGATTAATCAATGTGCTGGGCCAGCTTCAGTAGCATTATCAAGTAGCCCAACACACCCCACAGGTCAGAGCAGTCATTCCATACTAGGCTGCTGTTTATCCACAACAGATCACATCCCATTTTAACTCTTGGTATTGGTGACATTGAAGGGGGTGATACAATGAAGACTGTTCCCAGCCATCTTCACAAAAGCCATGCGGACCCTTTAGGAGATATGGCAGACTCCTGCATAAAGGCTTGTCCCACCATAGAAGAACTTTCATGGTCTATGAACTTTATGCGCGTTTCTGTTCAAGCACTTGGAGGGTAAGTCTTTAAATTGTTACATCCTTACAACTCAGTGTGGAGGACAGCACCAAGAGCTTCCCAGAGACCACCTGGGTTTAGAAGGAGAGGACCTTCCACTGGGTGATGCTCATTATTTGAGGGAGGCGGAAGCGTGCGCCCATATGGGCGAGCCAGTGACTTCTCTGGCATTTCAGGGCACATTATGCAGTCCATCAATCACTAAATAAAATACATCAACATTTCAGGAAGTGAGACAGAACATGCCCTTGACAAGAATCAAAAACCAATTCCTTGAATCACAGCAAATACAGAGAGTTTGCCAAGATCCAAGAAACAATAGGAGTAAAACAGGTTCAGGGAGAGGTAACTGTCATAACACAACAAAGATCTGTGGAGAGCAAGTGACCAAGCAAGTACCACTCCTGACTTCAAGAAAACACAATGCCATGAGGGAAGGGAATTAAAACTACCTCTAGGTAAACAAAATCTAAGAGTTATTCCGATGCCTCTCAATGATGGAGTAAAACCATAAAAAAGGGGATCAAAGAGACTTTCCCCAAGGGAGAAAAGGTTGACGCGTGTCTGCCCCATCCATGACCCTGTTACGAGGTTCTTGGACCCAATGATGGAGCATGCCATCTGAGGGTTCTCGTCCTACATACAAAGTATTTCTCTTTAATACAGGTGTACGCCCAATCACTCTACCACACGTACTTAATTGTCTTTTCGTAGTATCCTAATGGTGCATAGTGTTGTGAGTAAGAGGTTATGCCAATACTAAGTGTATAGAACGTTTGGGTAGAATGCATGGCACAAGGAGTTCCAGGTCAGTTGCTGGCTGTGACCTTTCCGACGTACTGCTGTACTAAAATAAATGTCCTGTTGGTGATCTCCTCCTGGTGTGCGGCTTACGCCATCACAGTTTTGTTGGAGATAACTGTGTGCCAGAACCAATATTTTGACATGGACGGAAAGTATAGCAACGATGGTATTTGAGATGGAGACTATAGAGTACCACGCTTAGAATGGTGGGTTTTGAGAAGGTACCAACCAAGTTCGAGTCTCGTCCTAAGGCTCTAGAGACGTGTAAGCTTTACATAGTGGACTCCTTCCTGGCAAGCCTTGTGAATTCAGAAACTGCGAGGACAATGAGACAGAGAGGGACACCAGGGTTGAAAACTCTGGACACTATCCGGAGAGAAGTAATTTGAGGACACTTAGGGGGTCCGCGTCGTGATCCCAGGAGGCAGTTCGCAGATAAAGATGAGAGGCTGTGGTACTGTGCTTGGTAGAGAATCCCCATGAAGTGTTCTAGTACCAAGCGGTACAAAAGGGGGTGGTGATGGACGGAGCATCATAACCAATCAAACACTCACACCCAGTCAACAGATCTGGGTTTGATCCATCACCGTTCTTTAGCCTACTCTGCCACCCCAGTTCAGACATGGCCATATGCAAATCAGTCTGACCCTGTGCCTCATGGGAACAGTCCAGCCCGAACTGCCAAGCCATGCCTTCCCTGGACCGGAAACAAGCTTCCTAGGACCGGTTTCTGGCATTTCAGCCGTCTTCAGCCAGGCTTGCTTGAATCCAGTGGCAAAGTGAGCAAGGGACTCACGTCTGAGCATACCATGCCAACTTATGGCGAACAAAGCGGTACAAAAGGGGGTGGTGATGGACGGTCCAGGGAAGGCATGGCTTGGCAGTTCGGGCTGGACTGTTCCCATGAGGCACAGGGTCAGACTGATTTGCATATGGCCATGTCTGAACTGGGGTGGCAGAGTGGGCTAAAGAACGGTGATGGATCAAACCCAGATCTGAGTGTTTGAATGGTTCTGATGCTCCGTCTATCACCACCCCCTTTTGTACCGCTTTGTTCGCCATAAGTTGGCAGGGTATGCTCAGACGCGAGTCCCTTGCTCACTTTGCCACTGGATTCAAGCAAGCCTGGCTGAAGACTGCTGAAATGCCAGAAACCGGTCTTAGGAAGCTTGTTTCCGGTCCAGGGAAGGCATGGCTTGGCAGTTCGGGCTGGACTGTTCCCATGAGGCACAGGGTCAGACTGATTTGCATATGGCCATGTCTGAACTGGGGTGGCAGAGTGGGCTAAAGAACGGTGATGGATCAAACCCAGATCTGTTGACTGGGTGTGAGTGTTTGATTGGTTCTGAAGCTCCGTCCATCACCACCCCCTTTTGTACCGCTGTGTTCTAGTACCAGGTCCCACGTGGGGAGGAGAAGGCCAACGAAGAGATATACAGTAGGAGCACTTGAAACCAGACATGCTCAGGAGGAAGAAAGCTTTCTCGTTGTAGGAAGGTGGATATCTGACTACGGTTACCCCCAACTTTTTGCCTAGTGTCTAGCTGGTTTTTCGACTTAGTTGGCCTGACATCCTGCCATTCAGGGTCTCAGGCTGTCTGCTCTCTCTTTAAAATGGACTCCATGTACCCTAGGTACATTCCCAATTGGTAAGGATCACCTTATTGGACCCTGTACAGTGTACCCTAGGTACCCAGGGCATAGGTGTACCCTAGGCCTTCCAGGGGCTGCAGCATGTATTATGCCACCCCTGGTCTGGCCTTCCAATCAGACACAACTGGCTGATCACTCAGCTGGGGCAAGGTCGTGTAATCACCCCTTGCTTAGGTGTAGTATTCCTATACCTAACTTACATATAGACACATGTGTACCTATCAGTCACTCATATGGCAGGACTTAACAATCCTGGAGGCAGAGTGCTTGGTAACATGTGAGATGGTGCTCTAGCATGAGCTGAGCCTGTCTGCAGCTTTCGGAACCAAGTCCTTATAGCGGTTCTATGATATAGCCTACCATATACTCTTAAAGTGCCTTATAATCTTAGACGGTTATGGAAACTATGGTTTGGCTTTATCGAAACATGTCGTGTAAGGTGTCTAACACTGTGGAATAATACCCCCATGCCATTTCTGGACATGAGGATATTATTCCCCCCTTCTAGAGGGAAAGACATGTTAAAATCATACTTCACTGTTAGCCTCTGACCAAAGCCTCAGCATCACAAAATGGATGCTGCTGCCACGACACAAGTCTGACCTCCTGCAGCTGGGAGTGATCCCAGCCAGGGAGGCCTGGACAATAGGTTTCCTGCTTGGGGAGGTGCTAGCACCTCCCCAGACAGCCTTTAGTGTATTGGGGCAGGGTGGGCTGAAAGGAATGAGACATGCCTGGGGCACACAAGGTGTTCCTTGCATAGTCCAGTTCAAACCGGCGCTGGGGCACTCCAGCCCCAGCTCTGGCGCGAAACTGGACAAAGGGAAGTGGGTGTAACCACCCCCTCCCAGGTCCCACCCATAAGGCGTGACCTAGCAGGTATCCCAGCCCCCCAGATTAGTATAAGAGTGGGAGTTGGGCCTCAAGACTTTAGATTATCCTGAACCTGCAACTTGAACAGAAACTCTGGACCTTCGACATTCGACGAAAGAAGAAGACTGAAGAATCTCCCTTGTGGCCAAGGAGTGGCTACCCTGTGCAAACAGGCACCATCAAGAGACTACCCTTTGCTTTGCCCACGTTCTACGAGGAACCGACTGCAGAGCCCGACCAGAGCCTTGACTTCCAGACTTCTCCGACCCTGATCCACATCCACAGCAGAGCTGAGATCCGTGGAGGCGACGAGCGACGTGGGACCGGCTACCTGGGAAAAGTGGCTAGTAACTTCAAGCGCAGCTTCTGAGGCACCCTCGAAGTTGTGCACCGGGGATTGAGAAGCCCCAACCCCAAGCATCATCTGCACCGAAGATCAGCCCCCCACACTCCACGAGTCCTGCGTGGGGCCCTTCTGCATTTTCCTGCTTGCCGCGTCTGTCCGGTTGCTTGCCCGCTGGCTAGTGGCCTTTGCGACGACGCACCCTGAAATCTTCTGCGCTGGTTTGGCTCCTCCAGACTGGCTCCCGCTTCTCTGCAAAGAAGAAGCACCCCAGACCTTCCTGGTCTGCACCAGAAGCAAGTCCTCCGTTCTTCGTGGGTTCCGCTTGCCAAGGCTTGGCGAGTCCTAGTCCAACTTCGACGCCGCCAGCAAGAGCCTTCGTGGGACAGCTCGCCTCCTGGTCCTGGTCGTCCTCGACGCTTCCTGGTCCTCCTGGCTGCAGCGACAAGCTTCACCTTCACCTGCAATCTTCACGACATCGCCTGGTTCCTTCCTGGTTCCACGTGGTCACTGGCTAGCGACCTTGACTCTGTCCCTTCTGCTTGCAGGTCTCCTCTCTTCTTGATCCCAGCCTTGGGATCCACCGGACACTCTTCACTGACTGCCTGTCAGCATCTTTCTTCAGGCATCCATAGGAGTAGACGACGAAAACCGACGCAACTTCACCCCTATGCACCCGCAGCCTGTGGGCTAGGTAACTTGGGTACTCCGGTGCTCATCAGGATAGTGACTATCCTAGTGTCTAGTTTTCCAGTCTCGACTTCCTAGCTACTCCGGAAGTGTCCTAAATCTATCGTTTTCTAAACTGTACTATTGCTAGTGACTTTTACGCATTACGCGTGAGTGTTCCACTCTGCACACGAATCCCGTGGGCCTCCCACTTCCTAACTAACGCTAGTGTAGTGTAGCCCCAGCGATTCCCTAGGCCTAGGCCTATTCTATTTCCGTGACAGTGGTCCTTATACCACTTACTTAGTATATGGTTTGCGTGGCCCCTAGGGCCTAACTGTATTACTTACCTGTGTGACTTAATGTATGCTTAAATAAGACTATGTTGTACTTACCTCTAATCTCATAAAGAGTGCTGAGGGTTTGACTAGAATAAATACACTTTTTTTTATATATATATCTGTTGTGGTGTCCTTTCATTTGGTATTCAAAGGATTATATATATGGTATCACAGCTGGCTTCACATGCCATTCAGAGTTTAGCCTAAGACTGCTCTTGTCCATGCTACCACTAGGATAGCTGGTCTATAAGGTTGACTTTACAACCAATCACCATAAGGGTATTTGGACTGATATAAGGTGTACACTAGAACTAGTGACATCATACATCAGGCCAACTTCACACTCGTCAATCCTCGCTCCACCCGCCAGAGAATCCTAAAGTTGTTCACTTGGTTAAGTATTAATAATTTTCACAGTAGGAAGTTAATGCTTTTCTCGATGTGCTGAAGACTAGGGGGGTCCTAGATGAGAAGGGCGGTCTATCTCCAAGATAGGAGTGCAGTCTTTAAGTGGGTGGCCCCATTCTCAGATATGGAAGGCTGGCTGTCTTGGGATCTTATCTTAGGTTTTGATCTTTGTTGTATTTCACGATGTTGACTAAAAATTGACTCAAACACACAAAAAAATGAGAAGAGGCAGGACTTGCTAAATCACGGATTTCAAATCACAGATGGTCTGAGGGTAAAGCGTTAAAGATATTTAAACAATGATGCGGGAATGCAAACTCCTCATGACCCTTACTACTCAAAACTACCAGTGGTAGTTAATTAGCGCAGGAGTTAAACATCCAGTGATCGCAAGACATTTCCATACATTTCGCAGATAAATGCGCGAGGAAATATTTACTGCTGGGCGCTAAAAATGCCACCACGTAAAATACACATTTTAATCTCAAGGGCATAAACAAGTAATATAACCAAAGCCGCAGCCATGGACGCCAATGAACAGTTCCATCCCTCTTAAGACCAGCTTAGGGCGGATCTCGCTTCGGTCAGGATATTTCATCCATGCACAGCAGCAACTGTAATGGGGATTGCCAACGTTAATGCCTTTACTTCTGGTGGCTAGTTTACCGCCACCAGTGGATTTACTCCTAGCTGATATTTCCACTTTCTTTAAAGGGCATTACGGACCGTCTGTGGTATTCATACCATACTGCCGTAATCAGTCCAGAACAGGCCGCATCAAAAGCCCACAGACTTCATCTTATAATAAAGTGAGTTATGATGACAATCAGTGGCATCCGGTAGGGACTGGTCCAATGCTGGTCTATTCTGGACACGCCAAGAGGCTGGATGGACCACTAAGAGCTGCCTCCAGGGCGCTCTAGAATGTTGAGGGCATAGGGCTGAGGGGCACCACAAGAACACACAGGTTTGTATTTCAGATTGGTGACACTGCAGATTGCACACATTTTGGAACCCACCCTATTTTACCATCTTAATGTCCAGGGGCTTTCTTATGAAAGCAACCTAGGGATTTTGAAACGGGCCGCAATCCTTAGCCACTACAGAACCTTGGAGGTCCGTGTTTGAGGTCCTCCTCCCTACATCTACTGCACTGGAGAACATTATACCTGGCAAAGAGGACAGTATCGCTAACAGGCTTGCACTCGCCCATCGGCCTGCAGTGCTTCACATAACCCCACCGTTATACGTACACGGCTGCATTCTGGAAAAGGCGCCGTCTTCAAGAACTTGTTGAGCCAGAATTGTAAGGGGTCGGAGCCTAGGGCTCCAAACACCACGTGGTGTCAGAGAAGGGGTGCTTGGATTACCCTCTGCACTAAACGAAGCAGAGCAGGGGTGCTTGGTTTACCCTCTGCACTAAACGAAGCAGAGCAGGGGTGCTTGGTTTACCCTCTGCACTAAACGAAGCAGAGCAGGGGTGCTTGGTTTACCCTCTGCACTAAACGAAGCAGAGCAGGGGTGCTTGGTTTACCCTCTGCACTAAACGAAGCAGAGCAGGGGTGCTTGGTTTACCCTCTGCACTAAACGAAGCAGAGCAGGGGTGCTTGGTTTACCCTCTGCACTAAACGAAGCAGAGCAGGGGTGCTTGGATTACCCTCGGCACTAAACGAAGCAGAGCAGGGGTGCTTGGTTTACCCTCTGCACTAAACGAAGCAGAGAAGGGGTGCTTGGTTTACCCTCTGCACTAAACGAAGCATAGAAGGGGTGCTTGGTTTACCCTCGGCACTAAACGAAGCAGAGCAGGGGTGCTTGGTTTACCCTCTGCACTAAACGAAGCAGAGCAGGGGTGCTTGGTTTACCCTCGGCACTAAACGAAGCAGAGAAGGGGTGCTTGGTTTACCCTCGGCACTAAACGAAGCAGAGCAGGGGTGCTTGGTTTACCCTCGGCACTAAACGAAGCAGAGCAGGGGTGCTTGGTTTACCCTCGGCACTAAACGAAGCACATTCACTTCACTTGAAAGCTTCAATGGAAACCGAAACGTGCATATCACTAACAGCGTCAGTGGTGCCACAAGTAAAACCCGACAGACATAAAGCCACTTTGCAAACTCTGGTGAAACAAAAAGGAATCGAACGTTCATAGCTGCACAATCGAACGTTCATAGCTGCACTTCAAAGTTAAACCCTTCTCCAAAAAACGCTCCAGTTCTCACTGCATAAGATCTTAGATCTGCATTTCAGACCATTTCTGGTAACTAGAACACTCGGTCCCATGGCTCCATGTGAACTTGCATCCTCCCTAGTCTATGCCAGTCCGGGTCTGCCACCCTCTACGGTCCACGGCTGACCAGGTCTGCTGCCCTCCGGGGCGGACAAGGTCGGGTGCCCTCAAGGGTCCATGGCTGACTGGGTCCGATGCCCACCGTGGTCCATGCTTCAGAGTCTGGTGCTCTTCCTGCTCCAGAGCCGATTGAGCCCATGCCCCCCCGGTCCACAGCTGACCAGGTCTGGTGCCCTCCAGGGTCCATGGCTGACTGGGTCCGGTGCCCACCGTGGTCCATGCTTCAGTGTCTGCTGCTCTTCCTTCTCCAGAGCCAATTGAGCCCATGCCCCCCCGGTCCGCGGATGACCAGGTCTGGTGCCCTCCACAATCCACGGCTGACCAGGCCTGGTGCCCTCCACGGTCCATGCTTAACTGAATCCAGTAACCTCCACATATCAACACCTTACAAAGTCTATTGTCCTTCCTCCAATGTCTTCATCTGATCAAGCCTGGATCGTCTACGCCTGACAGAATCAAGCAACTGCTACAATATAATGTTGTATCTTCAAAACAAGACTAACATTTATCCGGCTTCAAAAAAGCTGGCCACTTTGGCGAGTCAGATTTTATAAGGACAAGCTCTTTTTAGGGCCTACTGGACTGCTCTGGTAAGCGAGGTCGAGCTGGCAAAGAACAAGTGTTCTGATCATTCTGAAAGTGAATGTGCAATATAGATGTTTTTTGGTTTTGTTTTCATCTTGGCACATTTGCAGCGAGTTCAAAAAGACAGGTCTAATGTTAGCTTATGTCTTCTTACAAATTGCTGCTTATTTTATCCTGGAGATTGGGGTTTACTTTTCTTTCTCCGACTGGAAAGTTAGAGAATTCTGTAGATAACTGTCTGACAATCGTGCCGGGGTACAAGAAGTGTGGAAATAAAGGCTGTAGAATGTCGATTTTTTCTAACATAACATTTAATTAGCTTACAAATGGCCTGTACAAATATTTCAAAATATGTCAGCAGTTAGAAAAGCCCTTTTTTGTAACTGAAGTATAATGAAAACGACGGTTTTACGAGGATCAAACCAAAATCAGAACACTTTACTTGGGGATGTGCAAAAATAAATATTTGCGGAAACCCAATTTCCACACATTATCATTTCTACGCTTTATAGTTTGATCAGTAAAACTGTATGGCAGTGGGAATGTCTGTGCCCATGTCAAAGGAAAATTAGCAGCCTGTAAATGATGTACCACATCATGACTTAGTGAAATGTTTATTAAAAGTGAGCTTTAAAACGAACTGAGAAACATCCACGACTCGACCCTGATGATAATGCTCAGCTGTAAGTAAACTAAGAGGCAAGTCAGGGGTTAGGTGTACCCTACACGTGGGTTAGGTTCATAGTATAGAGGGAGCAAACGTTTAGTCTAGTTAATCAAACAAAAGAGGTTATTTTAAATTACAACAGACGTGCTGAACCTACATGTTTGAAGGTGCTCTCATATGCGATACTTAACAAAAAGGCAACTGAATTAAAATATTAGCCTAGAATCACACAATTTGTGACCAGTTTATAGGTGAAGAGCGTTACAGTAAGGTGGAGTAGATTATTCAAGTGACTACACCTGAAAGTCTGGTGACATTTTTATAATTTTTCGAGGCCTATTTAAAGGAAAATGAAAATAAATAAAGTTAGGACGCATGAGGCCGAGACAACCCCAAATTTTGCATAGCCTTTAACGACCTCAGTGCCAGATTTTTATAACATTGGCTTATTAGTCAATGTTATCCACAGAGCTGCGCTCCAGTCAACTATAGGAACATAAGAATTGTTGGGTCTTTAACTACAAGGCCTACAGAAGTCCTCTGATGTTCGCATCAATGTGGCAAAGGTGCCAGACAAAAATAATAGAACATAGAAATCTAGCTGTAAAGTCAACCTCTCTCTGTTTCATTTGCTCCATCTTGGGGTGCACGGCTGGACAGCTCATTGGGATGTACCACTGCATCCTGAGTTTCCAGCATAAAAGTTATAATAATAAAGTATAGTGTCTAAACCTCCAAAAACACTCAAATAAAGAGTCCCCACAGTAAAGTAAATGGTGCAATTTAGGGTTTCTGCAGAGACAATGTCCACATTAGTGGTGACTGGGAGTCCGGCAGGGAAGGCAAAAGACAGCCCTGTGATTTCAGAACACTAGTGATCGCCCCAGCTGGGGTTTCGTTTTTAAGTAGGTGGTGCGGCAGATATAACTATGGACCAACATTTACTGTTACGACACGCTGGTGTACATGTCTTTAGGGGCTGTATCTCAAACTTCTTGTCATGGTTAAACTTTTCTAGTGATAATAGCACCCACTGGAACACAGGACTTCAGGGTTACAGATCAAACACGCTTACAATTTCCCATTGGAAACTGGACTTCAGGGTCACATAATAGCTTGGGATCCATATGGGCTAGGGCGATTAATCAAAGGGTTTCAGAATAATGTAAATCTCCCACACCTAACAGAACTGGTCCCCACACTGGGGGTGTGAAAAGTACAAAAGCCCCAGAACCCTCTGGGAATGGAACAGGCAGCCACACGCACCACAGTTATAACATCTCAGCAGCCCCACGACTCAGACAATGCTTGTCGTTACACTTGGTTCTCTAGCCCGGCTTGCCTGAGTGAGTCTAGTGACTGCAAGCTGTCCTGGTTCCTTGAGGAACCCTAAACACAGATAATTCAGTCATCTTGGCTAAAAGCGGATCTTTAAAAGATTGGGCCATACAGGGGCAAATCAATCAGCATTTGTATAGCGCAGCACTGTCACCCCTAGAGTTATCTGGGCGCTGAGGGTGCCATGTCTCAGTCGAAAAGTCAGGAAGAGCAAACAAGTTCTTCTAATATTCCTGACATCGGTAAGGCTTCTTTGAAGAGTCCAGGCATGTTCCACAGGCCAAGAAAAAGACTGCCACCTAATAGACATTCATGTGCTGGCAATACGTTTGCTCTTATCAGGGCACAGAACCTAGGGGCTGTATTATGCAGATGTGGAAAAATATGGACCAAGAGGAAGCCTCACTGAGGCACAGTGGCTCATGCCTTGAGGTGCAGCCCATCAGGGCAAAGAACCTTGGGGTTGTATTATGAAGAGGTGGGGAGGTAGGAGCCAAAAGGAAGGGTATGGTGGCTCATTCCTTGTGGTGCAAACCAATCAATGTGCAGAACCTGGACGCTGTATTAGAAGAGAGCGTGTTCGGAGCTAGGAAGAAGCCTCACTGTCGCCTGGGGAATTATTATTTTGGGGCGCAGTGTACGAGATCAAAGGAGCTGAACCAGAAGGAAGCCTTACTGGAGTATGGGGTCCATTCCCTGGGGCCCAGACTATGAGGCCAGAGAACCTGGGGGTATATACTAATTGAAAAGTGGTCTGAACCAGAAGGGAGCCTCAATGATATGAGACTTTATTGCTTGAGGTGTAGGATAGGAGGGCACAGAATTTGAAGACTCTAGTTCTAGAACAGATGGAGGGTCTGGACCAAAGCAAAGCCTCGTTGGGGCATGAGGGCTCATTCCCCGAGCCACAGGCTTTAAGAGCAGTGAATTTGGGAGAGCATTTATTGAATTGTTAGAAATGGGATTTTTGGCAGGCTAGGGCATGTGCCAAAGCCAGGCAGAAACCACCACTAGTCAGTATAAGGGAGTTGCACTCCTAAAATAACCCCTGCTCACCCTCTTGGTAGCTAGGCACGAGCAGTCAGGCTTATCTTTGAGGCAGTGTGTAAAGCATTTGCACATAACCAACAGTAATACTGTGTAAGCACTACAAAAGGACACCACATAAGTTTATAAAAATATCCAATATTTTTATATACTTAAGACCAAAAACGATAAAAAGTCACAATACAGTACTTAAAAATCCAGTTATCAAAATACTCTTTAAAAACAGTTCCTTGATGTCTATAGCTCTGTCCGGGGCTATCACAGCATCGTGAACAAACAAATCCAAACAGTTCTGGCTAACCGCGGTGTCGCGGGCCAGCTACGGTGTCGGGAAGACCCGCAAACAGTACCTTTTAGAAATGCAGGGTGTCGGTGATCTCTCGTTGAGCTTCTGAAAACACAGCGTCCGCAGGCGTCTGTTCCGGAGGTCGGTGCAGGAGTCGTCGGGCCCTCGAAGTCACACACGTTGCAGGTCGATCTCTGTGTTGGAGTCAGGAGCGCTGGCGTCGGCAGGCGTCGTGTGCTGCGGTGCGGTGCCCTCAGGTCTCGGTGGCGGCGTCATATGGCATCGTCGGTGAGACCAGGGTTGCGGTGCGAGGTGAAGGCGGTGCTTGTCGCGGTGAGGGCAGGTCACGGTGCAAGCAGCGGCGTGGTCGTTGCTGAAGCGCTGTCGTCGGCTGACGAACTGGAGTCGATGGCGCCGGCAGGCCAAGGCTGCCGTGCGTCGTGTAACTTTACGAGCGGTGCCCTCGAACCACGGTGAAAGCAGCGCCGTCAATTTCGGCATGGAGCATCGTCGGGGATACCAAGGCGGCGTCGTGAAGCGAGGCGGTGCGGAGTGCAGTGCCCACAGGACGTGGTGCAAGCAGTGGCTCGGTGATGGCGTCATCAGGCATTGGTGAGACCAGGGTGGCGGTGCCTTCAGGACACTGAGTCAGCAGAGGCGTCATAGACGTCGGCTAGTCGCTTTTCTTCTGGTGCAGCACAAAACGCACCGTCCCCAGTGCCGAGGGCAGAAGAGCTTGAAGTCTTTGCTGATCCTGAGACTTCTTGAACAGGGGGCAAGCTCTACCTCAAGCCCTTGGAGAAACTCACAAAAGTAGATTGCAGAACGTTCAGTCCAGTCCTTTCACTGCCCAAGACAGAAGCAGCCACTGCAGGCCAACACAGCAAAGCGGAAGTCCCTCCTCACAGCTTCTCCAGCTCTTCTTCTTAGCAGTCTTCTTGGTCCAAAAGAGTTCTAAAGTCCAGGGGTCTGGTCCCCAATATTTATATCCCAAAATCCTTTGATCTATAAACCAGTGCTGCCTTCTCTGGTATAATTTCCTGGCAGGAGGTGGAGACAGCATTGTCAGAGGCAGACCAGGCCCTTTGAGGTGCAAGGAAATCTCCTCCCCCTATCGCAGCCCAGGTCTATTCAGCCCTTTCCTGACCTACCTAGACTACCTGGAGCCACTCCTGCTCCCCAGCCTTCTATAATCCAAAACCCAGACAGGCAATCCACATTACAGCAGAGGCACACAGGATGACTGAGCAAGAAAAGAACAACTTTCTAAAAGTGGTATTTTCAAACACAGAATGTAACAAGCATTTGCAATGCAATAGGTCTTGCATTTACGCGAGTTTAAGCTATTGACATTGCAAATAACAATGCCTTTATTTTTGTTTTCGTGTTTAAAACATAAATAAAAGGCATTGTCATTTCAGGGATGTGGAATTCCTATAGCCCGATGCCCAGGACATCTTGTTTGGGGTCAAGGGCAACAAGTTTTCATGCGCATTTTGTCCTTAGGACAAGTAGGCCCAACCCCCTGCAGCACCAACCCTTTGGCTGTCAGTTTACAGAACCACATAATGGATCATGGAAGGGCACTGTCTGCAGTTTAGGTAATATTTGTGTCCATATGTTAATGCTGTTCAAACTTGTATTTATGGTTCATTAATTGAAAGCCTTTATTATTAGGGTGAGCGCTCTAAGTAAATGTAAGTTCTGACTGCACTACTGACAGTGGTTACAGTATAAAAATGTGTGCAAGCGTTTTCAAAGTTTAGCAATATGAGGCTATGTAAAATGCTCTCAGAATGCTCTCTGATTTGATGGAAATATTTGCGGAAGCTTGAAAGCAGGATTGATGATCCTTTGCTTTCAAAATAAAATGTACAATAAAAAAAATGAAAGCAGGAAACTTTTTTTGTGCTAAACTACTATACAATTTCAGGTACCATTTCTTTGCAGCATCATTTAGTAAGATGTGCTAATGCGTGCTAGTATTTCCCAAAAATATTAATAATGGAAAATCAGTGTAACCAGTTTCAATAAGATTGTGGGAAACAAAAATAAACAAGCCTTGGCAGAGCCAGTAGGTCTGAATTGGTGGTCAGCTTTTTAGTTTTGTCAATGTGTGAATTGTTTTGGCATGGTTTTTGTAAAACCTTATTGGCGTGGGAGCTGCCGGGCCCTCATCATTATAACAAACATTGGCAAAAGCAAAAATTGTTTTTGGTCTCATAAAGTACACAATGCCACAGTAGTTACTGGCACTGGACAAAAACTCCTTTATGTGCCGATATGCTCCTTGTGAAAGATCAGAATGCTATCACTCACAGTGAAGCTAGCCCAGAGAGAGACATAATTTTAATAAACGCAAAAGGTCATGGTCAATGCCAGACCACATTTGGAGCCCAGTTATTAAAGAAAGTCTAAAAATGGTATATGTCCTTGTATTAAGTGCAGCTATACAGCTTTCAAGGCTACCCAAGAATTAACTTATGTAGGACAAGAAATGGTATTCCTAGAAAATATTCGTGAACTGCATTTTAGGATGAGCAAATATGTATGTGTAGATTTGTTCATGCGAAAGTCTGAGTGTTTGCAAGTTTACTTTCCCTCCAACCACTTTTTTCCCCCCCAACTCTGGAAGGTTTACATCTGACATTGCCAGGAGTAAATTTCCAACATTTCTCAGTATGGGAACAGATTAGAGAAGAGTTGTTGAAAACCCTTAAAACATGCAAGTTAGTAGGTTTTCTTACACTCAAAAGGGCATTTTAAACCCGGAACTATTGCTTACCACCACCTACAGCCCTAATATGTAGATCTGCGGAAACGTGGCAACAGAAGGGGATTGCAAGGATCCAAACATTACTATGGTATGAGCCCTGGCATAATCCGAGAGACTATATCAGAGCCCTTATATAATGAGATTGACATAATTTGTAGCCACACTACATGGCACCAAAGGGACAAGTAGATTTATGAAGCAACCTGCCCCATGGACAAGTAGATATTTTATTAAATTTCACACCCCTGCATTTACAATACCAATAGCTTAAACTCGCGTAAATGCGAGAACTATTGCATTGCAAATGCTCGTTATTGAACAGCGTCCCGGGGCTCTCTCCCAGCGGCCCATTATGTACCAGCACACTCAGCTTTTTGTCATTTTGCAACTTGTGTCTTTCATACATTCATTTACTATAATTTTGTATTAAATTCTGTGTGAACCAGTTATAGTTAAACATTGCTTCAAAACCAATGGAAGTGCTTTTAAATGATGGTTTCCTAACTGCTGCACTGCTTAATATCTCTGCATCCGGCCATAACCTTCCCACCACACAAGCTGAATGTTCATCTGTAATGTAGCGCTGCTTAGGTGTTTGATAGGAGCTAGGTATTCCTATTACAGCGCTAAAGTAACGGTTGTTAGATAGCCATGGCACTTTATGTAAACATGGAAGGAGAGGCGCTCTCAAAGTCGATCTGAATTTTTTTTTAAAAGACTGCCACACTGCCCATTGTGCAAACTGAAAACCAGGCAATGAAACCTGCAATGAATAAATGAAAACAAGGGCTGGCAGCCATGGTCCGGCGCGGCGGTACGACCTCTGGCATGCCCAGCTGGCAGGCTGCCCTGCGGAGGGTGATGCTTGTGACTCACTCCATGGGTGGGGCCGCCCCTCAGAAGGAGATTGGCTTTCTCTTACATCGGTGAGGAAAACAAACCTAAACTGTTCGTGTTCTCGAGCCGCTTCCTCTCTCCGGATAGTTTGAGTTATTGAACCCTTTAATATAGGCCCGTTTCTCTCTCCATTCTATGGGTCACATGGCTCTTCCCGTTCTTTCACTCTAAGTGCCTCAGTCAGCTCGTGTTAATGGTAAACCTCAAATCCTAGCACTTTGCTGGAGGATTGATGCAAGTCTTCGGCAATTAACATAATCGGGAGAGAGGAGTTGGCCTAACGGCTAGGGCGCTCGACCTCTGACCTGGGGAACTGGGTTTGAGTCTCAGTAATGACGCTGAACATCCTGTGATTCTTGGTAAATCACTTAATCTCCCGTGCCTAACAAAAAATGAATGTGTGTCCTCATGTAACTTAACTGGTGCTATGTAAAGCGCTCTGATACCCTATTCGGGTCATGTTCGCGCTATATAAAACTCTGCCAAAAAAATAAAAATAATTACAAGCCTGATTACATTATGATTATTTGGTGTTTCACTGTACAATTTAGGGAAAATTAAAGGAGGAGCAGCTCCCGTGGCGTAGGAATCGTGTTTAATGAAAGCGCACCAAAAACGCATGCGTTTCTAAGCGCGGGGTTATATCAGGAAGGTGACGCTGGCTGGTGGTCGCTTTATGTCAGTTTTGGCCATATGTCATTTAAAACAGAGGCAAAAAGACAGCTTTATGTCAGCCTTCGAACGTTTCTAAAGTGGATGGGTGTTATCAGAGGAAATTGTTGCAAAATAGGAACTAAGATTGCGTCTGTAAATATTTTCAAAGGAAATGAAACCCCATTAGGCACACACGGGAATCATAACCAGCGAGGAGCATCAATAACTATCGCACACAGAACAGTTGCAGATCAGGAGTGCACACATTACTACATGCACAGCACAGATGCTGCACAAGAATACACACCCGAAGCTTCCCTTACATTAAAGGAAACAAAGATGGCGTTGGGCTGTCCACATGGGCCGTCCTAAAAGTGGACAAGGAGGTAACCAAGAAGCCACATTTCCAATCACGCGCCACTGTTTACCATAAACGATGACGCGAGCCAATGGGAAACAGGGGCAGGGCTTCGAGCCCCTTCTGAATCCGTATTGATTGCAAAAAGCCCTCGCATGGCGAGAGCAGCGCAAGCATGCTGCTAACACCAGGTGAGACCTAAAAATCACCTTCCCTAAAAGATGCATCTTTACATTCTGAGTTCAGGCATACTAAACTTTATTTGCCTACCTAATTCCCCGGGCCAGTTTTGTCTATAAGATGTTATAAACAAACTTCCCATTCTGTCCTATGGGGGGGGGGGGGGGGGGGGGGGGAACAGGTAGCCTTGCAATGGTGAAAAACAAAATTGGCTGTAATTCATTTTCAGGACATGCCACACACACCAGGGCATATCCTATATCCTATAACCGGTCCTAGGGAAGACATGGCTTGGCAGTCCGGGCTGGACTGTTCCCATGAGGCACAGGGTCAGACTGATTTGCATATGGCCATGTCTGAACTGGGGTGGCAGAGTGGGCTAAAGAACGGTGATGGATTAAACCCAGATCAGTTGACTGGGGGTGAGTGCTTGCAATGTTCAACACTCCGTCCATCATTTTCTTTGGTTTTTGCCATATCCTACCTTTCACATACACTGCACCCTGCCCTCAGGGGTACCTTGGGCCTACCTTAGGGGTGCTGGACATGTAAGAAAAGGGAAGGTTAGGGACTGGCAAGTGTGTGCACTGGCCAAGTCGACATGGCAGTTACCAACTGCAAGCAGACTCTGCAATGGCAGGACCGAGTTACATTTTTAAGGCTACTCACGTGGGTGGCACAATCAGTGCTGCAGGGCCACTAGTAGCATTTGATTTACAGGCCTTGGCAATCATTGGCCTTGGGATGCAGGCTATAACAGCTTAGAAGCTGACCCAGGACGGAGCCTCACTGAATGCATAATGGCCCCTCAACCTGTTGTGCAGACTGTGAGGGCAAAGAACCTCGGGGTGTAGTTATGGAAGAAGAGAGCCTCACCAGGGGGGTACTCATCCTGCGGTGCAGACTGTGGGAACAGAACCTCTGGGTGTAGTTCTAGAGCGACTGAACCAGGACGAAGCCTCGCTGGGGGTATTCATCCTGGGGTGCAGACTGAGGGAATAATCCGCAGGGTGTAGTTCTAAGAGAGAATTAGCCAGGAGGAAGCCTCGCAGTGGGAGGATGGTTAGAGGAGCTTTCACTTTGAGGTGCAGACTAAGGTACAGAACCTCGGGTGTAGTTATGTAAATCAGTCAGTAACTCTGAGCCGGGGGGAGCCTCAATGGGGACAAGGGGTCTAATACTGGGTGGCAGACAATGGGGGCACAGAACCTCGGGTGTAGTTATGGAAGACACAGCCAGGAGCAGCTTCACTGGGGGCTTTGTGGTGGGGGGGGGGGGGGGAAGAGGCTCATCCTGGGGTGCAGACTGTAAGGACACAGAACCTCAGGGTGTAGTCATGGAGAAGACTGGGTCAGGAGGGAGCCTCGTTGGTAGGGGAGTAGGACTCTCATCCTGGAGAGCAGACAGTGAGGGCACAGATCCTCGGGGTATAGTTATGGAAGAGGATGAGGCATTGGTGGGCGGGCTCTTATCCTGGTGTGCAGGCAGTAAGGGAGCAGCACCTCGGGTGTAGTCATAGAAGAGGCTGAGCCAGGAGGGAGCCTCACGGGGAGGGTGGGGCTCTCATCCTGGGGTGCAGACTGCGAGGTCAAAGAAAGTGTAGTTACGGAAGAGACTGAGCCAGGAGCAGCCTCACTGGGGGTATTGGTGGGGGGGGGGGGGTCTCATCCTGGGGTGCAGACTGTGAGGAAGAAGCACCTTGGGTGTAGTCATGGAAGAGGCTGAGCCAGGAGCAGGCTCACTGGAGCTTGTGCCCTGGGGTTCGTACTAGAAGTACAGACCACCTGGGGTCTGCCCTTACGAAGAGAATGGTGCAGGGGCCTCCATGGGGACATCTCGTAGGGCAGGGGGGCCCTGCCCTGCGTGGTTCCCGAGTTTCGTTTCCTGGTTCCCCTTTGAACTGAAAGTGAAACCACAGCTGCCTCCCTGCTCGGGCCCCTCTCTGTCCGCAGAAGCAACCACACCCCACCCTCCAGCGCTTCCAGACCCTTGTCCCGTCTAGGGCTGTCACCTCGCCGCCCCTACAAACCCCCTGCCCGGAGCTCCTACCTTCATCAGTCGCCGGCTGGTCGCCATCTTGGCTAATGACAGCAACCAAAGCTACACTTGAGCACCGAGGGCGTCGATAAAATGTGATAGTGCGCATGCGCGTATTTGTATTTGGGCTCCGACAAGTGTCTAGCCTGCACAGCGAACGCCGATTACATCGATCGGAACGGATGCTACCACACAAACTCCACAGAGGCAATGAACTTGCACTAAGCAGGTCTCGACTACCGGCCATGTCGGGGTCAGGCCGGAAGTCATTGCCATATGATAATGTTATCCAACCTCTCCCTAACCAATCACGGTACAATGAATGACCAAAAACAATGACGCCACGCCTGACCCCAATAGGGCGGCTGCATAGGGCAAAGGCAGTTGCCCACCAAACGGCCGAGCTCGCGCAGTCTCCTCTGGGAAGACCGGCGGAAGTTCCGACTGTAGTTGCCAGGGTTACGCTGTGGACTTCCGTTGAGGCGTCTCCGGAAGGGCCGTTCACGCGCACACCTGTGCCTGAGGGTGTCTCTCTCCGCGGTGGAACCGCGACCCCATCCAGATGTGGGTCCCCCATGTCTAAGAAAAAGACCGGGGATGCATTCCGGAGCTCTGGAAGGTCCGGGTGCTGACACTCTCATAGTAACAGTTCGGTTATATAACTGTATTCTTGGGATAAAAGCAAACCCGCCACTTCCAGCTTTGAAAAGCTTTCTTTTTTAACAATGACTTTCTATATTTGCCAAATAAAACAATGCTTTGTGAGAAAGTGCTCAGTGCAGGGATGTTGACACTGAGTGTCTAGATATGTATAGTGAGAGATTCCCAACAGGGAGGTGGAGCCTATAGTCTGAAGTCTATAGTGAGCGGCAGCAACTAAAGGAGGTCTGGTGATGCAGCTTGTGGTTACTGAGACTTAATAAGGCAGTGCAGCGCTACGGCTAGTGTTTGTGAATGAAACTCTGTAAGGATGGTGCTAGGCTGGAGACTCAATTAAGTCGTATTTGTATATGTCACGATTTGCTCCCTGCGTTCTCGTGTCCACCACCAGGGGGCTGAACTGTGGGACTCTCCAGTGTTCTAATAAGCTTCCAGACCCTGGCCTTCATGTATATACTGACTTCCAGCTATTTGGACACTATTTGGGAATTGACATCCATTCCCCAATCCATGCCGGGTTTTGTGGAAGGCGTCCTACTCATGCTGGAAACTCCATTACCTATAATCCCCTGCTCACTGCTTTGTCACCATCCCTGCAGGCCAAGGATGGGTGGAGGAATTAAGCTCACCGGTGGCTGTCTGCTGCTAGCCTGCTCATACCTGATGCGCATGAGTACTGTGAGCGCTTTTAAGCCCCAGATTCCTTCAGTCCAGGGTTGGTCATTGTAGCTGTTTTCTGGTGAGTCTGATCCTTGTTGCCTGAGCTTTTGATATGCCTTGATTCCTGAGCTGTAGTTAATCCTTGTTCCTTGATTTCTGAGCTATAGCTATTCCTTGTGCCTGAATTAGCACTGCTTGCAGTGCTACCTTGCTTCCTGAGTTCCTAGGCTATAGTTATTCTTTGTTCCTGTTCCTGGGCTTCAGCTATTTCTTGTTCCTGATTTGCACTGCTTGCAGTGCTCTCTTGACTCCTTGTTTCCTGAGCTGTAGCTATTTCCTGTTTCCTTGAACTAGGACTGCCTGCAGTGCTACCTTAACTCCTGAAGCTTTAGTAATTCCCTGTTCCTGAACCAGCACTGTCTGCAGTACTACCTTGACTCCTGAGCCTTAGCTCAATTCTTGTTCCTGCCCCAGCACTGCCTTCTATCAGGGTTGTGGAATTCAATAAAATATCTACTTGTCCATGGGGCAGGTTGCTTCATATATCTACTTGTCCTGTAACAACATCCACTTGTCCCTTTTGTGCCATGTAATGCAGTGACAAATCATGGCAGCAATCTCACAAGATAAGAGCGTTGATATAGCCTCTCTGATTATGCCAGGGCTCATACCCTCGTAGGGTTTGAATACTAGCCATTTTCTTATGTTGCCATATTCCCGCAGATCCACATACTGGGGCTGAAGGTAGCGTTAAGGAATAGTTCCAGGGTTGGAATGCCCTATTGAGTCTGTGCAAACATACTACGTTGCATGTTTTAAGGGTTTTCACCAACACTTCTCTAATCTTTTCCCATACTGAGAAAGGTTGGAACTTTACTCCTGATAATGGCAGATGTGAAACTTCTTCCAGGGTTGGTGAAAAAAGTGGTTGGAGGGAAAGTGAACTTGCAAACACTCAGATTTTCGCATGAGCAAATCTACACCTGCATATTTGCTCATGCTAAAATGCAGTTCACAAATATTTTCCAAGAGTATTATTTCTTAGCCTACTTCTGTAAATTCTTGTGAATTCACGAAAGTTGTGTATCTGCACTTAATGCAAGGACATATACTATGGGTGCACTTTTGAGACTTTCTTTAATAATTGGGCCCCTAATAAAATCTGGCGTTAACAATGAACTTTTGTGTGTTTATTAAAGTTCTGTGTCTCTCTCTCTCTCTCTCTCTCTCTCAGTCTATCGGCTGGCTTCACTGAGTGACAGCATTCTGCTCCTTCACAAGGAGCATATTGACACACAAAGTAGTTTTATTTAGAGCCAGGAACTACTGTGGGATTATATGCTTTCAGAGACCAAAAACAATTTTTGCTTTTGCCAATGTTTATTATAAAGGTGACGGCCCGGCAGCTTCCATACAAATAAGGGGTTTACAAAAAGCATGCCAAAATATCACATTGAAAAAACTAAAAGGCTGTCCACCAAATTCAGACCTGCCTGCTTTGCCAAGGCTTGTTTATTTTTATGTTTCCCATCATCTTATTGAAACTAGTTACACTGATTTTCCATTTTGAATATATTTGGGGAATATTAGCATACAGCAACACATTTTAACAAATGATGCTGCAAAGAAATGTTGCCTAAAACCTTACAGTAGTTTAGCTAAATGTATTTTTCCTACTTGCGTTTCTTTGTGAACATTTTCTTTTGAAAGCAAAGACTCCTCAATCTTGCTTTGAAGCTTCTGCAAATACTTGCATCTAATCGGAGAGCATTCTAGGAGCATTATACATAGCCTCAAATTGGTAAACTTTGAAAACGTGTGTACACATTTTTATACTGGAACCACTATCAGTAGTGCAGTCGGAGCTTACATTTACTAAGAGCGCTCACCCTAATAATAAAGGCTTTACATTAATGAACCATAAATACAAGTTTGAACAGCATTAACACATGGACACAAATATTACCTTGACTGCAGACAATGCCCTTCCCTGATCCATGATGTGTTACTGTAACATGGTAGCCAAAGGGTTTGTGCTGTAGGGGGTTGGGCCTAATTGTCCCAAGGACAAATACACATTAAAACGTGTTGCCCTTGACCCCAAACAATATGTCCTGGGCATCGGGCTATAGGAATTCCACATCCCTGCTTCTATGCTGCCTTGTTTTCTTGATTCCTTAACCTGCACTATTCTAGTATACCCTTGTAGCCTCCCCCTCTGTATATCCTTTTCCAGTCCCTGCCTTTCTTCCCATTTCCTTGATTACAGTTCAAGTTTGCTGTCTTTCTATGCTGTTGTCTTGCTTCTGTTACCTTGTATGTTTGTTACCTGCTTTCTGCCAAGTGTGCTCTGTGATTTCCATCCTTTTCTGTTAAGCACTCCTCCTTGCTAGCTCCTTGTCTATTGTGCTTATGTTTAGTTCTACCCCTTTGCTGTTACTGCCTTGTGTGTTCCTGTTTGATCACCAGGATCCGTGGGCACAGCTGACTACCTAGGTGGTGTTTCTTGTTCACCGTGAGTATTGTCTTTGAGTTACAGTTATAACATCACCATAGGTATAAGCTCCACAGACCTTGCCTTTGCATACATATCCTATATGTGGGTATTTTCAGTCAGTATCTGTAACAGCAATTGGGGGTGAGGACGTTACTGAGCTTCAGTCTTACCATGTGGAGCTCCTGAGTGCTTTACCCCACATTCCCTTTATTGTTAATGTTGTAGTATATATATATATATATATATATATATATATATATGTCTTGAACGTCCGTCCTGGGTGTAGTTAGTCTGAATGGTAAATTGCCTTGTGAGTCCCCTCCTTTCTGAGTCTTAGCCATCTTGTACAGGCTTCCCCTTTTGGATCCCTTTTCTTCCTCTGACTCCTTGTGTGGTCCTTGGCAGAGCTGTACTACTCTTTCTGTGCACGGTACGTTTTCTACCCAGTCCTTGCTCAAGTCCCTGACTGTGTTCCCATCATAGTCCTAGACAGTCCCTGACAGTATAGCGCGGCTTATCATTCAAAAGGGCATCCAGGCGCTCTGCTGCAGGTATCAGTGGAAGAGCCAGGTCTTGAGTCCCTTCCTGAAGTTGGTCAGTGAGGGAGCGAAGGTGAAGGAGGGTGTTCCAGGCTTTGGTGGTGAGGTGGGAGAAGGAGCATCTTCCAGAGTGGAGGATACGTGGTATCTGTGCGAGGGTAAGATGTGCAGAGTGGAGATTCCTGGTAGGTAGGTAGAAAAGCAGGTGGTGGTTCAGGTAGGCGGGTCCTTGGTCGTGGAGGGCTTTGTAGGCGTGGGTCAGAAGCTTGAAATGGCATCTCTTCTGGACTGGGAGCCAGTGGAGGTCCTTCATGTGCTGGGTGATGTGTGTCATTTTGGGCAGGCTGAGGATCAGTCTGGCAAACGCGTTCTGGATCGTCGGGTGTCTTTGCTTGAGTCTGGTGGTGGTGCCTGCATAGAGTGCTTTGCCGTAATCTAATTGGCTGGGGATGAGGGCCTGCACCACCGTTTTCCTGTTGCTGATGCGCAGCCACTTGAAGACTTATCAGAGCATGTGGAAGCAGGCAGAAGAGACAGCGTTGACCTGAGGGTTCATGATGAGTTTGCTGTCCAGTATGATGCCAAGGTTGCTGGCGTGGTCTTTTGATTGGGGGGGGGGGTTCGCGCTCCGACGGCCATCAGAAGTCATTCCAGAGGGCAGTGTGTCTGCCGAAGAGCAGACCTTCAGTTTTGTCTGTATTGAGGTTAAGGCACTCACACACAGCACATCCTGTAAGAGACCGTTTGCGGCACCGTTATTAAGTGGCGCGAAAAACGGTAATTTACCTGTTGTGGAAGGCAGAGGAAGAGATCACTGTGAAGAGGAGAATACAAGTGGCGTCTAAGTTCTCTCTTACACGGCAGCCTGTGGGGGTCACATGTCACAGCTCAAGCTCAGCAGCAAGTGGCTTCTGAGCTTGCTGCATGCATTCTGTTAATAGAGCACGGCTGCGGGCAGATGTGCTTTTTAAAAAGTATTCATGTTAATCGCAGCGCTGTGTAGAAGCATGACGGGCGCTGCAATTAACATGAATACTTTCAAAAAGGCACACAATCTGCCCGCAGCTGCGCTCTATTAACTAAAGGCATGCAGCAACTCCAGAAGCACAACATGTGCTTTCAGAATTACTACTTTCAGAATCACCAATATATATCAGTGATTCTGAAAGCACACGTTGTGGACTTCTATTTACATTCCTCTCCCTGCGTATCCAGGAAACCATCTTCAGAGCTGATAAGTGATTTGATGATTATCAGTTATGAAGAGTGGAGTGATCCTGGCCAAGTAGCCGCCGTGTAGTTAGTTAGGAGAGCAGAGGTTCACTGGTGCTGTGGAGTGTTGCAGGTTGCCCCAGATTCCTAATATATATTAGTGTAGCTTTGTCGTGGTTGCAGGCGCTCTGTGCTGCACTGCACCTGTTCATTTCCAACATGACGCAACCAACAGGAAGGCCTGCCCCCAGGCTGTACTGGCTGTAACGGGCACAGGGCGTTAGGCTGGAAGGGTGGGGGCCGGTTTTGAAGCAGTGGGGGCCAGTTTTGGAACTGGGGGTGGTTTTGAAGCAATGCTGCAATATCCCCCACCCCCCAGTAACAAAAGCAACAGTACTGGGGTCCGGTTTTGTTAAGCAACAGTGCTTGACATTTGCGCTTCCCCCCCCCCCCGTTGGGACGGGGGTGGGTGAGGGCCAGTCAGGCAAAAATGCCAGAGATGCTTTGGGTTCCCAGTCCGGCCCTGCCACCCCCATCAAGCAGGCCTCCTGCATTTAAGTACATAGGTCGCTTATCTGTACAATCAAGCAGGGAGCACCCGCGTCAGAACCCCTGCCGCTGCACCCACATGCGCGGTCAGGTTCTTGGCTGCAGTGCACAAAGACCTCACACTTCCGCACACAAAGGAAAACAATTTGAGGGAACATTGGTTGGTCGGCGTTGGGGTGGAGGTGAAGTGGCAGCCTATGCAGGTGGATAGTGCCTCTGTGGAGCATGGTGAAGCTAGGCAACAGTTGTTGCTTTCGGGGTCTTGGGCACAGAGAATTTCGGTGGAGTAGCTGTGGGGATCAGAGGGCCAGGGTTCCTGGCACTGGATGCAGTTCAGACATGGACGGGAGCAGATAGGATTGCCGCTGCCCGCGTCCCACGCAGTGGGACATCAGCAGGGCAGCTTTCTAGGGGCCGCCCGTCGCAGCCTTCCCCCTTCTTCTGCCTCGCGCGCGAGGCCGCGCCCAGGGAGGAGATCTCCCAATGAGTGTGCAGGTGGAGGCGGGCCGTTAGGGGGGCGAGGCTAGCCCCCCCCTACATAGGCGTCCCTCTCGCCCAGTTCCTCCTCTGCTTCCTGCGCGCCGCTCCTGGCCGGACACGCGTATTCGCCGCCGCCAGGGTCGTTGTCGGGATCGTCGTCGTCGTCGTCGCCGCCGCCAGTCATTACGGTATGTCCATGCTCTTGCCTCCCCCCCCCCGGCCCCGTCCCTGGGTTAAGCCCGGGTAGTACAGGGGCCCTGTGGTCGGATACCACGGGGGGGGGGGGGGCGGAGATGGTCGCGCGTGTGGTCGGAAGCGGCAGGGTGGCGGTCAGTTGCGGGACAGGGATCGACAATTGTGTTTGTTATGCTTCAACGCTAGGATCACCTCAGTCAGGCCAGGAAAGCTCTACAGGTCGGGATTCAGCAACTCTCTAGAGTGTCCCTTCACTCAGCCCAGTCCCAGCAGTGCACTAGACTTGTAGCTCACTGCCGCGCACCTTTCTCTCAGTGGGCCACACGCAGTTCATCGGCCGGGATGTTACCAGGCTCCCAGCACCTGGAGTCTCCTTCGATCATCCGGCGATGTGCTTACCTCTACTCAGGTAGGCCGCACTTCACGACTCTCCACACACGCAGTGGTCTCTGCGGCACCTAACTTTCGCACGCGGCTCTCCTCACCTCGATCTTCTGCATCCTCGCTTTCTCCTTGCCACTCTGGGAGCAGCGGTTGCTTGCCTGCACGGCCAACCGCCTGTCGAGGTACCCGGGCCCGCGATCGTCTCTCAGGCATATTTATTGGGTCTGCCACTTTTCACCATCTCATTTCGGCATCCGATCCTTCTCTCCACGCACTGCATGCATTACGGCAATGTCGCAGTCTGTCGGGCACTGTCAGCCGCTCCCGGCAGTCGTTATTTTCTCCCCGTTGAACACAGCCACAAGTTCAGATCGCTGCTACCGTTGCCTTTTCCACTCAATTTGGGCAGCACCACGCCACCTTTAATGCTTAGGTGCTTCTTCTTTGTGGGCGTGATGGCATACCATAACCAGGATTTTGGTCGGATTATGTACTCGGCCGGCGGAGCTGCTCCTGCTGTGCACCCTCTAGCGCCCCCCCCAAAGATAATGCCAGTCTTGGTCTCATTACAATGATTAACGTCCCAAAACCCAGCAAAGCCTCGGTCATAGAGACCAAAGACTCCCTACTGAACAAGACAATTCACTGGATTCACCATGTTCGGGGTTGTAGGTCATTAATTTGTGAAGATATTGTGGCAGTAGAAAGAGTAACAACTCTAATCCCTGGGTTCGACAAGATTGTGTCAACTTTGACATCACCACTACTGGCAGACAATCTGGTCACGCTAGATGCTCGAACAACCCCGCCAGGCTGCTCCAACATTGAATTTAAATACAGGAATTCCCAAGTATATAAAGGCATCACTAGACAGCTTGGCTTGGTTGGGATGTGGACCGGTTTCATTTGTCGGGCGTAGTTATGGACTTTGCCCGATTACTGGGGTCCCCTTGTGGTGCGGGGGAAATGGCGCGAATGGGTTGTGTAAGTCTGCAAGGCACAAGTACCTGAATATGTAATGTGGATACGGGCCATGTACAGAGCCCCGTGGCCGCGCCCACACCCGGTGTTTCTGGGCAAATCACTTAAACCCCCCGGGCCGGAATGCGTAATGTAAATACGATGCTAGGGACAGCACCCCCTGGACCTGCGTGACGAGATCCCGTGGGCGGTGTGGTCCGCTGGCTGCACCGCCGACTCGGTGCAGGGAAGCAGGGTTCGAGCCTCGTTGCCCAGTCAGCTGGGAGCCTTTTCATTCTGCAGCATCAGCTTCCGGTCACCGGGTTTTTGGTTTTCATAGATCCTGCAATCGTAGTGGTATCGATCATTGATTGGTGGGTGGGCACGTGATGGGGCTACAGGACTAAACAAGTTTAACATTTGGAAGAGATCGGTTCCATAAACTACAATATAGCATAGTGTTCCCATGTCTATGGGAATCCTCCCAGCAACTTCTAATGAGTCCATAGTGTCGCGCTAATGATGAAAGGCCCTGCGAAATTTTATTGACACAGTATAATTCCGGTAATTAAGCGTTATGCGTGTTCGCTGCAAAAGCAGAGTGCAGGGGTCCAGGACACAACACGAGCGGCCAGAATTCAAGCAGCTTTTGTGTGCAGTTGGTAGCTGTTATACCGCGTAATCCAACCGGAGCTCCTCTGCAGACCTTCTTGGTGGGCACGCATCCTCAAGTTTACAAATCAAACTTCGACACAGGAGAATCCCTCGCTGAGACAAGGCGCCGTGACGCGGTCCAACACAGGACTGGTGCGACGATGTCCAGCTGCCCATGTGCTTGAGCCGCAGCAATGCACTTCGCGGTCACTGTGCCCCCAATAACTGTTTTGAGAGGACCAAGGCACAGGAAGCTAAGGCGAAGTGTCTAGGAGCACACAATTGTGTAACACCTGGGATTGGAACTCGCGCCTCTGGGTTCCAAATTAAGCTTTTCTACCAACGGGTCACACAGGCAAAAGCTAGACCAACTTCTCCAATTTCAATACTTTTATCGCCCACACGTTCCCGTGCAAGAGGGGCTTCTGCAAAGTCGCTGCCCCTCCCTGGCACTGAATAAGTCTGCAGCGCCCAGCTTTGTCCTTCCCTGCACCCGGGGAGCGCTAACCTTCCCCGGGCCGCTCCCAGCTCTACAATAGCCCGCCAGGCGCACCCCGGGACCAGGAAGTTATTTCCAGTTGGAAACTGCATAGTCTGAACGGTGGAATTCGGGGTCCCTCGGATACTCGGTGCTCCTTGCCTCCTAGAACAAAGTATGCACCACTGTGTAATTTGTTTCAGTCATGGCACCGGATGCTGCGTTTCTTTCCACGGCAATTCCAGGCCTCACACAAATGTCAAGATAACTCGTGTGATTCGTTATCTTCCTGGAGAAAGGTCAAGATTTTGTATAGTGGAGGTTTTGACTTCGGTGTACTTAGTGCAGAGGGCTAAATATGCCCGCTGCAAAGAGCGTGTGCCAAGTACATTCCAGAGTGCGTATGATGTAAATAGGTCAGCAGGTTACTGTTTCAAAGGAGGCATCCTTTTGTTACTTGCAATGTATATCTTAAAGCCCTTAATAGTCAACAGTGAGCTACGAACGCTCATCCTAGAGCTGCATTCACACCACTAAGCATACATTATTACAATATTGATTAGTGTTGCAAAGAGGGTTAATTTGGCTAGAAATCGACTACGCTTGTGCTTCTCCACACTAAGCAACCGCGAGAGTGCGTGAGTTGTACAACACTTTTAGTGGCGTGCTAAGTTACATTAATCATAACCAGCATAGCGCAGGATACAAACCAAATTATTTCCGGCAACTAAGAATAATTTTCTAGGGATACCCAATGAAACTTGTTTATCGGGCAGTAAATAACAGAATTCAAACTTTACCTACTGAAACTTATGCTTTCCCTGCACAACTAGCTAGTGCATGGCCCATTACTATATGCCGGAGAGGACCAGGCCCGAAGTCTCAGTGCCTTACTTATTAATATGCAGTGATTCTGGGAGAATCGCTTAATCTCCCCGTGCCTAATAAGAAAAGAGTGTGTCCCTGGTGTAGCGTCATTTGGTGCGCAGGTAAAGCGCACAAACACGGATACCTTTCTGGTCGTGCAGCACTACCATAAACTGACAATTTAACTTGCAGGCTGTTTCATTCCCGAAAGCAGCGAACTGGATGCCTCCAGCGCTATTCACACTATCGCCCCCAAGCTTTCCTTCCATACCTGGCTTCATGTTGAACATGCATGCCTTTGATATTTCTAACGTACCCTTTGCCAGCCACTCGCGATTTTACTATGGAAGTAGGCCTGGCTGATGGTGAATAAGATAGTCACATGAGAAAATATTGGTTAAATGTTTGAATTCGGAATACTGATTAAATAATTGTGTAGTTCCACGCTTAGGTCAAGTGATGCTGCTGCCTTTCATCTTTGCTCTTGCTATTCGGAAACAGCTGGTGTAATTTTTTCATCAACTCACACTCATATTGGCAGCTTAGTCGATTCAGGAAAACAAGCAGCCTGAGCTGTTTTGAGACAAGCGGAAGGCCTGGGGTGTGTGTCATACATACCTTCCGTAAAGTTATTCGCGAAAACAGCTGGTGTAATGTTTCTTTCAAATCACAGTCACAGTGGCAGCTTAGTCCATACAGACAAGTCAGCAGCCTGAGCTGTTTTGAGACAAGCTGAAGGCCGGGGTCTGGGTGTCTGATATAACATCTTGAAGGTATTTATTAGTACTAGTTCCACGCTTAAGTCAAGAGATGTGGCTGCCTTTCCTATTTAGCCTTGCTAGTCGGGAACAGCTGGTGTAAGGTTTTCTGCAACCCAGTCATAGTGGCAGCTTAGTCTATACAGGACGTAAGTGCATGGTGTGCTGGGAAACTAAGGAGCGGGTCCATTTAGTAAGCACAAGGAGCACGGGGGCGTTTCGAGCTCTAAAAGGATAGTTGAGACAACCAATTTAAGTTCAGTGCAAGGCTACATTTGGTGGGGCAATTCCAGGCGTAAAGCATTAAGCCAGACAGCCCGGGGAATTCGGCGGGCGTACGATTAGCTAGGAATTTGTCTTAGACTGAGGGAGAGCATATCGACCACAATTAAGTTTGGAACCAGAAAAAGCTTTACAAAGCAATGCTGTAGATTTACGGAGAATGCTGTAGGGATAGGCTTCAGTGATAAGGCCATGACCTTTCTGGACGGGGCATTCTTCTTCGACTGTGTCGAACTGGGAAAGGAAGTAAGGCGGGCTTTAGAACTCTGTCTTCTACCTGCGTTGGCACGTCTTGTCAGGAGTGATTGTCAAAGGTTTTGCCTTCAGCCAGTCTAGGTTAACACCCATCCACTCCAAGCTAATTGTTCCTGGTGATATTGGGGCCGCATTTACACAGCCCAGTATTTGGCCCCTGAGGTTGTCAGTGTCGTGAATTACTAAATTTCTCTGAACTAGAGGTGTGGCCGGGTTTTACACTAGCAGAAGTTTGGGAGTGCAAGCCTCCACCTAGGGGGTGGCTGGCTGAATTTGATGAACTACTTCAAACGTTTCACAGCACTGCACGTGGGAGAGTGTCAATGACCTGTGCATGCTTCAACCAGACACCCCAGCATGAGTGTCAATGACCTGTGCATACTTCAACCAGACACCCGTGAATGGCATGCCCTCATCTACATGGTAATAATTGAGAGAGCTGCTCTCCACAGACATTTGACGGGTTAATGGGCAAGGCTAGCGGAAAAGCCAGATGTATTGTCATCATTTAAGGCGGACGTGACCCAGGTATTGGCAAGATAGAGACACTGCCAACTAGGAAGATATGAACGAAATCATAACTGGGGCCCACAACAGATTATTTGATGAAATAAGAAGTTTCAATTTCAAGCCGCGATGTCGGTGCAACGAATTACCTATAGCACAGCAACATCGGTATAACAAGGACCGTAGGCAAACCTATTAACCCCCTTTCAGCAGCAATAAAGTCCGAAAGCTAGCTCCTATTCAACAAGCAAAGAAATTGGATACGTTGTCGCAGTGGAGAGTAAGAAAAGATTGGAATGACGGCGGGACTAGTATAAGACTCTATCGTCCAATTTAATGTAACTTAATTTAAAAGTAGAAAGGCTAAAACGAGGAGATGTTGCTAAGATATGGATGATTTTGTAGTAAACAATAGGATAATAAGATGTGAAAGGAAGGAATTTGAGATACCCGTGATGTCAGCTTGTGTTTATATACGTAGGTAAAGTGGTTAACTCACACGTACCTTTACCCTGCTTATTGTGCTGTAGCTGTTGGGAACACAATTTCAAGCCAGGAAGGCACCTAATATGGCCAATTGAAAAATCTTAATAGGATTGCAGGTCCATAAGCGCCTATTTCACCAATGCCTTGCTACCCATGCCATATTTTCCAGCCTGAGAAACAGATTTAGGTGTTGCTCTTCTCGCTCAGCCTTGCCTTGGAGCCAGGGAGGTGGGATACGTTCACAAATTGGGGTCTTTGAGCTGAGAGATGTATCCTTCGGCAGCTCAGTCAGTCATATTGGCTTTATCCGGAGTCATGATAAAAGCCGTCCATTTAGCAGTTACGTTAAAATGTTTTGCCCTGCTGAGAAATCATGCAATCCTTGCAGCAGCAGCAGCAATTCAGGAACCATGACGCTATCTATACATCGCCTTTGTAGACAAAGTGGAAATTAAACCTCCTTCGTGCTAGGTTATGAAGGGAATCGATGGGTTGACGACTTCAGCTAGGGTTCAGTTCTGGCTCCATAGGTAGGTGCTAGATCTTCCCATAATTACGTTAGGAAGATCTGCAGTGGCATCGCTAAGAGAGTTAGGAACACCATTCACGTCTAAGCTGAACGGCAGTGGGGCCAAAAGACATCCTTTGTTAGTCTGCCCTGGGCTTCTGAGTAATGTTGCAAATTAATGCCGTCATTTACGGGTTACAGAACAGGACCCATAACTTAGCCCACTAAAAGCTGGCTCGCAGGGGCAGGGCACCTATAACAGCGAAGGGAGGAAGGGGGGCTCTGGCAGCGACGGTAGCCTCCCCAGAGCTGTGGCGGAGTTACAGGGCGATCTGGAGGCAGACGGGTACAGTAAGGGTACCTCTGCGACAGGCGGTACAGTAAGGGTACCCCTGTCCGGCACAGTAAGGGTGCCCGAGCCAAGGTCCAGGAGCCGAAGGGGGTTCTGGGAAGACCGCGACGGCGCCCCGTTAGTCCTTCGGGCGGTTGGGGGGCCTGACCAACCGGGGGTGTGCCACAACACGCTCCGCCCCTGTCAGAAGGGGCGGGAGTAGGAGACAGATCACGTGACCCAGTGGATGATCTGAAAATAAATATGTGCCGCACTGCCGGGCATCGACCCACCGTGCGTGCTGGCTCACCAGGCGGGCGGAGCAGCGAGGGGCTGCTTGCCCTGGATCGCCCGTAAGATAACCCATTTATTGTCATACTTATGTTGTATGAAATAAACCTGCAGCAGTTCTTCACCCACAATGAAAGTGTCAGTGTAATCCTTGGGTGACGTCTGTGCATGCGTGTTGAATGAAGCGGATGACGGTGTGGTCACTATGCCGCTGCCCGCGTCCCACGCAGTGGGACATCAGCAGGGCAGCTTTCTAGGGGCCGCCCGTCGCAGCCTTCCCCCTCCTCCTTCTTCTGCCTCGCGCGCGAGGCCGCGCCCAGGGAGGAGATCTCCCAATGAGTGTGCAGGTGGAGGCGGGCCGTTAGGGGGGCGAGGCTAGCCCCCCCCCTACATAGGCGTCCCTCTCGCCCAGTTCCTCCTCTGCTTCCTGCGCGCCGCTCCTGCCCGGACACGCGTATTCCCACCCATTCCGCTTACCCTGCGTGGCAGAGACAGCGCGTTATTGGAATGTTTTAATGTTTTTCTTTTGCGTTGCAGGCGGAGTTACAGGGCGATCTGGAGGCAGACGGGTACAGTAAGGGTACCTCTGCGACAGGCGGTACAGTAAGGGTACCCCTGTCCGGCACAGTAAGGGTGCCCGAGCCAAGGTCCAGGAGCCGAAGGGGGTTCTGGGAAGACCGCGACGGCGCCCCGTTAGTCCTTCGGGCGGTTGGGGGGCCTGACCAACCGGGGGTGTGCCACAACACGCTCCGCCCCTGTCAGAAGGGGCGGGAGTAGGAGACAGATCACGTGACCCAGTGGATGATCTGAAAATAAATATGTGCCGCACTGCCGGGCATCGACCCACCGTGCGTGCTGGCTCACCAGGCGGGCGGAGCAGCGAGGGGCTGCTTGCCCTGGATCGCCCGTAAGATAACCCATTTATCGTCATACTTATGTTGCATGAAATAAACCTGCAGCAGTTCTTCACCCACAATGAAAGTGTCAGTGTAATCTTTGGGTGACGTCTGTGCATGCGTGTTGAATGAAGCGGATGACGGTGTGGTCACTATGTGTTTGGTGCGCCATGCAGCAGCCTCCATAATGTAGTCCTGGGAGGTGGAAGAGGCTGACTGGGAGGCGGAAGGGCGGGGGTCAGAAAGTGGCGGGAGCAGTAAAACGGTGGGAGCTGGCTGGGGCAGTACGCGTGACATTAAAACAGTTACCAAATCAGTCTAGTAAAACCAATACAATTGCTAAGCAGACACAAAGTACAATTACTAAATGAAAGTGTCTCAGCGCAAGAGACTGAAGTAGGCAGCCTCCCAGATAGCAGTGGCAAGCGGTCACCCGAGAGTGGGAACCGAACTGGGGTCCTCAGGGACCGGTAGCAAAGCCCTGGCTCGTGGAGCTGGTTAGAAGCAGCGGGGGGAGCGGCACACAGGACCAGGGGTGAGGGCTACTCACTGAAGCCACGCAGCAGCCTCCATAAAGTAGTCCTGGGAGGGGTTGTCAGGGAGGTGGGGGGTGGAAAGCGGCAGGAGTAGAAAACCGGTGGGAGTGGGCTGAGGGCAGTATGAGTGACTGTAAAACAAGTACCAAAACCAGTCAAGTAAAACCAATACAATTACTAAGCAGACAAAAAGTACATTTAACAAAAGAAAGTCTGTCTCAGCGCAAGAGGCTGAAGTAGGCTGGGTCACGGATAGCAGCGGCAGGCGGGCATCTGAGAGCAGGAACCGAACTGGAGCCCTTGGGGGCAGGGAGCGAAGCCCTCTCTCATGGAGCTGGTCAGAAGCAGCAGGGCGAGCGGCGCACAGGACCTGGGGATAGGGCTGACAATACCATCTGGGGCCAAATTCCCCAGTGCGACCAGCCTAGAGTGGTAAGGAGTAGTTTCATTTTTCCTCCGCATACTTTTATCTTCTAATGCTAATAAAGACAGATTACGTGTCATATCTCTGCAATGGGACGAGTAAGAAGGATGGGACTAAATACCCATGAGTCAACAAGGCTAGCCTGGGACATTGCAACCAGCCTTAAAGAAGTAGGGGGTACTTCCATTATTTCCCCAAAATGTGTCTACAGGGGACGAATTCTTGCATCAACAAGGCCAGCAAAGGCTCTGCCCTCCTAGTTCAGACTTGAGCTGCAGTATTCATCCGGCATAATCCGCACACTCGGAGAGGTTGAATTAGGAGTTGTCTAGGACAGAGAACGGCACCTACTGACTACGGTTGTTTCCGATCAAAGGACCCTCACTAGAGGTGCGATCACAGCTAATGGAGGGGGAGACTGGACAGGGACCGGGCAGAGGAGTTCAGAAGCAAGGATAAATCATGGAGACATGTAAAGGGTGCTTTTCACAAGGTTCACAGGTCAGAGACGAGCTGGGCTAAAACTAAATAAAATCAGAACTTTCAATTCTGTGCTATGCTGCTGACTTAGCGGAAATAATGGAATATATGTGTCCTTTCACCATATTGCCGCTATTATTACAGTGAAATGTGATTTACTAATAATAATGAAAGTGGAGGTTTTCTTGGAGGAAATTCTAGAAGATGCCTCCTTATGTAAACAAGAAAGACGGATGGTCTCTGGGATCTAAGAAAAGAGATGGGGTTTGGCGGGTGAGGACAGAAGGATAAAATGAGGTGGGTTGATCTGCCCTTGTGCTGTCAGGGCAGCCTCTGACCAAGTGCCTTGTCTCTCACGCTTGTATGTGCAGTGAAGGAAGTGACCCGATTAGGGCCACCCGGGTCTCTATCGACCACCTCTCAGCCTTCCATACAAATGAAGAGTCGGTCAGACAGTAGAGAATACAAACCAAAGTTATTTATTAGTCATACACTCGAGCAGAGTCCAGTCTGACCAGCCTCCTTGGGTAGCCGCAGAGGGACTGACCCCCGCCAGTGTGGAAAGACAAGATATACATTTCCAGTACCCCTAAAGACCCGTCTAGACTGGAATTTTCCAGTCTGAAAGCTGATGAACAAAGGTGGTACAGAAGGACGAGCTACAGTCCTGAGACCGGGGACATGCTATTTTAGTTTCAAGGTTACTCTGCCCGTGCCCGTCTCTCTGAGAGTGGGAGCAGGCCTACTTACTGGGAAAGGCATGCAGTGAACAATCTATTCATTAGTGCAGCAAAGTTTAACCTTAAATAATAAAGAGAAACAATTGAGGCTGTTTTCTGCTGAGGCAGGCAGTATGAAGCAGATGCTTATTTTCGATCATGGTACAAAATGGCGGCTGAATAAAAAATGGTGCCACAAATGCTAACTTAATTCGCACAATGCTAAACGGAGTCGACTAGACGCGTTTTTCAGTCCAAGAGACCCTCCTTTTAGCATTTCCTAACAATTTTGTCTGGTGATGGGAAACCAATTATTGCTCGCAAATAAAGATGACCACAATTACATGTTAATATACACATTATCAATATTCAAAAATAACCCCATGAATGGACATGAGGTCGTAGACAGCCTGCATCATCATGGCCGAAGACTTAGCATCATGTATTGGGTCCTTCGGTGTGGGTGTCAACTTTCCAACACAGTAAGTACAGCAAGCAGGAAGGCAATGTACGCATAGGCAACATGTGAAAATGACACTTGCAATTACTATCAGAAAGATGAGAATCTTCCAACCCCAGGATGCTATCAAAGCCCAGAACCAACCAGAAAGAGTCCAAGTACCATTCTCTTGGTGGATGTCAGATGCAACCCTACGCAACTTCTGTATAGCAGCATGTACATTAGGGGCACTGTCCGGTATGTACACACAACTACTGCTGGCTTGGCAGGCCCCTCCCCGATCAGCAAGGATGACGTCTAACACCCTCCTGTTCTGATGAGCAACGAGCCTCGTAGCCTGGAGCTCAACTGTATTATTTGTCAGAATCCCTGCTGTGGTATTAATGACCCCTTCCACAACCCTAGTGAGTCGACGAATGTTTAGGCTATTGGACATGGGGCCCCTTAATGGCAAAATACCCTTCATAGCATCTGTGAACTGCTGCAGAGTAGTGTCTGTCTGGTCTATGTTGTCTGTGTTAATAACCCTTCTAATTCGGGACAGATGGACACTCCTACACTGCAATCGATGGTCCTTATGATAATTGGACGGTGCTATGTTACACTGGGGGAAGGAAGAAAGAGAAGTAACATACACCTGACCATCCCCCTAGGAAGCCAAACAGAAGCTTGAGATCCACAAACAAAATAAATATTATGCGGTGGGAGCAATGGCGGGCTAATACTCGTGCTTAATGTATATGTATAGTTTTAATTACTCTCCCCCACTTTCACCTTCCCAATCCCTCGAACACAAAATCCAGCTGTGGTGTTGACTACTAGCACCGGTATCGCCTCATCTTGAGTAATATTGCGCATCTGGAATGATCTAAGTATTCAGTGACATTAAATCCCTGGAAATCCAACATTTAATTTTGCAGCCATGTTCCATTTTTCTCTTTCATATACATTCATACAGGCTGTTGAGGATAATGTATCAGGGGTCCCTTGTTCTCCTGGAGTAAATCCTTGGTGGACACGTATATATTCTAACACTGTGTGATAACCAGCAGTTCTCATATTCATAGTACAAGAATGATAATGAATGAATACCATCGAGAACAATTCGAACTATCCCTCACAGCTGTCTAAGTAGGACATAGACAGTGATAACAGGCTATCACTCGTATGTGTAACCGAAGGATTAGTCCACATATCCAACAGTTTGGATGTGTCATGTGCTTGGTGGAGTGTTTGCAAAACACATTGTCTACATATGTTTTTCTGTGTTCGTCTTTATGGGGGGCCAAAGTAACAAACATGTGATCAGGAGGAACAGGCGTTGTACCAATCAGAGTGCACAGGATATTTCTCCTCAAGGAACCATACTATTCCAAGTACTGTTATCAGGGAAATCAGAACAATTACTACGAAAATTATTTTACTCTTAGTAGGCCAACTAAACCAACCAGGCTCATTCTGCCCGAAACGTGGGCTGCAAAGGGCTGTCCCTCCTCCATAATGGGGCGGCCAAATGGATAAATTTGAACCAGAGGAAAAGACATGCTATGGAGCCAATGGCAAGAAGACCGGAAAAGGGGCAAATGTTCCCAGTGTCCGTTAGAGCCTCACTGCTAGACTCCTATTGTTCATCAATTGTTGGCGCTGTTGAGCACTGGCGGTGGAGCTGTCAGACAAGCTCTTTTCTTGAAGAATACCTCATTGCTCAGGATAAGGCACCCCCCTTCCCAGGGGAGCACGCTCCATCAATCCTGTCCAATGTCCGAACAATGCACCAATCTCGTCTCTCCCTATGCCACTGTGGTATGACTTATCGAGTCCACCCCTGCCAATCTGACTTTTCCTTTGGTGCACTGTGCTTCCGTCGGGGGTGCAGATTATACCTAGCTACTCCAGTGACAGAGGGGCCTGCAAACAGGGGCTCAGACATAGAGGGGCCAATGGACTGGGGCTCAAGCACAGATAGACCAGCAGACTTGGGCTCCTGGATGGCCCTGATCTCAGGAGGCACTGCCTCATTCAACACTGCATCGCTTTCTTCTTCAATTTGTGCCAACGTCAGCCGTGCATCTGAGAAAGGAATGAAACAGGGCACCTGCTCAGTTTCAGAGTCACCGACTCCATCAAGCAACCATTGGTCGTAGGGTAGAGGGAGGAGCACCTTGCGGCAGTGCTGGGAGTGTATCCAATTCTTCCGGCCGGCCACCTTCACAGCGTTGCGGGTGGCGAGGAGCACCTGTGCAGGCCCCTTCCACCTCAGCTCCAAGCTTCCTTTCCTCTGGGAGTGTCTGGTCAGCACAAAATTCCCAGGCCGAATATCATGCCCTGGCCCTTCAAGTGATGGTGGTAGAGGTTCGTAGATCTGTTGGTCAATAGAACGCAAGCTTTTAGTTAACTCTTACAGATAATCCACCAACAAAGGTTATTCAATTTCTGAAAACTGTCGAGGTCGCGGGACGCCACATACATTCGCTGGACCTTCGAACACGACCTCATATGGTGACAACTCTGACCTAGTGTGAGCCGTAGCTCTTATAGACAAAAGAGCTAATGGTAAAGCATCTGGCCACTGCAATCCTGTGTTCTCCTGAATCTTTGCCAAGTTCAGTTTGAGAGTACCATTGTACTTCTCAACCAGACCTGTTGACTGGGGGTGGTTTGCAGCATGAAATTTCTGTTTAATGTGTAAACCGTCACACTCTAACTGGATAACCTTTGAATTAAAGTGACTTCCGTTGTCACTCCAAATCAAACAGGGCAAACCGAACCGAGGGACGAACTCCTTCAGGAGTGCTTTCGCCGTCGCCAAGGCTGTGTTCTCTTTAGTGGGGTAAGCCTCAACCCATTTACTGAATGCACAAACAATCACTAACATATTTCAGATTGTTGACTCATTCCATTTCAATAAGGTCCATCTGAAGGACCTCGAAAGGGAAGGAGGGGGACGCAAAATTACCAGGAGGTGTAGGGGTGCCTTCTCCAGGATTATACATCATGCACACCATACAGTACTTGACTAGATGAGCAGCAACCTTGAGAATGTTGTCATTCTGCCATACAGGATCTTACAGTGTGCAGATACCTTTTGCACTAATGTGGGCTGGCCCGTGCGCCATAGTGACCACAGGGAGGACATATGCATATGGCAACATCCATCTCTGTTTTCCTGACTTATCCGTCCAACACCCATCCTCATCCAAGCATGCTGTGCTCTCCTGGCATACTACTAACTCCTCAGTCGTTGCCTCACTCTGGATCTCTTTCACATTGTCTAGTGTATCCTCAAACATAGTGACCTCGGGCACCCACCTAGCGGGACCCACTACAAACATCCTTTTCATCTTTGTTTGAGCTGTCTCCTTAGCTGATTGATCTGCAAATGCAGCCCCCCTTCCCACATCGTCAGTAATCACCTTATGGGCACTACACTTTACTATAGCCAATTTCTTAGGAAGTGTCAAGGCGGACAGAAGCCTATGTATAAGAGGGCCATCCTGGATACGCTTCCCATGGGAGGTGAGAAACCCTCTCTCTACCCAGAGCCGCCCAAAATGATGGGCGACCCGAAGGCATACTGGCTGTCAGTATAACTATTAACAGCCAGTCCCTCGCTCAGTTCACAGGCTCTAATAAGGGCAACCAATTCAGCTGCTTGAGTGGACAGATGGGGAACTTGTGATGTCTCAACTACTGTATGTAGTGTAGTAAGCGCATATGCTGCAGTGGTGGTGCTATCTGGTAATTTGAAACAAGAGCCATCGACCTATAATTCCCCGTGGGGTTCAGATAAGGGAACATCAGTAAGGTCTGCCCGTACCTTCGTCTCTTCCTCTGTTCGAAAAAGACAATCATACATGTCAATTTCCTCACTTTCAGAAGGGAGGGGTAGTAACGTGGCTGGGTTCAGTGGCACATCTTTTTATGGTGATATGCGGGGCAAAGAGAGTTAGCTCATAACCAGTCAGACGTGCACTAGTAAGGTGCTGCGTCTTGGTCTTATTCAAAAGGGTGTCACCTTGGGGCATCATGACTGTGAGATCAGTATCAAGTACGAGCCCAGCCGATTGTCTTATTGAGAAAGTCAGTGCTGCGACCACTCTTAGACAGCTCGGAAGGGCTCTAGCGACTGGGTCAAGCTGAGCAGAAAAATAAGTACACGCCCGTTGCTTACCTCCAAAGGCCTGTGTTAACACAGAAATCGCACAACCAGCCATCTCGTGTACATACAACACGAACGGCTTTGTGTAGTCAGGTGTACCAAGCACAGGCGCAGAGCAAAGCTCAACTTTTAATTGCTCAAAAAACTGCTGACATTCAGGTGTCCAAGGCAGGGGCTCATGCAAATCTTAAGTGGTTAGCGAAAGCAAAGGCTTTATTAGTAATGAATGATTAGAGATCCAATGGAGACTGTAGGAAGTGATGCCAATAAAAGCGCACACATCCCTCCGAGTTTTAGGGATGGGCATTTTAACAATGGCGCTAATGCGCTCAGGGTCAATCTCCTACCATCCTTCGACAGTAGGTGACCTAAATAGGTGACCTCCTGTCGACAGTATTGAAATTTGGAAAGGGACACTTTATGTCCATGGTGAGCCAAATGGAGCAACAACTTAACCGTACTGTCCTTGCATCCCTGTTCAGTGTCAGAAGCAATCAGTAAGTCTTTCACGTACTAGAGCAATACATTACATGGAGAAAGCGTGAGGGAATCCAATTGGGCTTTCAAGGTTTGGCTATATATACTTGGGCTCTCAGTATAGCCCTGAGGAGCTCGACAGAATCTAAAGCTTCAGCCAGCTACCGTAAAGCCGAACAAATGTCGGCTGTCAGGATGGATGGGGATACTGAAGAATGCATTTTGAAAATCGATGACAGAGAATTTAGCAGAAAGAAGGAATCCTTGTCAAAAGGGCTGTAATATCAGCGACCACCGGGAACTGAGGGACCACTATCTTATTGACGGTGCGCAAATCAATCACGAAACGATAAAGATCTGGTTGGTCATCGGTGTAGTCTGAAGATGCCTTTTTTAGAATAGGACTATTACACACATTCGCCGCTGTCTCTTCAACCACTTGCGACTCAATCACATCTTGTATAATTCCCAGCAAAGCTCGCTCCCCGCTTGAGGAATTTTGTACTGGTGACTACGAGGCAAAATGGCATTGTCTTTAACTTAAATGGAAATCGGGGGAATATGCAATAATCCCACATCCGTGTCACCTGTGGCGCACAAAGTGGGTATTTTTAAAAAGACACTGCTTAGAGCTAACCACAGTTGGACCCATTGTCATTTAAACACCTTCCGGGGAGCAAAATATGGTTGCATGCAACTTCTTTAATAAATCTAGGCCCATTAAATTTTCTCCACAGTTTGATGTAAATAGGAACGATGAATCCACAGGAAAAGGACCGATAGTCAAGGCAAGAGATTTGGAAATGGGGCTTACAACCGGTACGCCAGAGAATCCTACCGAAACATTATTTTGGCCAGACAGAGCCACCCCAGGGTCCAGCGAGCGAGAATAGGAGCTATTCATTGCACCTGTATCCACAACAAATTTCTTAAATGAGCCTTGCAAATCAGCGGTGACACAAGGACCGCACTGATCTACAGGTACGTGGACTGGTCCCTCGCCCTGCCCCTGGCTGTCCTAGCTGTGAGACATACCTGTCACCTCATCCAGATCATAATCATCGTGATAATACGGTCTCCCTCGAGGGTCATCAAAATAGTTATGGTCTGTGCGACCCTGTGATGCTCTATACTCCCAAACCCTATCTTGATCACCTCCTTCAAGACTCCGTCCACGAGAACCCTTTCCTCTAGGGGCCGCAACTTTCTTTAATAACACCGGACACTCGCTATGCCTGTGCCCCCCCCCCCCTCCTTACAGTACGCACACTGATTCGGCCTCACAGGCGCAGTGCTCCTGCTAGTGCGAAAAAGCTGCCGGGCCAGCACCACGCCCCCTACCGTTTCCTCTAGACGCCTGCTGTAACAACACCTTCGTCTTCAACTCCTTGTGCTTCTTATCTACCTTCTCCTGCTCCTCATTCTCCCTGTGTTCATAATACTGTGCATACTCAATATAACAGAAGGGGAGGATGTCGTCCAAGTGCTCGCCCAGGCCTGCAAACTAGTTGCTATTTAAGGAAGCAGGTCCGTCACAAATCTATTAACGAACAATCAAAGACCCCCTTCCATTGACAAATCCTGTCCACTAAAATCCCAAAAGACACCCACAAACTGGGTGAAGAAATCTGACTCACTTTCATCTTTCTTCTGACGGCGTGCCGTCAACTTGTCCCAATCTACCCTTCTCAGTGGAATGAGAGAGTGTATATACGTAATAATTCGGCCAGGCAGAGCTAGTATCTCGGCCGTAGGCTTTTCCCCAGGCTTCCTCTCCTTATCCTGTGCTTTAATCTGGTCTCAGGTACCACCCAATTCCACAACGTGGTCCTGCATGTGCACATGTCTCCAAATGTCACCAGAAACCAGCAAACCAAAGAACATTTCAATATCCGCAAGCGTCATTACTGTTGATGAAGCAGCCTCAGTCAGTTCCTTATAATATGCAGTGGGATTTGTCCTAGGGTCAGATAACTGAGTCTTAAGGGACAAAACCTCACTCCTCTTCCACAGAGTGTACACCCATTGCTTTTGGAAACGGGCCTCTATCCTCGGTCTAATAACAGTATTCTGCTGATCTCGTAGTTCCGGTAATTCAGGATGGAATATGGGATGGACTTCCCTCATCGGAAACTGGGATACTGTCTTTGGGCTCTTCTCAAACAGCCTACCTCGATAAGCTACCAATGTTGCAACATTACCAAAAACCTCCTCAGGCGCCATACCAGCAGCGTATACATTGTCTCTGATATCATAAATAATCTAGGGTGCTACCTTGCTGAAGCACTGTTCCCACAGTCCAAACAGTGTAGCCGACATGTGCTTAAGGGCATGCTGCTGCACAATCGGCTCATAATCTCTCATCACACTCCACACATCTTCAGTAATATAAATGGGATGATGAGCCCACTGAGCGGCCAGATTTGCTACCGCCCTTTTCTCTTCCTCCCCCACAGAAGATCGTATCAATATCCGCCCCAGTCGCTCCCTTGCACACGCCCAGTCCCCGTCCCCCGACCTACATACAGGCGTCCCTCTACCCAGCACTGTCGGGGAATGAGGAAAGAGGGAAGGAGTAGTAACAGAAGAAACAGGCACCAATGTCATTAATGGCTGTGTTGTGGGTGTAAGGGCTGGAGAGAGAGGAGACATCGACACAATAGGCATAGCAGGGAGACTAGCAGTTATCGCAGACGCAGAAGGCGAAGCCACAGAAATAACAGGAGGCGCGGCGGCTAAAGCAGCTGGGTCGGTAACAGAAGAAAGAGAAACAGGGGCAGAAGAGACAGACGACTGGGGCTGTGGCACAGCAGGGTATATTTTCTGCGGGGCATATGGAGGCAGAGGTCGGGTGTCTGAATTCCTCCACAAATGTATAATTTTCTTCCTGAACCTCATAAGACTTTTCACATTGCAATCGAAACTTCCTATTGGCACACTCTATTCCCTTCTCAGTCTTCTCTTTATCATACGCAACACCTTTCTGAGTCACTGTCTGCATCCTTTCCTTTCGGACCTCATTTTCTGCTTTCATTCCTCTCTGTTTGGCTTCCTTTTGCCATGTTCTAAGGCAATCAAACATCGACTGCCTGCTTCTTTTCGCAAACAATTTATCCTGCAGGAAATTGTTTTTGCTCATCAAAAGTGCCTGTCAACGGCCACGGCAACTCAGCATTGTCCCTCGTATATTTGTGCCATAATGTACTAAACATAATAGGGCCAAGGCCATGCTTGACATACATTTCAAAATTTGGAGTGCCTTCTGGAGGTGCAGGCTGACTCTCTTCCAATAGAGCATCAGTAGAACGACAACTCGCACAACATAATTTGCTAAAACAGGGCATTTTAACACAAAAACGTATTCACTGTGTATGCTGAGCAAATATTTGCAAATATCTTGCCAAAGTTGGTCCTCAGACCTCCCCAAATCAAAGCGGTACCATGTCTACAGAGTACTTAAATTCAGGCGCTTGTCCAAAAACAATCCTCAGACCGTTCCAAACAGAAACCAAAGTGGCGCCATAGCCAAAAAACAAAACCAAAGCAAACTCACCTGGTGCACACAGGTCAACCAAATTTATTCTTCACTGCCGACTCTTTGAACCAAATGGTCAAATCCAAAGGTTTCGCCGTTCAGGACCCCAGCCGGGATGACCACTGGCCGAGACACTGCCCGGTCAGACAGATGGGGCAGCTGCAAGTACCAGACTCTCTCGTGCAGAGATCCCTGGTCCACCCATCCGACCAGACAATCCGCGGGCAAGGAAGGGTTACTCACCCGATGGGGTCCCTGTTCAACTGTAGGAAGAGACCCGATTAGGGCCACTCGGGTCACTCGTGACCACCTCTCAGCCTTCCATACAAATGAAGGTCAGTTCTTGTAGCTGCAAAACTATCTTCTCCAACAACAGATAGTAAAGAATACAAACCAGTTATTTATTAGTCATACATTCAAGCCGAGTACAGTCTGACCAGCCTCTTTAGATAGCTGCAGAGTGACTGACCGCCACCAATGTGGAAATACAAGATCTACATTTCCAGCACCCCAAAGACCCACCCAGACTGGAATTTTCCAGTCTCAGAGCTGATGAACAAAGGTGGTACAGAAGTACGAGCTACCATCCTGAGACCGGGTACATGCTATCTTAGTTTCAAGGTTACTCTGCCAGTGCCCGTCTCTCTGAGATTGGAGCAGGCCTACCTACTGGGAAAGGCATGCAATGATAGAACGATCTATTCATTAGTGCAGCGAAGCTCAACCTTGAATAATAAAGAGAAACAATTGAGGCTCTTTTCAGCAGAAGCAGGCAGTATGAAGCAGAAACTTACTTTTGATCATGGTACAAAATGGCGACTGAATACAAAATGGTGCCGCAAATGCTAACTTAACTCGCACAATGCTAAAAGGAGTCGACTAGACGCATTTTTCAGCCCAACAGCAGGATGCTAGTCTCACTAGGTTCTCAGCCATAACTTGGCTAGGTCTCACTAAACTGGTGCTCATCTGCCTTGGAGAGCTAGAGAGCGGCTGGAGGGGTAAAACCCTGCGGAAAATTTGGTTTCCTTGGGACAAACAGAAGTAGGTATATTCTGGGCATTTTGAGGATTGTGTAGTTTCTGCTCCTGTTGAAAGCCTTGATTGCTTTTCCATTTCCTTCCTCCTTTATGGGGTATATTTTTTAAAAGGTAGGCAGGATCCCTGCCTTTAAAAAAAGAGTGAATTGTTACTACTCATATTACCAATTCCAATTTTTGCCCTTTGTTATCCTTTTACTCATTCACCCCAATCTTTGCCTAGCACATGTTGCCATATGGATTATTTGGCCATCTCTTGTCGTGTAATTTTTACTTTCCAATAGGAACCGCCTGCACGTTTTCTCTGCAACATAAATATAGGGTAGGGTGACCAACTGGCATTGGTGCAAATTCAGGACGGTGAGTGTAAAAAATCAGGACAAAGGGTCAAAATTCAGGACACAAATTCAGGACAGGAGGTCAAAATTCAGGACAAAACTTCAGGACAATAGATACGTTTTACAGACACATCAGAGGAGGTCACGCAATAGTATATAAGTAAGCCCACATATTCAACCATTTGCAAACCAATCCATCATGTATCCTTCCATCTATCACTTCACTCATCCATCCATCCATCCATCCATCCATGCATCCATCCATCCATCCTTTCACTCATCCATCCATCATCCATCCACCCTATCCATCTGTACACTCATCCATCCACTCTTCTACCCATCCATCCATTCACTCATCCATCCAGCCTTCTACCCATCCAGCCATCCTTTCACTTACTCATCCAGTCACCCAGTCACTCATCCTTCCACCCACCCATCCACCCTTTCAGTCATCCATCCATCCTCCCTTTCTCTCTCATCGACCCTTTCACTTAGCCATCCTTTCTTCCTTCCTTCCATCCATCCACCCACCCATCCATCTACTCATCCACTCATGAATCCATCCATTGACCCTATCACTCATCCATCCTTTCTCTCATCCATCTATCCTTTCACTCCTTCACTCATCTATTCATCCTTTTGTCCATCTACCCTCCCTTTCACTCACTCATCCATCCTTACATCCACCCTTTCACTCATCCGTCCATCCATTCACCCTTGCACTTATCAATTCATCAATCCAGCCATCATTTCACTCATCCATCCACTCACTCATCATCCACCTTTTCACTCATCCATCCTTTCACTCATCCATCCTTTCACTCATCCATCCACCCTTTTACCCATCCAGCTACCCTTCCACCCATACATCCAGCTATTTACCTTTTCTCTCATCCATCCTTCCACTCAGGGAAGTTGTAGACGCGCCAGGATGTGCTTGAAAAGGCGCTCAGGGCTTGCGGAACGTGGTCGTGCCGGGCAAAGCCCGGGCCTACGGCGGGCCCGTCGGCACCTGTCAGCGGCAGGAAGAGGTGGGGCGGGGCCAGGTCTCTTGGCCCGTGGACCAAGGCTATCTACCAGTGTACTACTCCGGGCTGCGTCTGTAACAGTAAGCACGTTTTCCATATAATAAATTGAACTGTCGTGCCGGAAACCAAGGGGAGGGAAGGCGGCCTCACCAAAATCCATGACTAACTCCACACTTGACTGCTTTTTACTGCGAGCAGGAAAGGCCATTAAGAAGGAGATTGAGCCTGCCGAATGGCGACTATCAGTGGGAGGAGGTCCGGTTGGCTCGGTCAGCGACCCAGATTTGCTGGATGCTCAGGATGCCCAAATGATTGATCTAAGCCAGTCAAATCCCACACCCATGAATAGCCCTGTGGCCCCATCTCCTGCTCTTTGTACAACTCCTCTAACACTTCCAGCACGAGAGATGGCTGGTAAAAGGAAGAAAAAAGTCAAACATGTGGAGTCCACAAGGTGCATACGGACAAGGTCAAATAGACAGCCTCAGGACATATGTCCAGAAGCCCCGACCTTACTCCATCAAGGTCTTGCTACCTCAAATGGGACTCATTTGTCATCACCAACTCAGCCTGTAGACATTCCTCAGCTATTGTCTGTGGCACTAACATCCTTGATAGAAGAGCCAATTTCCAGAACTTGTTTACCTATCCTAGCTAGACTAGACAAACTGGAGTCCACGGTGGCAGCTATGCACTCCATGGTTAGGGAGACAATCTTAGGGGGAGGGGCACATCTGAGCTCACAGGTTGGGGGCACTGTTCAAAGGGGGACTGTTAACCAACACGTGGGGTAATCTGTTATAAGTAATACTCCACCTCCCCGTCCTGCGAATAATGTCGCCCTCCGTAATCAAACCAGAGCAGTAGCACTGATGGACCAAGGGCCCGTTAGCACCAGTCAAGGTGTAAACCCATGTTTGCTTCTAAATAAAACTAAGCCTGGTCTACCACCTATAGTTGCTACGGGTAATGAGGCACACACAAACTACATGAATACATTAACACCCCCACTACAGCCCCATAATAGTGGCCCATTCATCCAAGATGATGAAGTTACCCTACACCTCCCACCAAAGTACTGTCCTTATGTCGCCATTCTTACTAATGTTCCCACCCTACAGGAAAATCAGATTGAATCTCAGTCCCAATTAAAAAATAAACCTGCCACTGGCTCCGACAGAACACACACTTTTTTAAATTCAGACCACCATGATATTCTACTTGTAAGACGAGTTAGCTGGATTGGTCCGTTACGCAAGTCATTCCCTGGAGACTGTATTGTCATAAATTGTAGATCCCCCTATCATTGCTAGTCGGTTGCTGGGTAGGGGGTCTTACTGAAGTAACCAGATGCTGGGCAAAGCGATCACTATTTTACCACTTGGGTATTTTTACAGGCACCTCGAAAATGGGGAAAGGAACACTTTGGCTAGTGAAATGGTTAGTGTAAGGACATCTTTACATCAGGAGGCCCCACCCATTGAAACTAGAAACAGGTACCATCTCCTGAGTACTCTGGATTCTCAAGACTGACTAGCCAGAGCATCCTCATCTTCTGCAGAAGTCATACCTGCTGTGGAGTTTGACGCTATATCCCTACCATGCACTAGCAGTGATCCCGTCTCTAGTGATCGGGTAACAAATAACAGTTATCCTCAATACCAACTGATGCCTGGGGGGGGGGGGGGTCACTAACACCACAGGGCATATACAGGAATCTTTAGTTGACCTTCATGACTTGAAAATCTTATCTTGGAATATAGCCGGTATAAAGTCCAAGATAACCGACCCTGATCCCTGATTGGTGCGAGCTATTGGATGGTTTTCATTTTTGCATTCTGCAGGAAACATGGGCAGTTGAACGTACCCATAGGGTAGGTTTTGCCACTTATAGTATTGAAGCCAATTCAACTGGCAGCTGGTCGTCCAGCAGGTGGCCTCTTAATCTGGGTTAAAAACTTGTTGGTATGTAAAATGAAGGTTATAGATCTCGACTCAGATGAAATACTTGGGCTAGAACTAACATTGGGCAAGGAGAGTGTGAAGGTTAGACTTTTTAATATCTATAACCGGTTTACCAGCCACATAGTCCATCGAGGACAATCACAACCCAGACAAATTATCTAGAGTCAGCCCCGGGGAGTCACCGACTGATAATCGCTGGAGACTTTAATACTACTTTTGAGTCGGTTGACTACATACAGGATCTTATCGCAGGCAACGATAAGGCCAGGGGGATTCCAACACTTCATATACCACTAATTAAGAAATGCCCTAGAGTGGGACAACAAGTTCTGTCACTCCCCATTGCATTTGGGGTAAGAGCCTGTAATGGTCGGACATACTCTGATAAAGGAGCTTATCACACTTTTAAAAGAGGGGCGTCAAAGTCTCGGATCGACTATATTTTAGTCGATCTCGACCTTTGGTCCAGTGTCAAAGATATGGTCATCTTATTCCGGGAAGACAGTGATCACAACGCTCCGTCTCTTACGTTGAACGGTTTAGCTTCATCGCATGGCCATCCCAGGGTTGAGAGCACTCGGTCATCACTACTAATGACAACAGAAGATTCCAGTGGCCCCTTATCTTAGCTGATCCAACTGCACTCCCTAAAATATACACAGAAGTGGAGCGGACGCTAATAGTCTTATGTGCCCCTACCATAGGGCCAGAAGTTGTAATGACCTCCTTCTTGAAGTTGATCTCAAATATAAGACCCCTCTTCTATAAACAATGTTCTTTATCAAGGCGGAACACAGCGCCTTGGTATAATGAAGCCTTCAAAATAGCCAGGGATCACTTTATTTGAAGCAGTGAAATGGAAGTCTTCTGCAGATGTCAAAAGCTGCAGAAAGTCATACATATCTGCTCAAAACAAGGCAAAAAGGGACTGGGGTCTGAAAAGTGGAGCATGCTCCTAGATGCTGAAAAACATAAGACTAGCCAACTTTTCTGGCACCTTCTCTCGAAGGGGTCACGCAACCTAGAGACGGACACAGATTTCCACATCCAGCCCCAAGTGTGGGAGGAATATTTTGGGGATCTTTATGCAGGCCAGGGGCTCCTACATGATCCAGGCACATCTATGAATTATCAGGGCTCTGAATTACTAGATGGAAATAATATAACTATAGATGAAACCATCCTGGCCATAAACTCACTGCAGAGTGGGAAAGCCCCGGGCTTAGACAGGCTCTATCCCCATCCACAAAAAGGACGACAAAGGGTCGCCTGCCAATTATAGGCCCATCAGCCTAATAGATGTTTCCCCAAAAACATTTTGTAAAATCATTTTGACCAGAATCCAAAATTGGATTGAGGAAAATAATGTTTTGTCTGACTTACAGGTAGGCTTTAGGGCTTCCACAAGCACCACTGATCACGTTTTAGATTCCTCTAGCTAATATCCGAAGAGGTCATCTATATGTGGTGTTTGTGGACCTAAAGACGGCCTTTGACTCTCTTGATCGGTCCCAATTATGGTTAGCACTGAGCGAACTAGGAATACCACCCTACAGTCTTAGAACCTTGATCCGGCTTCATTGTGACACCTTTGCCAAGGTTAGGTGGAATTCCGATGGCAGCCTGACCAATAACATACTGGTCCAGAAAGGCGTGTGACAAGGTTGCGTTCTTGCTCCTACATTATTTACCCAGGCGTGTGACAAGGTTGCGTTCTTGCTCCTACATTATTTACCCTCTTCATTAATGGTCTTATTGGTGAACTCTATAATTGTGATGGTGACCCTCTGAAATTGGCAGGCAGTGCAGTGCCATGTGTGCCTTTTACAGATGACACACTCCTTATTGCCAGAACTCCCCGAGGAATCCAAAACCTTCTAAATAAATTTGCCAAGGTCTGCGAAGAAAAGGGTTTAGAAATAAACTGCTCCAAAACCAAATACATGTCTTCTAATCCCAATAAATCGAGCAAGGGAAAACTCGTGCCGGGCACGAAAGTTTTGGAGCAAGTTAAGTCCTTTGACTACTTGGGAGTTTGCATTAGCGACAGGCTGGATTGGACTCCTCAGTTGGAAAAGAGTACCTTGACCCTCCAGCATGTAGACTGTGCCATAGTACGCAGGACCAGGGCCTCCCTTTACCGGCCCATCTCAACCTACCCTAGAACGCCACAGGGCTAAAGCATTAGGAGCAGCCCTATACGGGGCAGAGCTATGGGGGCTGGAAAACCTGACGGATCTAACCCTCGCAGAAAATAAATTTATCAGAGCCATAATGAACCTGCCAGTAAACACACCACTGTTGACGCTCAGGTTAGATCTTGGCTTAAAACCTATCAAACATTTTGCAATTCCCAGGGCACTCCTGTTCTGGATAAGTGCCTGGACAAGTAACACCCGGGTCCCGCTGAAGGAGGCCATGGTTGAATTGATTGCCCTGCACAAGCAAACAGGTCGAATTAAGTGGTTCAACAAGATCAAGGCGTGGTTCATTAAATTAGGGCTGGGACATCGTGGGAGGAACCTGGGACCATTATCAAATCTATGGCCCCCCTTGTCAGAAAAAGGTTCTGGGAATTGATGGCTTTGGAAAACATAGAATGCCCTGCACATGGCACTTTAACCATGAGGTTTTTTAATGTTAAAGATAGTTTTGCTTTCGAAACTTTCCTGGACGATATTGAACCACCACAGGCACGTGCACTGTATACCCAACTTAGATATGGAACAATTCCCTTAAATGCAAGGAGAAGTTGCTGGGGTAATGTGCTGGCCAATCCAACGTGCCCTTCTTGCCACAGTGCCCCCGAGACACTTGAGCACTTTCTTTTTTGTTGTCTCTCCTATGCTGATTTTAGAAGAACCTGGATAGTTCCTGTCTGTCGTATGCTTTCCATTAGGTGCCCTTTGGAAGTCACACGCATCTTTAAATCAGATACCACAAGATGGCTGGTGTTTGCTATTTCGAGATTCCTGCTATTTGCCTGGTGGAGGAGATCAAGATGTGTTAAGCAGTCTCTGAACATCGTTGTGCCTTTTTAGCTCTTCTTGCTTCTATGTTAGATCCTGCTCATTATGTTTTTAAGGGGCCTATAACATTGCATTTGATTGGATATTTTAAAGCACATTCTTTTAACGTAATATTAATTGTTTTTATCATGTATTGTTTTTACAATGTAAATGATCATACTTTTGATCGAATAAATAGACAGGAGCAGATGAAAGTGATTAGCAATATAAGGATAGTTTACAAAATGAACAGTTCCATCTTCTTAAAACAATACATATATGCAGGCATATAAAAACTATATAGTCCTACTATGCATTCCCTAACCTAGCTGCCTATGATGTATGTATGGTATGTGTTCTGCCAAGTGTCCCCTATTGGATGATCCAACCCCCATTACCTGAAGGGAAAGAATGTATGTCTCTGTCTTGGTCCCAAGTTGGACACCCCTCTTCGCAGAGTGATCAGTAAGCAGTTGGGCTTAGGTTTCAGCATGTGGTGACCTTGTAATGACAGCAAGTGCTCCTCTACCCCAACCCGGAAATGCTTGTTTATTTATAACAGAAAGCATCCTTGCTCCGAGCCGAAACCTAAGTCAGGCCACCATCGTTTATGATCTATTGCTAGATGCATCACCTCCTGGACAAATAACAAACTACTGCATTTGCAAAATGTATGTTCAGACCTTGTATGGGATGTTGAAGGTGTCGTGATAGTGTTCTTAAGAAGTGGAATTTATAAGCAATGTAGTTTCAGAGAAACTAATCCTAAACTGTCATGCATTCAAATGTGTGTTAAAAGCCATCGTGTGAAAGAGAAGGCGACTTAGGAAATGTGTACATGTTTAAATGGCAGCGTTTCTCGTGGGGTCTAAGACACATGACACACTGATTACCTCCTCAGTTTTTCTGGTGTGCATCCACTGACCTTACCGCTGTGTAGCTACCTGCATGTTTTATACCTTTTTACAATTATTATTTGCATGCATGTCTCTCACATAGCCTACCCCATCACACCGCCAGAAGTTGTGTCCGTAGCACAAATATAACTGCATCTCTCTGGTCATCACACATTACATAAAAACACTTCCTGAATGGACTCAAAATAAAAACAACACCCTCCCACCACACTCTCCACATAGTGTAGCTTGTTAGTGAAGGAGGTGAGTGCTTCAGTGCCTGCAGAAGGTAGTAAAAGACACACAATTGATGGACGGAGTGCAGAACAAATCAAAACATTCACCCCAGTCAAGAGATCTGGGTTAAATCCATCATTCTTTTGCTCACCATGCCACCCCAGATTCGACCTGGCCATATGCAAATCAGTCTTCACCCTGTGCCTCATGGGAACAGACCAGCTCGAACTGCCAAGCCAGGTCCTCTCTGGACTGGAAACAAGCATCCTAGGACCGGTTTCGTGGTTACGCCCCTCTTCTTTATTTATTTTAAAGTTTTTATATAGCGCTAGCTTCACCCGTAGGTATCAGAGTGCTTTACATACATACTGTAAAGAAAAACAGACGGAAATTGCATTACATAGTAGGCAGGCAGTAAGGAAGCAAAACCAGGGATAAGAAAAAATACAGCATGGAAGATAAGGTGGTTAACACAGTCCGGTCACCAACTATCCTTGAATGTCAAGAGAGGAGTAAATTCGGATATTGAAGTCTAGGTTAGTTGACGTTGGTCAGGAAAGTATTTGTTGTTAAGGAGATGGATTTTCAGGTCCCTTTTGAAACCGCAGAAGGAGGGGTTGCATCTGAGGACTCTAGGGAGGGCATTCCACATCCTGGGAGCGTTGCCAGAGAACGATCGGTATTGTGTGGTTTTCTTTTTCAGTTTCGGAGAAATAAGAAGGAGTGAGTTGGAGCTTCTCAGCGATCTGGATTGACCTGCTCTTATCAGTTTGTTGTTCAGGTAGTTAGGGGACGGAGAGTGAAGGGTTTTGTGTGTGATGCAGGCCAGTTTGTAAAAACACCTCCCTTCCATGGGAAACCAGTTGAGGGAGTTGAGAGCTGGAGTGATGTGATCAAATCTTTTTACTCCAGCTACGAGTCGAGCGGCCATGTTCAACACTGCCCTTAGAGGGGCTAGGTGAGCTTTTGGAGTCCCTGTTAGGATGGCGTTCCTGTAGTCGATTTTAGAGAGAACTAGGGATTGGACTACTGTCTTGAGGTCATCATGAGGAAGAAAAGGTTTCAATTTCTTGAGGTGTTTTAGAGAGCAAAGAGCACTTTTTGCTGAGTTTTTGCTGTGGACCTCCAAAGATAAGTTCTTGTCAAGGGTGATGCCTAGAGACTTAACTGAGTCGGATAGGACGATGGGGCAGTTTAGGGCGACCAGATTCTTGAGCCACTCTTGGATTGGACGATGGTTGCTTTTTGGAGTGAATAGGATTAGTTCTGTTTTATCTGGATTGAGTTTTAAGTGGTTAGCGTTGAACCAAGTTTGGATCTCGGTTAGAGTGACATTGAGGTGTTGGATGTCGCTGGGAGACTTGATTTTGAAATAGATTTGGGTGTCATCAGCGTAAAGGTGGTAATTCACTCCAGCTTTTTTCAAGAAGATTGTGAGGGTCTCCATGAAAAGATTCAAGAGGGCCGGGGAGAGGATCGAGCCTTGCGGGACCCCAAGTGTGACTTTTGTTGGCTTCGAGAGACAGGAGTTGATTCTAATTTGTTGCGAGCGGTGTTGAAGGAAGGAGGTAAACCATTTTAGTACTGTGCCATTGATGCCGGAGCGCTTCGACATGGTCTCCAGAAGCGCTGGATGATTTACTGTGTCGAATGCCGCAGATAGGTCAATAAGGATGAGTAGGAAGGCATCACCTTCATCTAAAGCCTTGTGAATATCGTCAGAGACATTGAGCATAGCTGTTTCCGTGCTACAGCCTTTCCTGAATCCTGATTGAAAGGTGTCGAGGAGGCTGAACTCATCAATGTGTTTGTTGAGTTGGTGGAGAACGCATTTCTCCAATGTTTTTGCAAGGAACGGGAGGTTGGAGGCCTGCAGTCTGTGCCACCCGCAGTGAGACTCACTATAAGAGAAGCAGGGTTGCAGCAGTGAGGGAGACTCCCTCCAGGAGGAGCAGGGCTGCAGTCTGTGCCACCCACAGTGAGTGAGATTGAGGCAGGGCTGCGGCCAGCCCCACCCGCAGTGAGTGAGACTCACTACAGGAGGAGCAGGGATGCAGCAGTGAGTGAGATTCACTACAGGAGGAGCAGGGCTGTGGCCTGTGTCACCTGCAGGGAGTGAGACTCACTACAGGAGGAGCAGAGCTGCAGCCTATGCCACCTGCAGTGAGCGAGACTCACTATAGGAGAAGCAGGACTGCAGTCTGTGCCACCCGCAGTGAGTGAGACTCACTACAGGAGGAGCAGAGCAGCAGTCTGTGCCACCTGCAGTGAGTGAGACTCACTACAGGAGGCGCAGGGTAGCAGCCTGTGCCACCCGCAGTGAGTGAGACTCACTACAGGAGGAGCAGGGATGCAGCAGTGAGTGAGACTCACTACAGGAGGAGCAGTGCTGCAGCAGTCAGTGAGACTCACTACAGGAGGAGCAGTGCTGCAGCAGTCAGTGAGACTCACTACAGGAGGTGCAGGACAGCAGCCTGTGCCACCCGCAGTGGGTGAGACTCACTACAGGAGGAGCAGTGCTGCAGCAGTCAGTGAGACTCACTACATGAGGAGCAGGTCTGCGGCCTGTGCCACCCGCAGTGAGAGACTCACTATAGGACGAGCAGGACTGCGGCCTGTGTCACCTGCAGGGAGTGTGACGCACTATAGGAGGAGGCGGCCTGCAGTCTGTGCCGCCCACAGTGAGACTCACTATAAGAGAAGCTGGGTTGCAGCAGTGAGTGAGACACACTACAGGAGGAGCAGTGCTGCAGGAGTCAGTGAGACTCACTACAGGAGGAGCAGGGCTGCGGCCTGTGTCACCTGCAGGGAGTGAGACTCACTACAGGAGGAGCAGGGCTGCGGCCTGTGTCACCTGCAGGATGTGAGACTCACTACAGGAGGAGCAGGGCTGCATTAGTCAGTGAGACTCACTACAGGAGGAGGAGGAATGCAGGCTGTGCCACCCACAGTGAGACTCACTATATGAGGAGCATGGTTGCAGCAGTGAGGGAGTCTCACTACAGGAGTAGCAGAGCAGCAGTCTGTGCCACCTGCAGTGTCTGAGACTCACTATAGGACATGCAGGGCAGCAGCAGTCGGTGAGACTCACTACAGGAGGAGCAGGGCTGTGGCCTGTGTCACCTGCAGGGAGTGTGACTCACTATAGAAGGAGCAGGGTTGCGGCCTGTGTCACCTGCAGGGAGTGAGACTCACTACAGGAGGTGCAGGACAGCAGCCTGTGCCACCCGCAGTGGGTGAGACTCACTACAGGAGGAGCAGGGATGCAGCAGTGAGTGAGACTCACTACATGAGGAGCAGGTCTGCGGCCTGTGCCACTCGCAGTGAGAGACTCACTATAGGACGAGCCGGACTGCGGCCTGTGTCACCTGCAGGGAGTGTGACGCACTATAGGAGGAGCAGGGCTACAGCCTGTGTCACCTGCAGGGAGTGAGACTAACTACAGGATGAGCAGGGCTGCGGCCTGTGTCACCTGCAGTGAGTGTGACTCACTACAGGAGGAGCAGGGCTGTGGCCTGTGTCACCTGCAGTGAGTGTGACTCACTACAGGAGGTGCAGGACAGCAGCCTGTGCCACCCGCAGTGGGTGAGACTTACTACAGGAGGAGCAGGGATGCAGCAGTGAGTGAGACTCACTACATGGGGAGCAGGTCTGCGGCCTGTGCCACTCGCAGTGAGAGACTCACTATAGGTCGAGCCGGACTGCGGCCTGTGTCACCTGCAGGGAGTGGAACTCACTACAGGAGGAGCAGGGCTGCGGCCTGTGTCACCCGCAGGGAGTGAGACTCACTACAGGAGCAAGGTTGTGGCCTGTGCCTCCGGCAGAGAGTGAGACTCACTACAGGAGGAGCAGGGCTGCGACCTGTGTCACCTGCAGGGAGACTCACTATAGGAGGAGCAGGGCTACGGCCTGTGCCACCCGCAGTAAGTGAGACTCACTACAGGAGGAGCAGGGCTGTGACCTGTGTCACCTGCAGGGAGTGAGACTCCCTACAGGAGGAGCAGAGCTGCAGCCTATGCCACCTGCAGTGAGCGAGACTCCATATAGGAGGAGCAGGACTGAAGCCTGTGCCACCCGCAGTGAGTGAGACTCACTACAGGAGGAGCAGGGCTGCAGCAGTCAGTGAGACTCACTACAGGAGGAGCAGGGCTGCTGCAGTCAGTGAGACTCACTATAGGAGGAGCAGGGCTGCAGCCTGTGTCACCTGCAGGGAGTGAGACTCACTACAGGAGGAGCAGGCCTGCAGTCTATGCCACCCGCAGTGAGTGAGACTCACAGGAGGAGCCGAGCAGCAGTCTGTGCCACCTGCAGTGACTGACTCACTACAGGAGGTGCAGGGCAGCATCAGTCAGTGAGACTCACTACAGGAGGAGCAGGGCTGCGGCAGTGAGTGAGACTCACTACAGGAGGAGCAGGGCTGCAGCCTGTGCCACCCGCAGTGAGTGAGACTCACTATAAGAGGAACAGGGATGCAGCCTGCCCGACCCGCAGTGGGTGAGACTCACTATAAGAGGAGCAGGGTTGCAGCAGTTAGGGAGACTCACTACAGGAGGAGCAGGGCTGCGGCCTGTGTCACCTGCAGGGAGTGTTACTCACTACAGGAGGAGCAGGGCTGCGGCAGTGAGTGAGTCTCACTACAGCAGGAGCAGGGCTGCGGCCTGTGTCACCTGCAGGGAGAGAGACTCCCTACAGTAGGAGCAGGGATGCAGCAGTGAGTGAGACTCACTACAGGAGGAGCAGGGCTGTGGCCTGTGTCACCTGCAGGGAGTGAGACTCACTACAGGAGGAGCAGAGCTGCAGCCTATGCCACCTGCAGTGAGCGAGACTCACTATAGGAGGAGAAGGACTGCAGTCTGTGCCACCTGCAGTGTGTGAGACTCACTACAGGAGGCGCAGGGTAGCAGCCTGTGCCACCCGCAGTGAGTGAGACTCACTACAGGAGAGGTAGGGATGCAGCAGTGAGTGAGACTCACTACAGGAGGAGCAGGGCTGTGGCCTGTGTCACCTGCAGGGAGTGAGACTCACTACAGGAGGAGCAGAGCTGCAGCCTATGCCTCCTGTTGTGTGTGAGACTCACTACAGGAAGAGCAGGGATGCAGCAGTGAGTGAGACTCACTACAGGAGGAGCAGGGCTGCGGCCTGTGTCACCTGCAGGGAGTGAGACTCACTACAGGAGGAGCAGGGTTGCAGCAGTGAGGGAGACTCCCTACAGGAGGAGCAGGACTGCAGCCTGTGCCACCCGCAGTGACTGAGACTCACTACAGGAGGAGCAGGGATGCAGCAGTGAGTGAGACTCACTACAGGAGGAGCAGTGCTGCAGCAGTCAGTGAGACTCACTACAGGAGCAGGCAGGGCTGCAGCCTGCCCGACCCACAGTGAGTGCCATCAGTGAGCGAGTCTTGGCCTCTGCTGTGTACAGATGGGAGGCCTCCCTCTCCCTTCCAGGCCCACAGCACACCAGGCTCCTCTCTGGCTCTCATGGTGTTTTCTCTCAGGATGGACTCTGAGGCCTGGAGACAGACCATGGTGATGTTTGCTTCTCTCTGGTAAACATCTGGCTCTGCCAACGCTCTGTGCATTCCTCTCGGGCCCTCTGAGGGTGGGAGGAAGGGGCAGGACCCGCCTGGTGTTGCAACAGAAGGGGAAACCCAGAGGAGGGGAGGAGGGCAGCAGAGAGGCAGTGACCTAGAGCCCTTTCTTCCTCTACTTTCGGTTTCTTAGTCTGATCACACAAGCAGCAGAGGCCCCTGTAGATCTGCCAAGTCCAGAGGTATCTGTGTCGCTCGTCTCCGTGTGCAGTGCGCCTCTGTGCCACGTTTACCAGCCTCTAGTGACACTTTGTCAAGAAAAAGGGTGGTGTGCTGAGATCACCAGCCCTCTTCCTTCCCGAACTTCAACACCTGTTTGTAATGAAAATATCAAGACTGCAAGTACCAGAATGCATTGTGAAACGACATTTTAATGAACGCAACGTGAGATGGGAGAAGTTAACACTTACAGTGCTGAAGTAAATGTCTGGGGCGCATGGAGAGAGTGATGCATGCTGCCCCCGTACCTCGGCTGGGGGGGCCAGTGGGGGCCGGTGGGAGCTTGGAAAACGGCTCGGGAGTACCAAAGCAGCCGTTTACCTTTGCAGTTTTACCTGCTGTCAACATTTGGTGCAGTGTTTCAGCATTCGGGAAATCCAGGGGGGGGGGACACCGGGCGACTTATGAGTGGGCTGAACTTCTAGTCACTGCAATGGTATATGTAAGGGGTTACATGTCCAGGTGTGTGTGGCGGTGCTGTATCCGACGAGAGCGGCCTGCTGTGGGGGACAGAAGGTGGGCATTTGGGATGAGTGACCGTGAGTCGCTGAGAGCATTTTGGGGCTGCATTCCATGGCTCCCACCTCTAAATCCGGGTCCTCGACTCTAACCCAGTGATACTCAAAGCACTGCCCTCCTGACACTGCTGAACAGCAGCACTGGACAGCTGTTTACTGGAGAGGGCACTGCATTCAGAATAAAATCAAATAAAAGGGCATTTATTTATTTACAACATAACTGAAGATAAAGAAAGTGAAACGAGGGTGTCCTGCAACACCTAACTTTAAGAACACCCTCATTTTTAAAGACTTCTTCAACAAACGCATAAAAGGCTTAAAAGAAGGGTATGTCATGAGCATGCAGGAGCGTTTTACCGAAGTGCATCAGATTATATCAGTGCATTAAGAAATATTTTTCTAAAAGTGACAGTTTTCAAAAAGGAGCATAGACACATTCATAATTCTAATACTAGGGAGACAAGAATGTTAAATGCTTGAAGTCCAATCTATAGCAGGATTATGATGGTATAAGCAAGAGATTCCAAGTATTGCTTGAAATTGGGATGCAGAAAATGCCAGAAATCAAATCAAAGTTGTACTTTGGGGATCTTGAAAAATTGTCATAGTTAACAGAATCACGTGAGTGACAACAGGACCTGCAAAATCGCCCTTCCGTCAAGAGCACGTGTCGTTCGCACTTTGCCATTTCAAAAACCGGGGTACTAACTCTTTAGCAAAAGAAGATGCATAACATTTCCAGTCGTCCCAGAATCTATATCTATGGAGATATTTTTATAAGGTACCCTCTCTAGTTGTACAGGTTCACGAAGATGACGACGCATAGAATCCTCAAGCTTAGAATTGGCAAGTTCTTTGAAGACCCTCAGACCCTGATCCCTACACGTTGGGTCTCAGTAACTACTGGGCTGCGGCATTTCTCTCTTCCTCATTGTTGCGGAGACTACCTTTTTGTTTCACTTTCGGTTTGGATCTCTTTCCCCTAATGTGCGCTATCCTCTGATCGGTTCTACCACAAACCGTTTTTCTTTCCAATAAACGGTGATCCAATTCTATCACCAACAGAGGACTGACTACTTGTCCCAATAAGTCAATTGATCCCCTATCCCCGATAAAAAAGCGAGGCTCTTTTTTCTTCTGGCCACCCAGATTCAGCGAAGACTTGGTTAAAAGTGGTCAGCTAACTGATGAGGGCCATGCGCCTTGTTTTAGATTATACAACTCTGTATCTACAGATTGCATAGACATATGTTTATCAAAGAGATTCTTCTGCTCTTCAATACATTTGGTATCATTATAGGAAGGGGGGTCACCCCTGGCAACGAATGGAATGGACCATGGAGCAGCGGAGCCCCTCCGACAGGGGAGTATAGAAGCAACCCCGGACTGAGTGTCTGGGAAATAAGCAGGTTTACTCATAAAATGTAACTGCCACTGGTTTAAGAAGATAGCTAACTTAGCTGACTCCCCAAAGAAGTGTTCTCGAGGTGCTAAAGAGACTGTGTGAGGAGTACCTACGTGAACTTCTAGGGTTGAACCCACACTCCCACCTGCAGCCTCACTTTCTTCTGATGTAATAAGTGTAAGAGTGTGAAAGTTGTTGTGTTTCTGATTTAGACGGTTGAACAGACTGACGTGAATACCTGGTATCAGTCTGTAAGGCTACCAATAAACTGATTACTTCAGCTAAAGACAGGTTCTGAGATTCGATCTCGCTCGGCCAGGATAGTATACATGGGCTCTCATTCTGTAACAACAGAGCACCAACCTGCTTGGGTGTGTGATCCTATAGGAGTGAGAGGCCAGTCACAAACACCACCCAAACACCACCCAAATACCACAGTGTGAACACCGATTGCACTCCAGACAGAATCAGTCTTCAGGGGAAAGGGGAATGGGATTGAGGAAAAAGAATAAACCTCTTCCGTACTCCTCAGACCTTCTTCCTTCTGTGTACCAACCGAAGAAGAGAAGGAAATAATGTAAAGCAATGAAAATCAGAATCCTATTCTCCAACGCAACTTACAATCTCCTGTGCTTCTCTTCCGTACCTATAAGTTCCCACTAAGAATTCTACTCTATGTACAAGACAGGGTTGGGCCTCTTCAGTTTTTCTCCAGGGAAAAGAAGCAGGTTAGTGGGGTTTAATGGGATATATTCCTATCAGTAGTTTTGGGTACCCATAACTCCACTCACTTTGAATACCTGGTTTCCAAGTCAGGAAGATTGTATAAGTTTTCAAACTCAGGAATTAAATCGTCCTTCGCAGGTGGCCTCTGCAACCGTATCTTCCTTATTCTCATCACTAAACGGAAGAAACACACGTGAAACGGGCTGACGGACAGGCACAGAGGATTACCAACACCAAGAATCAATTCAGGAGTCTTCAGATCCTTAGTAAAGAACAAACATTTATAGCTTAACTTTAGACAGTGTTCCTTTCTTCATAGAATAACTTTAACAATGTCCTTATCTTCCAGGGTCCCCAGAATCCACTGCAGGTGAATACAAGGAAACTCGGGGGGATAAGTATGAATCCATTACATAACTGAGCATGCGCGTCTCACCGCCTTAGCTTTGCAGGCACCTGTTGTTAAGGGTTCCTTTATATGTGTCTCTAGAGGTTTCCTCTACAATATACTCAGGGCCCCTGGAATTATGCGATTGAGCGGCTGCAGTGATTTCCACATAGTTTTAAATTTGCTGCAATTTCTACATAATTCATCACCTGCCACATAATCTGCAGATTTGAACAAAAACAGTTGTTTCTAGCACAAATGCTTCAAACGTTACTAAAAAAAAGTGACACGTGTTGCTGCTCAGTGGAAGGCTCTTTGCAAAGCTGGGCTGGTCATCTTTCTGATGTTTATTGCTATATTTGGATGTTAAACTGGTACTGATGCGGTGCAGCCAATGCCCAGACAGTGTTACTAAGTGGAGATATGACAACATAATGAAGTAACACTGTTACAAAATGTGCAGCATTTTGCTGCATAATTTGCCTTTTCTTGCCACGTAATTTACTCAACCCTGCCGCATAATTTGGCCCTCTCCTGCCACATAATTCCAGTGGCCCTGAATATAATATATGCAGACGGCAGTACAGGAAGGATTAGGCAGTGAGCATGAACCTTGGGGGGCAACAGGCAGCAGTTAAAGAAGAAGACGCTCCTCTCCCCTGAGGGCGTGAACTGGGCAAAAGCAGGATATTCAGGAGTTAAAATGTGAGTCCAAAGCAAGAGGCACCGGTTAATACACGGACAAAGCTTTTGTAAAGGTAGCATCCCAAGACATGGCAACCACTCCCAGCCTCCGACCGCCACAGTTACTCCCAGTCTCTTCCACTCTTAGTCTTTCTTTAGTCCCAGTCTCCCCACAGCCACAGTCTCTCGCAAGCTCTTCCACTCTCATAATCTCTCTCAGACTCCCCATAGCTGTGTCCCTGTGCTCCAGAGACCCTCAAGAGCTGAGCCCCCCCTTTGGGTTCTGCCGGACTTGTCCCCAAGTCCCCCCCCTTGCAGCCATTCTTTTTTCAGGTACTTTTTCCATTGACTTTACCGTGCAGCGCTCGAGCATACCAACGCGACCAGCACCTCTGCACCCGGTCTGCCCAGGACAGGTAAAACTACAGTGCTGCTGGATTCTTGGACCATGGCCCCTAAGCAGCTTAAGTTCCAAAGGGCACCCTCAAGAACCGCTCGTAAGTATATGTATGCAGTGAATGTTTCTCCCATAGGATAACATAACTGCTTTCTAGGCTCAAACCTCTTAACCGTTATTGGAGTGTATTTTTGCTAATACTACAAAAATCTATAACTCCGAAAGAGTTATGTTATTTGCACTTCTAGAGCGCGCGATTACCCTTGGGTGTCCTGGCGCTAAGACTTAAGTGCTTACCTGATTCCGATGATCTTGGTGACTAAAATTATAAAAAAATCAGTGTTATTTTTTCTAAATTGGTTTCAAGTTTCTTCTTGAGTGTGTGTCTCATTTATTGACTCTGGGTGCACAACACATGCTTAACACTCCTCTATGTTAAGCCTAAACTGCTTGAATACACTACTGTGAGAAGTAGGCCTGGTATATGCTGTCCACTAGTTATAGTGGGCACCTTGCACCAGTCCAAACAACCCTTATTGATGATAGGTTTAAAGACAACCTTTATTGAAAGCTATCCTAGTGGTAGCTATGGAGAGCAGCCTTCAGGCTAAGTCTTGAAGGAGTGTAAAGCAGCTTGGTTTACCAGATTATAACCTCTTGAATCACTACATGAAAGGAGAACCACACATGGTGTATATATAAAATATGTCTTTATTTCTAAACACTCACCACTAATCTCTTTATGAGATTAGAGTCCAAGATACACAATAATACAGTTCTAAAACGACAGTAAAAAGCACAATATACAATAGGCCCTAGGGGCGGACCAAACCATATATTAAGAAAGTGGTATAAGAACCACGACTTGACTAGACACAGCGCCTAGAGCACGTAGAATCGCTGGGACCCCAAGGAACCACCCAAGGTAGTGACCCAGGAGACCCACGGGGGACATGTGCAGTGTGAGAACACAGCCGCAAGCCTTGTACTATTCTATGGGAAAGTCGTGGTTGGAATTTTAGAAGTTAAGGACACTTAGGAGAGGACTTTGAGCAAACCCCTTCAGACTTAGGGGTTCTAGGGCCAACACCTACGGGAGCACCGAAGTACTTGAGTTACCTCACCCAGTGAAGCCGGGTGCATAGGTGTCAAATGGTGTCGGGAATCGTTGTTGATTTCAATGGCGACCTGCTGCAAAGTGCTGCTGCCGGGAAGTAGAAAAGTGTCCGGTGTGATCCAAGCCTGGATAGAAGATCAGAAGAACCTGAAAGCAGAGGGGACAGAGTCTGGGTCATTTGCCAGTGACTAGGGGCACGATAGACGAATGCCGACCGATGTCGGATGTTTCAGGTGCGAAGAGATGAAGCTTGACTCTGCAGCCACGAGGCCCAGGAGGCATCGACGACAACCAGGAGATGGATTCGAGCTGTCCCACAAAGGATGTTGAGTGCTGCGGTGTCAGTGCCCAGATTGGACCCAACAAGCCTTGGCAACAGCAAACCAAGCAGGAAGAGAAAAGATGCTTCGGTGCAGACCAGCAAGGTCCTGGGGACTCCCCGAGCAATGGAGAGTTGGGGCACGTCTGGAGCAACCAGGTGAGCCCAATTAGAAGTCTAGGGATCGCAAAGGGACCTCGAGAGAAAACACAAAGGGCCAGCTCACGGAACACTCGTGGAGTGTAAGCGGGCAATCTTCAGTGCAAATGCTGCTCGTGGTCAGGGCTACAAGTAACCCAAAGCTCAGCGGCAGGAGTTGCTGGAAAGCTGATGCCTCTGCAAATGGTCGCGGTGTCCAGGGGTTTGGGCTGCTCGGTCTTCCACAAGGGATACAGGCCTCAGAATTGCTGAGTGCACAGATCGACCTCAGAGACCACGGAAACCCACCTCCTGTGTTGCAAAATTCTTCGGAGTCTGGCGGGAGCTTCGGAGATGCAAACCGGACAGATGCGTTTTTGGTGCCTGCCTTGCAGAGGAGTCACTCTTTTACTCCAAGGGAGATTCTTCCATCATCTAGTTCAATGTAGATCGTCGAAGTTCCAGGATTCAGTAAAAGAGTTTCGTCCAGGTGTAATCTAAAGTCCTGTAGCCAGGGGTTCCTTTCTTATACCCAAGGAAGGGGTTGGACAAACTCTAGTGACTCACTTATGGGAGGGTCAGGAAAGAGGGGTGGCTACACCCATTTCCTTTGTCCAGTTTCGCGCCAGAGCAGGGGCTGGTAGCCCCTGCAACCGGTTTGAGCTGGACTATGCACAGGGACACCAAATGTGCCCCCAGTGCTGAACTTCAAAGTACTCTTGGAGTGCACCCACCCAGCCCGAATACACTAAAGCCTGTCTGGGAGGTGGTGACACCTCCCTGTGGCAGGAAACCTATTGTCCAGGCCTCCCCTGCTTGAGTTTCATCCAGCAGCAGGAGGGCAGACTCGTGTCTGTGGCTGGCAGCATCCATTTTGTGATGCCAGGCTCTGTTAGCTGGTACTGGGTATACTGGTGTTGTCATGTCTTTCCCTCTAGAAGGGTGGGATCATACTCCCACACCAGTTACTGGTGTGGGGGTATGATTCCAAGGTGTTTGACACCAAACACGACATGTTTCCATGCAGCCATTCCAAAGTTAGCATCTATTGTTTGGTTATAATATACTTAAGAGTATATGGTCTGGCTGCATCACAAACAACCCCGGAATAAAGGTTCCAAAAGCTGCAGAGGGGCTCTGCTCATGCATGGGCACCCTCTCACATAAGACCCAGCACCCTGCCTTCAGGATTGTTGGGGCCTGCCATAGGGGTGACTGATAGGTTTACATGTGCAGTGATATGGAGTGATATAGTGAACCTACATCTCAGTAAGGGGTGCATACACCACCTTACCCAGGCTACAGTAGCAGACCTGTGGTGTCATTTTGGAGGGCTTCCCAGGGGTGGCATATTACATGCTGCAGCCCCTGGTAGGCCTCTGGGGTACCTATTCCCTGGGTACAAAGTATACCATATACTAGGGACTTATAAGGGTACCCCAGAATCCAATCTGGAGTGTACCTAAAGTACTTGTGATCAATTTAAGGGAGAAAGCAGATAGACTGGGGTCCTGATTAGAAGAGTCCCAGTCAGTCTAAGTCGAAAACCAGCAAAACAAGTGGGGAAAAAAGTGGGGGAAACCATGCAGTCAGATTCCACCTTCCGACAACTACCACAAAAAGAGCACGTGGGAGAATTAATTTAAGCGCTGTACCTCAATAAATGTCATCTGTGCTTTGTGCATGGTGTGCCCTTACATTGGCACTACCACATAAAAAGCCAGCTTCCTACAGTATCAGCCTCCCATCCACCACAGACTCTCCCAGTCTCTTCCACTCTCATGGCCTCTCCCAGGTCCCAGCCTCCCCACCACCAGTGTCTCTTCCACTCTCATAGCCTCTCCCAGGTACCAGTCTCCCCACCATCAGCGTCTCTTCCACTCTCATAGCCTCTCCCAGGTCCCAGCCTCCCCACCACCACTGTCTCTTCCACTCTCATGGCCTCTCCCAGGTCCCAGCCTCCCCACCACCAGTGTCTCTTCCACTCTCATGGCCTCCCCCAGGTCCCAGCCTCCACACCACCAGTGTCTCTTCCACTCTCATAGTCTCTCCCAGGCCCTCTCTCCCCCACCACCAGTGTCTCCTCCACTCTCATAGTCTCTCCCAGGCCCTCTCTCCCCCACCACCAGTGTCTCTTCCACTCTCATGGCCTCTCCCAGGTCTAATCCCCCCACCACCACTGTCTCTTCCACTCTCATAGTCTCTCCCAGGCCCTCTCTCCCCCACCACCACTGTCTGTTCCACTCTCATAGCCTCTCCCAGGTTTTATCCCCCCACCACCACTGTCTCTTCCACTCTCATAGCCTCTCCCAGGTCCCAGCCTCCCCACCACCACTGTGTCTTCCACTCTCATAGCCTCTCCCAGGCCCTCTCTCCCCCACCACAAGTGTCTCTTCAGCTCTCAATGCCTCTCCCAGGCCCTATCTCCCCCACCACAAGTGTCTCTTCCACTCTCATGGCCTCTCCCAGGTCTTATCCCCCCACCACCACTGTCTCTTCCACTCTCATAGTCTCTCCCAGGCCCTCTCTCCCCCACCACCACTGTCTGTTCCACTCTCATAGCCTCTCCCAGGTCCCAGCCTCCCCACCACCAGTGTCCCTTCCACTCTCATAACCTCTCCCAGGCCCTCTCTTCCCCCACCACCAGTGTCTCTTCCACTCTCATAGTCTCTCCCAGGCCCTCTCTTCCCCACCATCACTGTCTCTTCCACTCTCAGTCTCTCCCAGGCCCTCTCTCTCCCACCACCACTGTCTCTTCCACTTTCATAGCCTCTCCCAGGTCATATTCTCCCCACCACCACTGTCTCTTCCACTCTCATAGCCTCTCCCAGGTCATATTCTCCCCACTACCAGTGTCTCTTTCCCTCTCATGGCCTCTCCCAGGTATTATTCTCCCCACCATCAGCGTCTCTTCCACTCTCATGGCCTCTCCCAGGTTTTATCCCCCCACCACCACTGTCTCTTCCACTCTCATAGCATCTCCCAGGTCCCAGCCTCCCCACCACCACTGTCTCTTCAACTCTCATAGCCTCTCCCAGGCCCTCTCTCCCCCACCACCAGTGTCTCCTCCACTCTCATAGTCTCTCCCAGGCCCTCTCTCCCCCACCACCAGTGTCTCTTCCAATCTCATAGCCTGTCCCAGGTCCCAGCCTCCCCACCACCAGTGTCTCTTCCACTCTCATAGCCTCTAACAGGTCGTATTCTCCCCACCGCCAGTGTCTCTTTCACTCTTATGGCCTCTCCCAGGTTTTATCCCCCCACCACCACTGTCTCTTCCACTCTCATAGCATCTCCCAGGTCCCAGCCTCCCCACCACCACTGTCTCTTCAACTCTCATAGCCTCTCCCAGGCCCTCTCTCCCCCACCACCACTGTCTCTTCCACTCTCATAGTCTCTCCCAGGCCCTCTCTCCCCCACCACCACTGTCTGTTCCACTCTCATAGCCTCTCCCAGGTCCCAGCCTCCCCACCACCAGTGTCCCTTCCACTCTCATAACCTCTCTCAGGCCCTCTCTTCCCCCACCACCAGTGTCTCTTCCACTCTCATAGTCTCTCCCAGGCCCTCTCTTCCCCACCACCACTGTCTCTTCCACTCTCAGTCTCTCCCAGGCCCTCTCTCTCCCACCACCACTGTCTCTTCCACTTTCATAGCCTCTCCCAGGTCATATTCTCCCCACCACCACTGTCTCTTCCACTCTCATAGCCTCTCCCAGGTCATATTCTCCCCACCACGAGTGTCTCTTTCACTCTCATGGCCTCTCCCAGGTATTATTCTCCCCACCATCAGCGCCTCTTCCACTCTCATGGCCTCTCCCAGGTTTTATCCCCCCACCACCACTGTCTCTTCCACTCTCATAGCCTCTCCCAGGTCCCAGCCTCCCCACCACCAGTGTCTCCTCCACTCTCATAGTCTCTCCCAGGCCCTCTCTCCCCCACCACCAGTGTCTCTTCCAATCTCATAGCCTCTCCCAGGTCCCAGCCTCCCCACCACCAGTGTCTCTTCCACTCTCATAGTCTCTCCGAGGTCCTTGCCTCCCCACCACCACTGTCTCTTCCACTCTCATAGTCTCTGCCAGGCTCTCTCTCCCCCACCACCACTGTCTCTTCCACTCTCATAGCCTCTCCCAGGTCCCAGCCTCCCCACCACCAGTGTCTCTTCCACTCTCATAGTCTCTCCGAGGTCCTTGCCTCCCCACCACCAGTGTCTCTTCCACTCTCATAGCCTCTCCCAGGTCCCAGCCTCCCCACCGCCAGTGTCTCTTCCACTCTCATAGCCTCTCCCAGGTCCCAGCCTCCCCACCACCAGTGTCTCTTCCACTCTCATAGCCTCTCCCAGGTGCCAGCCTCCCCACTGCCAGTGTCTCTTCCACTCTCATAGCCTCTCCCAGGCCCTCTCTTTCCCCACCACCAGTGTCTCTTCCACTCTCATAGTCTCTCCCAGGCCCTCTCGCCCCCACCACCACTGTCTCTTCCACTCTCATAGCCTCTCCCAGGTCTTATTCTCCCCACCACCACTGTCTCTTTCACTCTCATAGCCTCTCCCAGGTCTTATTCTCCCCACCACCAGTGTCTCTTCCAATCTCATGGCCTCTCCCAGGTCCCAGCCTCCCCACCCCCAGTGTCTCTTCCACTCTCATAGCCTCTCCCAAGCCCTCTCTCCCCCACCACCACTGTCTCTTCCACTCTCATAGTCTGTCCCAAGCCTTCTCTCCCCCACCACCACTGTCTCTTCCACTCTCATGGCCTCTCCCTGCTCTTATCCCCCACCACCAGTGTCTCTTCCACTCTCAAAGGCTCTCCCAGGCCCTCTCTCCCCCACCACCAGGGTCTCTTCCACTCTCATAGCCTCTCCCAGGTCCTCTCTTCCCCACCACCACTCTCTCATCCACTCTCATGGCCTCTCCCTGCTCTTATCCCCTACCACCAGTGTCTCTTCCACTCTCATGGCCTCTCCCAGGCCCTCTCTCCCCCACCACCACTGTCTCTTCCACTCTCATAGCCTCTCCCAGGTCCTCTCTCCCCCACCACCACTGTCTCTTCCACTCTCATAGCCTCTCCCAGGTCCTGTCTCCCCCACCACCACTGTCTCTTCCACTCTCATGGCCTCTCCCAGGTCCTCTCTCCCCCACCACCACTGTCTCTTCCACTCTCATGGCCTCTCCCTGCTCTTATCCCCTCACCACCAGTGTCTCTTCCACTCTCATGGCCTCTCCCAGGCCCTCTCTCTCTCCCACCACCAGCGTCTCTTCCACTCTCGTGGCCTCGCCCAGGTCCCAGCCTCCCCACCACCAGTGTCTCTTCCACTCTCATAGCCTCTCCCAGGTCCCAGCCTCCTCACCACCAGTGTCTCTTCCACTCTCATAGCCTCTCCCAGGTCCCAGCCTCCCCACCGTCAGCGTCTCTTCCACTCTCATAGCCTCTCCCAGGTCCCAGCCTCCCCACCATCAGCGTCTCTACCACTCTCATAGCCTCTCCCAGGTCCCAGCCTCCCCGCCACCAGTGTCTCTTCCACTCTCATAGCCTCTCCCAGACCCTCTCTTTCCCCACCACCAGTGTCTCTTCCATGCTCATAGTCTCTCCCAGGCCCTCTCTCCCCCACCACCACTGTCTCTTCCACTCTCATAGTCTCTCCCAGGCCCTCTCTCTCCCACCACCACTGTCTCTTCCACTTTCATAGCCTCTCCCAGGTCTTATTCTCCCCACCACCACTGTCTCTTCCACTCTCATAGCCTCTCCCAGGTCTTATTCTTCCCACCACCAGTGTCTCTACCACTCTCATGGCCTCTCCCAGGCCCTCTCTCCCCCACCACCACTGTCTCTTCCACTCTCATAGTCTGTCTAAAGCCTTCTCTCCCCCACCACCACTCTCTTCCACTCTCATAGCCTCTCCCATGTCTTATCCCCCCACCACCACTGTCTGTTCCACTCTCATAGCCTCTCCCACGCCCTCTCTTCCCCACCACCACTGTCTCTTCCACTCTCATGGCCTCTCCCAGGTCCTCTCTCCCCCACCACCACTGTCCCTTCCACTCTCATAGCCTCTCCCAGGTCTTATTCTCCCCACCACCAGTGTCTCTTCCACTCTCAAAGCCTCTCCCAGGCCCTCTCTCCCCCACCACTAGGGTCTCTTCCACTCTCATAGCCTCTCCCAGGTCCTCTTTCCCCCACCACCACTGTCTCTTCCACTCTCATGGCCTCTCCCAGGTCCTCTCTCCCCCACCACCACTGTCATAGCCTCGTCCCAGGCCCTCTCTCCCCCACCACCAGTGTCTCTTCCACGCTCATAATCTCTCCCAGGCCCTCTCTCCCCCACCACCACTGTCTCTTCCACTCCAATAGCCTCTCCCGGGCCCTCTCTCCCCCACCACCAGTGTCTCTTCCACTCTCATAGCCTCTCCCAGGTCCCAGCCTCCCCACCACCAGTGTCTCTTCCACTCTCATGGCCTCACCCAGGTCCTCTCTCCCCCACCACGAGTGTCTCTTCCACTCTAATAGTCTCTCCCAGGTACCACCAGTGTCTCTTCCACTCTCATGGCCTCTCCTAGTCCTGCTGCCCCCGCCAGCCCCCCTCTCCCTGCCAAGCCCCCGCATGCTTGTTTTTCCAGCCGACTTGTGCAATGGGATTTACGGGAATCGGAGAATCAATCTCCCTTAATCTTTAACTCCCCCTTCCAGGGACCGGCCAACCCCCTCTGCCCTGACCCCCCCCCCTCCTCCCACACACACACACAACTCCCCCTCTCTCTCTGCAGGTCTCCAATATAGAGTGCACAGGTTCATTACCAAAGGGATCCCACAGGCCCAGGTAAGAGACCTCAGCTCTCCCCTCACGAACCTTCTTGTACCCCCCCGCCCCCTCCCGGGGCGGCCAGCCCACCTCTACCCTGCCCCCTCCCCCCCTCTCTGCAGGTCTCCAGCACAGGGTCAGTACCCAAGGAACCTCACAGGCCCAGGTAAAATACCTCAGCTCTTCCCTCACGACCCTTCTTGTACCCCCTCCTGGGGCGACCAGCCCCCCTCTACCCTGCCCCCCTCCTACAGGTCTCCAGCCCAGAGAGCACAGGGTCAGTACCAAAGGGACACCACAGGCCCAGGTAAGAGACTTCCGCTCTCCCCTCACGACCCTTCTTGTACCCCCCCCCCCCCGCCATCTCCCGGAGTGGCAAACCCACCTCTACCCTGCCCCCCCCCCCCTCCCCTCTCTGCAGGTCTCTAGCCCAGAGAGCACAGGGTCAGTACCAAAGGGATCCCCACAGGCCCAGGTAAGAGACTTCCGCTCTCCCCTCACGACCCTTCTTGTACCCCGCCCCCCCCCCCGAGCGGCCAGCCCACCTCTACCCTGCCCCCCCCCCTCTCTGCAGGTCTCCAGCCCAGAGAGCACAGGGTCAGTACCCAAGGGACCCCACAGGCCCAGGTAAAATACCTCAGCTCTCCCCTCACGACCCTTCTTGTACCCCCCTCTCCCTCCTGGGGCGACCAGCTCCTCCTCTACCCTGCCCCCCTTCTACAGGTCTCCAGCCCAAAGAGCACAGGGTCAGTACCCAAGGGACCCCACAGGCCCAGGTCAGAGACCTCAGCTCTCCACTCACGACCCCTCTTGTACTCCACTCCCCCTCCTTGTACCCCACTCCCCCTCCTGGGACGGCCAGACCCCTCTACCCTCACCCCCCCCCCCTCTTTGCAGGCCCAGGTAAGAGTCCTCAGCTCTCTCCTATCAGCTCACGACCCACTCTTTCTCTCCTCTTCCCCCGCGCTCCCTCACTTGCATTCTGCCCAGATGTCCCTTCCGCACGCTCCTCAACTCCACTCACACTCACACTCACCCTCTCTCCTGTCGCTCCCTCCATCGTCAATATACAGTTTTATCGCTTGTTTATTGTCAAACCTCGACTGTTCTTTCCTCTTTGCGTTCTTCCTCCCTCCCTCCCTCTGTCTTTCCTTCATCATCCTCCCCTCTCTGTTCTTCCTACCTTACTCCACCCAGCGTCTTCTCCTGCTGTTTGTGGTAATCTCTAGCCGGCTGTCCCTGTACTCCCCCCTCTCAGTGCTTCTCTGTTCTCCATTCCCCTCCCTATCTCAACTCGCCCTCTACCGAGTCTGGTGATGGGAGGTGCAGCTCTGGAGACCTCGAGTCTGGTGATGGGAGGTGCAGCTGTGCAGACCATAGTGTTTGGTGATGGGAGGTGCAGCTGTGCAGACCATAGTGTTTGGTGATGGGAGGTCCAGCTGTGGAGACCATAGGGTTTGGTGATGGGAGGTGCAGCTGTGCAGACAATAGAGTTTAGTGATGGGAGGGGCACTAATGAAGACTATAGGGTTTGCTGATAGGAGGTGCAGCTGTGGAGACTGTAGAGTCTGGTGATGGGGCGTGCAGCTGTGGAGACCTAGAGTTTGGTAATTGGGTGTGCAGATATGGAGACCTATGGTTTGGTGATCGGAGGTGCAGCTGTCAAGGCATTAGAGTTTAATGATGGGAAGTGCACCTGTGCAGACTGTAGGGTTGGGTGATGGGAAGTGCAGCAGTAGACACCTAGAGTTTGGTGATGGGAGGTGCAGCTGTGGAGACCTAGAGTTTGGTGATGGGAGGTGCAGCTGTGGAGACCTCGGGTTTAGGGATGGGAGGTGCATCTGTGCAGACTGTAGGGTTTGGTGATGGGAGGTGCAACTGTGGAAACCTGGAGTTTGGTGATGGGAGGTGCAGCTGTGGAGACTGTCGAGTTTGGTGAAGGGGTGTGCAGATGTGGAGACTTAGGATTTGGTGATGGGTGGTGTAGCTGTGGACACCTAGAGTTTGGGGATGGGAGGTGCAGCTTTGGAGACTGTAGAGTCTAGTGATGGGAGGTGCAGATGTTGAGACCTATGGTTTGGTGGTAGGAGGTGCAGCTGTGCAGACTGTAGGGTTTGGTGATGAAGCTGCAGCTGTGTACACCTAGAGTTTGGTGATGGGAGGTGCAACTGTCGAGACCTAGAGTTTGGTGATGGGAGGTGCAGCTCTGGAGACAGTCTGGTGATGGGAGGTGCAGCTGTGGAGACCTATGGTTTGGTGATGGGAGGTGCAGCTGTGCAGACCATAGTGTTTGGTGATGGGAGGTCCAGCTGTGGAGACCATAGGGTTTGGTGATGGGAGGTGCAGCTGTGCAGACAATAGAGTTTAGTGATGGGAGGGGCACTAATGAAGACTATAGGGTTTGCTGATAGGAGGTGCAGCTGTGGAGACTGTAGAGTCTGGTGATGGGGCGTGCAGCTGTGGAGACCTAGAGTTTGGTAATTGGGTGTGCAGATATGGAGACCTATGGTTTGGTGATCGGAGGTGCAGCTGTCAAGGCATTAGAGTTTAATGATGGGAAGTGCACCTGTGCAGACTGTAGGGTTGGGTGATGGGAAGTGCAGCAGTAGACACCTAGAGTTTGGTGATGGGATGTGCAGCTGTGGAGACCTAGAGTTTGGTGATGGGAGGTGCAGCTGTGGAGACCTCGGGTTTAGGGATGGGAGGTGCATCTGTGCAGACTGTAGGGTTTGGTGATGGGAGGTGCAACTGTGGAAACCTAGAGTTTGGTGATGGGAGGTGCAGCTGTGGAGACTGTCGAGTTTGGTGAAGGGGTGTGCAGATGTGGAGACTTAGGATTTGGTGATGGGTGGTGTAGCTGTGGACACCTAGAGTTTGGGGATGGGAGGTGCAGCTTTGGAGACTGTAGAGTCTAGTGATGGGAGGTGCAGATGTTGAGACCTATGGTTTGGTGGTAGGAGGTGCAGCTGTGCAGACTGTAGGGTTTGGTGATGAAGCTGCAGCTGCGTACACCTAGAGTTTGGTGATGGGAGGTGCAACTGTCGAGACCTAGAGTTTGGTGATGGGAGGTGCAGCTGTCGAGACCTAGAGTTTGGTGATGGGAGGTGCAGCTGTCGAGACCTAGAGTTTGGTGATGGGAGGTGCAGTTGTGAAGACCTAGGGTTTAGTAATGGGTGGTGCAGCTGTGGAGACCTAGAGTTTGGTGATGGGAGGTGCAGCTGTGGAGACCGTAGAGTTTGGTGATGGGAGGTGCAGCTGTGGACACCTAGAGTCTGGTGATGGGAGGTGCAACTGTGGCGACTGTAGGGTTCGGTGATGGGAGGTGCAGCTGTGCAGACCGTAGAATTTGGTGATGGGAGGTCCAGCTGTGGAGACCATAGGGTTTGGTGATGGGAGGTGCAGCTGTGCAGACAATAGAGTTTAGTGATGAGAGGGACACCTGTGCAGACTGTAGGGTTTGGTGATGGGAGGTGCTGATGTGGACACCTAGAGTTTGGTGATGGGAGGGGCAGCTGTGGAGACCTACAGTTTTGTGATGGGAAGTCCAGCTGTGGAGACCGTAGAGTTTGGTGATGGGAGGTGATTTGATTTGAAATTTATAAAGTGCAGCATTTAACTTAAGGCATGAAGGTGCAAGAGACCAGCCGTCCACACACAGGGGTCTGCTGGGAGACCTAGACTTTGGTGATGAGAGGTGCAGCTGTGGAAAGCTTAGTGTGTGGTGATCGGAGGTGCAGCTGTGGAGACCTAGAGTCTGGTGATGGGAGGTGCAGTTGTGGAGACCTATGGTTTGGTGATAGGAGGTGCAGCTGTGCAGACATTAGTTTAGTGATGAGAGGGGCACCTGTGGAGACTGTAGAGTTTGGTGATGGGGTGTGTAGATGTGGAGACGTAGGGTTTTGTGATGGGAGGTGCAGCTTTGCAGACTGTAGGGTTGGGTGATGAGAGGTGCAGCAGTAGACACCTAGAGTTTGGTGATGGGAGGTGCAGCTGTGGAAAGCTTTGTGTTTGGTGATGGGAGGTGCAGCTGTGGAGACCTAGGGTTTGGTTATGGGAGGTTCAGCTGTGCAGACTGTAGGGTTTGGTGATGGGAGGTTCAGCTGTGCAGACTGTAGGGTTTGGTGATGGGAGGTGCAGCTGTGGAGACTGTCGAGTTTGGTGATGGGGTTTGCAGATGTGGAGACCTAGGATTTGGTGATGGGTAGTGTAGCTGTGGAGACCTAGAGTCTGGGGTTGGGAGGTGCAGATGTGGAAACCTAAAGTTTGGGGATCGGAGGTGCAGCTGTGGAGACTGTAGAGTCTGGTGATGGGAGGTGCAGATGTTGAGACCTATGGTTTGGTGGTAGGAGGTGTAGCTGTGCAGACATTAGTTTAGTGATGAGAGGGGCACCTGTGCAGACTGTAGGGTTTGGTGATGGGAGGGGCAGTTGTGGAGACCTACAGTTTTGTCATGGGAAGTCCAGCTGTGGAGACCGTAGAGTTTGGTGATGGGAGATGATTTGATTTGATTCGAGATTTATAAATTGCAGCAATTACCGTAAGGCATCAAGGTGCTAGAGACCAGCCGTCCACACACGGGAAATGGAAAGAGACAGAAACTCCAGCTAGATGCTAAACCACGAAAAGCAAGGTTTTAAGAGCTTTTCTGAAGGGGAGCAGAAAGGGGATAGATCTGAGAGCAAGGGGTAGGGAGTTGCAGAGCTTGCTTGCTGCCACAGAGAATGCTCTATCCCCCACTTCTCCTTGGTAAAACCAGTTGCATTTGGAGCAAACCATGCAAGGGTCTGCTGGGAGACCTAGTGTTTGGTGATGGGGGTGCAGCTGTGGAGATTGCAGAGTTTGGTCATGGGAGTTGCAGCTGTGGAGACCTATGCTTTGGTGCTGGGAGGTGCTGCTGTTGAGACCATAGAGTTCGGTGATAGGAGGTGCAGCTGTGGAGACCTAGAATTTGGTGATATGAGGTGCAGCTGTGGATACTGTAGAGTTTGGTGATGGGGTGTGTAGATGTGGAGACCTGGAGTTTGGTGATGGGGTGTGCAGATGTGGAGACTTGGAGTTTGGTGATAGGAGGTGCAGCTGTGGAGACCTAGAGTTTGGTGATGGGTGGTGCAGCTGTGGAGACCTAGAGTTTGATGATGGGAGGTGCAGCTGTGGAGACCTAGAGTCTGGTAATGGGAGGTTCAGTGTGGAGACTGTAGAGTTTGGTGATGCGGTGTGCAGATGTGGAGACCTCGAGTTTGGTGATGGGGTGTGCAGATTTGTAGACCAACAGTTTGGTGATGGGAGGTGCAGCTGTGGAGACCTAGAGTTTGGTGATGGGAGATGCAGCTGTGGAGACCCAGGGTTTGGTGATGGGTGGTGCAGCTGTGGAGACCTAGAGTTTGGTGATGGGAAGTGTAGCTGTGGAGACCATAGAGTTTGGTGATGAGAGGTGCAGCTGTAGAGACCTAGGGTTTGGTGATGGGAGGTGCAGGTGTGGAGACCTAGAGTCTGGTAATGGGAGGTGCAACTGTGGAGACTGTAGGGTTTGGTGATGGGAGGTGCAGCTGTGGAAAGCTTAGTGCTTGGTGATGGGAGGTGTAGATGTGGAGGGCTATGGTTTGGTGATTAGAGGTGCAGCTGTGGAGACCGGAGAGTTTGGTGTTGGGAGGTGCAGCTGTGGAGACCTAGAGTTTGGTGATGGGAAGTGCAGCTGTGGAGACTGTAGAGTTTGGTGATGGGGTGTGCAGATGTGGAGACCTATGGTTTGGTTATGGGAGGTACAGCTGTGGATACCGTAGAGTTTGGTGATGGGATAAGCAGCTGTAGAGACCTAGAGTCTGGTGATTGGAGGTGCAGCTGTGGAAAGCTTAGTGTTTGGTGATGAGGTGTGCAGAAGTGGAGACTTATGGTTTGGTGATGGGAGGTGCAGCTGTGGAGACTGTAGAGTCTGGTGAAGGGAGGTGCAGCTGTGGAGACCTAGAGTTTGATTATGGGGTGTGCAGATGTGGAGATCTAGGGTTTGGTGATGAGTGGTGCAGATGTGGAGTCCTAGGATTTGGTGATGGGATTAGTGTGAGAAGTTGGCCTGGTATATGCTGTCCACTAGTTTTAGTGGGCACCTTGCACCAGTCCAAACAACCCCTTACTGATGATAGGTTAAAGACAACCTTATTTGAAAGCTATCCTAGTGGTAGCTATGGAGAGCAGCCTTCGGGCTAAGGCTTGAAGGAATGTAAAACAGCTTGTTTTACCAGTTTATAATCTCTTGAGTGGCTAAATGAAAGGAGACCAGGTAGATATATATAAAATATATGTATTGATTCCTAAACACACCCTACTAGTCTCTTTAGGAGGCTAGAGGTAAAAGCACATATGTTACACTTCAAATATTACAGTAAATTAGCACAGTGCACGTTAGGCCCTCGGGGCGGACCAAAGCATATACTAAGAAAGTGGTATAAGAACCACGACTTGACTAGACACAAGGCCTAGAGCCTGTAGAATCACTGGCACCCCAAGAAACCACCCAAGGTAGTGACACAGGGGACCCACTGGGGACATGTGCAGTGTGAGAACACAGCCGCGAACTCCCGTTAGCTTCTATGGGGAAAGTCGCGGTTAGAATTTTTAAGTTTAAGGACACTTAGAGGTGGACAAGGAACAAACCCTTTTGGACTTAGATGGTTCTAGGGCCAACACCCACGGGAGCACCGGAGTACTCGTGTTATCTCACCCAGGGAAGCCGGGTGCATAGGTGTCAAATGGTGTCGTGTTGCATCGTCGTTTTTAATGGCAGGAGACTGAAAAGTGCTGATGTTGTGAAGAGGAGAAGTGTCCGAAGAGATCCAAGCCTGGATCGAAGATGTGAAGAATATGAAAGCAGAGGGGACAGATTCTGGGTCACTTGCCAGTGGCCAGGGTCACGATAGACGAATGCCCACCGATGTCGGGTGCTTCAGATGCGAAGAATAGAAGCTTCACTCTTCAGCCACGAGGACCAGGAGGCGTGTCTGTGGCTGGCAGCATCCATTTTGGGATGCCAAGGCTCTGTTAGCTGGTACCGGGTATACCAGTGCTGTTATGTCTCGTCCTCTAGAAGGGTGGGATCATACTCTAACACCGGTCACTGGTGTGGGGGTATGATTCCAAGGTGTTTGATACCAAACACGACATGTTTCCGTGCAGCCAGTCCAAAGTTAACATTTACTGTTTGGTTATAATGCACTTAAGAGTATATGGTCAGGCTGCATCACAGACAACCCCGGAGAAGAGATTCTGAAGGCTGCAGAGGGGCTCTGCTCATGCATGGGCACCCTCTCACATAAAACCAAGCACCCTGCCTTCAGGATTGATAAGGCCTACCATACGGGTTTATCTGTGCAGTGATAGGGTGAGATATAGTGAACCTATATCTCAGTAAGGGGTGCATGCACCACCTTACCCAGGCTGCAGTAGCAGACCTGTGGTGTCATTTTGGAGGGCTTCCCAGGGGTGGCATAATATATTGCAGCCCGTGGTAGGCAGCTGTGGTACCTATGTCCTGGGTACATAGTATACCATATACTAGGGACTTTTAAGGGCACCCCAGAATCCAATCTGTGGTGTACCTAAGGAACTAGGAATCAATTTAGAGAGGAAGCAGCTAGGCTGTGGTCCTGAATGGCAGGGCCCCAGTCAGACTAAAGTAAAAAAACAGTGAAACATCAGCAAAAAGTGGGGGTAACCATAAGCAGCAGATCCTACTCTCCCAGAAGTAGCAGCTGTGGAGACCTAGAGTCTGGTGATGGGAGGTGCAGCTGTGGAGGCTGTAGAGTCTCGTGATGCTATTTCGGTTCCCAGAGGTTGGACAATCTTGATATCCTCAGTGGTATCCTGAATTGGTTCTATTAAAAGTAAAAGGTCAAAGGCCACTAGTGCGGGTGCCGGACACCAGGTTTTCACAAAGATTATAGGAGAGGCTGGTGAGGGCCACACTACATTTATGATCTTCTATTGTGACTGTCCTGGGCCATTGCCCGTTTGGAGCAAAAGCACCAGAAGTAGATACCGCAAGACCAAGGCTCTGCCACGCTAAACGATCCGCCCCACAATCTTGAGGTTAGTCTGGAGCTTGGTATGGTCTCTCTTGAAAGCGGTCTAGAGCTGGCTGTTCATCTGTATACAACGTCCTCCGTTGCAACCTGTGGGGAGAACATGTTAGGACCTGCCTTGGTAGCAGCAGTTGCCTCTCAAGGTGCCGTAAAACCATGAAAGCTACATCTGTCCTTGTGAAACTACACACTCTGGTAGTCTGAAGTTTGGAGTTTCACAATTCTCGTCTCCCAGCTTCCCTTGAGGTAAAGAAAAGGCAAACATCAGAAGGAAAACAAGCCAAGTTGCCCTTGACTCCTGGTCTTGCACTTTTCTTATCCTGCACTGAGTCAGAGCTTTTTGCTCAGGTCTGTGCAGTGTGTGTCATGTACAGAAGAAACAATCCTGCTGATCTGCGCGGGTATGCTTCACCTGCTTGCAGGAAGGTGGAATCTGACTGCATGGTTACCCCCACTTTTTTCCTGGTGTTTTGCTGGTTTTCAACTTAGACTGGGGTCCTGATTAGCAGGATCCCAGTCAGACTATCTGCTTTCTCCTCTAAATTGATTGCATGTTCTTTAGGTACACTCCAGATTGGATTCTGGGGTAGCCTTATAAGTCCCTAGTATATGGTATACTATGTACCCAGGGCATAGGTACCCCAGAGGCCTCCCAGAGGCCTCCCAGGCGCTGCAGCATGTATTGTGCCACCCCTTAGAGACTATTCAAAAAGACACTACAGGTCTGCTACAGCAGTCTGTGTAAGGTGGTGCATGCACCCCTTACTTAGATATAGGTTCACTATATCTATCCTTATCACTGCACATATAAACCTATCAGTCACCCCTATGGCAGGTCTTATCAATCCTGAAGGCAGGGTTCTTTGTTTTATGTGAGAAGGTGCCCATGCATGAGCAGAGCCCCTCTGCAGCCTTCAGAACCTATTTTCCGGGGTTGTTTGTGATGCAGCCAACCATGTACAATTAAGTGCATTATAACCTTGCGGTAAATGCTAACTTTAAAACGGCTGCATGGAAACTTGTCGTGTTTGGTGTTAAACACCTTAAAACCATACCTCCTCATATGATTCCACCATCCTAGAGGGACAAATGTGACCTACCGGGCTACCCGGTACCATCTTTCTCGACCTGGGCATCACAAAATGGATGCTGTCAGCCACCGACATGGGTCTGCCGACATGGGTCTGCCCTCCTGCTGCTGAGCCAAGCTCGAGTAGAGGAAGGCCCAACAATAGGCTTCCTGTCACAAGTAGGGGTAACCACCTCCCAGACAGGCTTTAGTGTATTGTGGCTGGGTGGGTGCACTCTGAGAGTGCTTTGAAGTCTGCACTAGGGGGACATTTCGTGTCCCTGTGCATAGTCCAGCTCAAACCAGTTGCAGGAGCCATTTGCTCCTGCTCTGTTGCGAAACTGGCAAAGGACATGGGTGTAGCCACCCCTCTGTCCAGACCCTCCCATAGGTGGGTCCCCAGAGTTTGTCCCAGTCATTTCTTGGGTATAAAGTAGGAACCCATGACTACAGGACTTTAGATTTTACAAGGACTAAACTCTGCTACAGAAACCAAGTACTTCGACGATACATACTACGCTGGATGACTGAAGAATCTCCCTTGGAATAAAGGAGTTACTCCCCTGCAAGGCAGGCACATAAAACGCATCTGACCGGTTTGCATCTCCCGAGCTCCTGAGGACTCCGAAGATTTCTGCAACACAGGAGGTGGTTTCCCGAGGTCTCTGAGGTCGATCTGTGCTCTCAGCAATTCTGAGGCCCGTAACCCTCGTGGGGCCCGTGCAACCCGAACCCCTGTGCACCATGTACTTTTGCAGCAGATGAGGCTGTGCTTTGGGCTACGTGTAGTCCTGACCCTGAGCAGTAATTCCACTGAAGATTTCCGGCCTACACTCCATAAGTGTGCCGTGGGCTGATATTTTGTGATTCAGCTCGAGGTCCATTCGCGATCCCTGGCCCGTTGGCCTGTGGGTCCCTGTGAAGGTAACTTTGACTTTCAGTGGGCTTTCCTGGTTGCCCCAGACATGCCCTGACTGTCCATAGTTTGGAGATTCCCCATGACCTTGCTGGTCCTCACAGAAGCATCTTTGCTCTGCCCGCGTGGGTTCCAGTTGCCAAGACTTGTTGGTGTTCAATACGGACACTGACCCCCAGCACTCGACATCCTTCGTGGGACAGCTCACCTCCAGACTTTGGTCATTGTCGAAGTCTCCTGGTCCCCGTGGCTGCAGAGTCAAGCTTCACCTCTTCTCACCTGAAACACCCGACATCGGTGGGCATTTGTCTACCGGGCCCCTGGTCACCCTGAAGTGACCCAGACTCTGTCCCCTCTGCTTTCAGGTTCTTCTCACCTCGGATCCAGGCTTGGATTCCACCTCACGCTTTTCATCTTCTCAGCAGCAGCACTTTTTCGCATCACGCCATGGAAAACGATGAAGGTTTGTAGGAAAGTGGGTTTCTGTTGCAGTAACCCTCCCCCCCACACTTTTTGCCAGACTACTGATGCACTCTTTCTTGGTGTGCCCTGGGTCCCTGCCAATCAGGTTCCCAGGGCCTGTGTTCTTTCCCAAAACTAACCTAACTGGCATCTCTGGCCACAGGTCAGCCCCTGGTAAATGGTACCATAGGTACCCAGGGCACTGTGACCAGGGAAGACCTCTAAGGGCTGCAGCACTTATTGTGCCACCCTTAGAGGCCCTGTACTTTTACACACACACACACACACTGCCTTTGCAGGCTGCTTGTGCCTTACTCCACCCCTCAGGTGGGGGAGGCGAGGTGAAGCCCACTCTCCAGTGCACGCCATCTTGCAGATGGCAGGCACTCTCCAATCCGGACTAGGGATTGTGCTCACTTCCCCACATGGGGTGAGCACACCAAGGGTGTAGTCACCCTAAGGTCAGTAGCTCATTGGCTACTGACCTCAAGACCCCTAAAACGCCCCCTAAATTCAGTATTTAGGGGCAGCCCTGAACCAAAAAGGCAGATTCCCGCAACCTAAGAAGAAAAAGGACGAAAGAAGCCACCCAGCAGAGGAGACTGCAGAGAACAACTGACTTGGCCCCAGCCCTACCGGCCCGTCTGCAGTTCCCAGAGATCCTGCGCCAAAACTAGTCTTGTCCTGCAGCTAGCGACCTCCAGAACCCCTGGGAGAACTGACTGCCTTCAACAAAGACTGGATCTCCTGTGAACAGCAGCCCTGTTCAAAAGAAACTCCGAAAACAGACTCTGAGCCTGCTGAGGACAAAGAAACCTGACGCCTGAAACTACCACTGCACCCGTCGCCTATGACCCGAGTTCGAGTGGCCCTTTGGTCCCAGCGATGTCCCCCAGCACTCCAGAGTCCGAGTCCACCGTGGGTTGACCCCTCCAGGACTCCCCGACATCACCTGCAGCCTCTGCTCTGAGACTCCCCCAACCGTGTGAAATCCGACCTCAAAAGACACCCCTGCATCCAGCTGCCCTGCGCCCTGGAGAAAAGAACCCGAGGTGCACCTACGTCCCTGAGCCCACAAACTTACCAGTCCAGCTGTTGTATCCTCCCGGAAGTCTTCCTGGACCGAGCCTGCAGCTGAAAACAAAAACCGAAAATCCCCATTGAAAACAACAGGGCACCCGATGCCAAAACAGCACTCTGCACCCGGCCGCCCCAGTTCCGCTGAGGGTGAACTTTTTGTGCCTACTTGGTTCCCCATTTGCCCTGACCTGATCCATAGGTGCTTGACTCCCACAACCCCGTGGCCTGCTGGCCAGCAGCCACCGACCGGAGCCCCCCTATCCTCCATAGGATAACATTGGGTGTCAACACTCTGCACCCGGCCGCCCTAGTGCCACTGGGGTTGCAACAACCGTGCATCGCTGACCCTGGGGGACCCCTGAGTCTTGCCCCAGAACCCTAACTCCAAAGACCGAATACTTACCTTGAAACCATAACCTGACTTTCCTCATAGGATAACATTGACACTTTTTCACCCAAAAAGTTTTCAAGTGTCGACTTTTGAAAACTAAGAATATTCTTTAAAGATCGCACAAATAACCTAACAGAATTTTCTCAACTGTTTGCAGGACAGGTCCCAGTGCTGAACCTAGGTGTCCAGCACTGAGTAAGAAAAGTAACTTAGAAGTAACTTACCTGTGAATTGAATTTCCTTCCTTTGGATAACATTGGTTTTTTTTGTGTGAAAAAGTTTCTGTCAACTTTTGAAATACAAGAATATTCTTTAAAAATCGTACAAACTACAAAAACGTAATTACTTACCTGTTTTAAGTAGATGTCCCAGTGCTGAATCTAGGAGTCCAGCACTGGATTACAAAAGTAACGTGAAAGTAACTTACCTGCAATATACAGGAAAAGCCTATGTATTTCAATGTTCTGGTACAAAAAGCTGCTAAGTGTGGACTTTTGAAATCTGAAAATATTCTTTAAAAACCGTACAAACTATGAATATGTAATTACTTAACTGTTTTAAGTAAATGTCCTAGTGCTAACCTAGGAGTCCAGCATTGGATTACAAAAGTAACGCAAAAGTAATTTTACATGCATTTACTTTAAAAAGCCATTCATTTCAATGTACTGCATTTACTAAGTATTGCAACCTATTGCATCCCCTGTAAATCAAATCAAGTACAATCTTTATTGATTTTTTAAAACTGTTGACAACAAGTAACTTATTACTGAAAATAATTGAATGCTTACCTGTATCAGTCTGGCTGGGTTCTAATAAAATAACAGTATATTTTTTGATACAAAAACAATTGACCTAGAGTTCAGTTCTTGAGTGTGTGAATTCATTTGCTGACTGAGTGTGTACATCAAATGCTTAACACTGTCCTCTGATACTGCCTTACTGCTCGACCAAGCTACCACTTTGGAGAGTAAGGTTATATCTTACTTTAACCTCTGCCAAACCTCTGGAGACCCTTGGACTCTATACACACTGTACCTCACTTTGGTGCAGTATATATAGAGCCAGTTTCTTACAAGGTTTCCGACATCACTTGACCCCTATGCACCCGGCTCCTCTGGGATAGGTATCACGGGTATCTCGGTACTCTCAAGGGTGCTGGCCTTAGAACCTTCTATGTTTAACTGGGTTTGCTTAAAGTCCTCTCCGAAGTGTTCTTAATCTTTAAAATTCCAACCGCGACTTTCCCGTAGAGTTGGACAGAGCTTGCGTCTGTGTTCTCACACTGAACACGTCCTCCGTGGGTCCCCTGTGTCACTACCTTGGGTGGTTCCTTGGGGCCCCAGTGATTCTACGTGCTCTAGGCACTGTGTCTAGTTAAGTCGTGGTTGTTATACCACTTTCTTAGTATATGGTTTGGTCTCCTCCTGGAGCCCGCTGTGTATTGTGCTATTTACTGTCGTTCTAGTGAATTTAATATTGTGTGCTTTGTTCTCTAATCTCATAAAGAGGTTAGTAGAGAGTGTTTAGTAATAAATACATATATTTTATATATCTCTTGTATGGTTCTCCTTTCATTTGGTCATTCAGGAGGTTCTGGTCTGGTAAAACAAGCTGCTTTACACTCCTTCAAGACTTAGTCTGAAGGCTGCTCTCCATAGCTACCACTAGGATAGCTTTCAATAAAGGTTGTCTTTAACCTAATCATCAATAAGGGTTGTTTGAACTGGTACAAGGTGCCCACTATAACTAGTGGACAGCATATACCAGGCCAACGTCTCATGCTGCTGATCTGTCCAGTTGTGCTTGACCTGCTGATCTGTTTGGGTGTGCTTGACCTGCTGATCTGTCTGTCCAAGTGTACTTGGCCTGCTGTGTGCTTTACCTGCTGATCTCTCTGTTGGGGTCTGTTTGACCTGCTGATCTGTGCGGGTGTCCTTAACCTGTTGATATGTCTGTTCGGGTGTGCTTTACCTGCTAATCTGTTGTTCCAGGTGTGCTTGACCTCCTGATCTTCCAGGTGTACCTGACATGCTGAACTGTCCGGGTGTGCTTGACGTGCTAATCTTTCTGGGTGTGCTTGCCCTGCTTATCTGTCTAGGTGTGCTTGAATTGTTGATCTGTCTGGCTGTGCATGACCTGCTGCTCTGTCTGGGTATGCTTGACCTGCTGATCGGTCTGTCCGGGTGTGCTTGAGATGCTGAATGGTCTGGTTATGCTTAACCTGCTGATCTGTCCCGGTGTGCATGACATGCTTATCTGTCTGAGTGTGTTTTGCTGTCCAGGTGTGCTTGACCTGCTGTCCAGGTGTACTTGACCTGCCAAACTGTTTCAGGTGTGCTTGACCTGCTGATCTGTCTGTCCGGTTGTGCTTGAGATGCTGATCTGTCTGGGAGTGTTTGTTCTGCTGATCTGTGCAGGTGTCCTTAACCTGCTGATCTGTCTGACCGGGTGTGCTTGACCAATTTAACTCTTCCAGGTGTGCGTGACCTGCTGATCTGGCTGGGTGTGCTTGAGATGCTGATCTGTCCGGGTGTGTTTGACCTGCTGATCTGTGCGGGTGCCCTTAACCTGCTGATCTGTGCGGGTGTGCTTGACCAATTTAACTCTTCCAGGTGTGCGTGACATGCTGATCTGTCCGGGTGTGCTTGACCTGCTGATTTTTCTGGCTGTGCTTGACCTGCTGATCTGTCTGTCCAGGTGTGCTTGACCTGCTGATCTGTCTGTCTGGGTGTGCTCGACCTGCAGGTCTGTCTGTTGAGGAAAGCTTGACCTATTGATCTGTCAGGGTGTGCTTGACTTTCTTAACTGTCCCAGGTGTGCTTGACCTGTTTATCTGTCTGTCCGTGTGTGTTTGGGTGTGCTTGACCTGTTTATCTGTCTGTCCGGGTGTGTTTGGGTGTGCTTGACCTGTTTATCTGTCTGTCCGGGTGTGTTTGGGTGTGCTTGACCTGTTGATCTGTCTGTCTGGGTGTGTTTGGGTGTGCTTGACCTGTTGATCTGTCTGTCCGTGTGTGTTTGGGTGTGCTTGACCTGTTTATCTGTCTGTCCGGGTGTGTTTGGGTGTGCTTGACCTGTTGATCTGTCTGTCCGTGTGTGTTTGGGTGTGCTTGACCTGTTGATCTGTCTGTCCGGGTGTGTTTGGGTGTGCTTGACCTGTTTATCTGTCTGTCCGGGTGTGTTTCAATCAATCAATCAATCAATCAATCGCATTTATAAAGCGCGCTACTCACCCATCAAGGGTCTCAAGGCGCTGGGAGGGGGGGGGGGGTCAGTGCTCGAAGAGCCAGGTCTTGAGCTGCCTTCTGAAGGAGAGGTGGTCAGGTATGGCGCGAAGGTGGCTGGGCAGAGAGTTCCAGGTCTTCGCTGCTAGATAAGAGAAGGATCTTCCTCCGGCGGTGGCTTTGCGGATGCGGGGTACGGCTGCCAGGGCCTGTCCGGTGGTGCGCAGAGTGCACGGGGGAGTGTAGAAGGAGACGCGGTTGTTGATGAGTTTGGGTCCGAGGTTGTGAAGGGCTTTGTGTGCGTGGGTGAGTAGTCGGAAGGTGATCCGCTTGTTGACGGGTAGCCAATAGAGTTTTTTCAGGTGTCCGGAGATGTGGTGGTGGCGAGGGATGTCCAGGATGAGTCTTGCGGCAGCGTTCTGGATCCGTTGGAGTTTCCTCTGCAGCTTGGTGGTGATGCCGGCGTACAGGGTGTTCCCGTAGTCCAAGCGGCTGGTGATGAGGGCGTGGGTGACGGTCTTCCTGGTGTCGGTGGGGATCCAGCGGAAGATCTTGCGGAGCATGCGGAGGGTGTTAAAACATGCCGAGGTCACCGAGTTCACCTGTCTGGTCATGGTGAGGGAAGAGACCAGGATGAAGCCGAGGTTGCGCGCGTGGTCGGTGGGTTGGGGAGTGCTGCCTAGGGCGGGGGGCCACCAGGAGTCATCCCATGTGGTGGGAGTGGGGCCGAGGATGAGGACCTCCGTTTTGTCTGTGTTCAGTTTCAGACGGCTGTCTGTCATCCAGTTCGCCACTTCCTTCATTCCTTCATGTAGTCTGGTCCTAGCTGATGTGGGGTTGTTAGTGAGGGATAAGATGAGCTGGGTGTCGTCGGCGTATGATATAAGGTCGAGTCCGTGTTTGCGTGCGACGTTCGCCAGGGGGGTCATGTAGACGTTGAAGAGTGGGTGTGCTTGACCTGTTGATCTGTCTGTTTGGGTGTGCTTGACCTGTTGATCTGTCTGTTTGGGTTTGCTTGACCTGTTGATCTGTCTGTCCGGGTGTGCTTTATCTGCTTCACTGTTCCGCCTCCTCTTTCTCGCTTGTAAATCCGCAGTTAGTGTTTCGCATTGGGTGGGAAACCAACTTGGAATGTGCGAGGGTTGTAAGATTTGTGAAACTGAGCTCAAAATATACGAAAGCAGCCCATACACCGAGGGGGTCCCGGGGAACCTCAAACACACACAGCAGTGGTTCATCAAGGTAGTGGGGGCTGATGTGTGTTTGCTTTGCCCGACTAATTGCCTGCAGTAACTACTTGGTGTTCATTTTACAAACTTCTTTAAATGAGTCCTTGGTGAACCACTCTTTCTTGTGAGTAAAAACTATGGCTCCATGCAGGAACTCTCTTGTATTGTCAACGCAGATGTGCTTCTGAGTATCCCCATTTTAACCACAGCGGTGTTTTATGTACATCAGGACAGACATAATGTGACCTTAGTCCTTCTAGCGTGTTCTTACTAGAAACTCAGGTTTAATGCACTTTTAGTTTCTGAAATTCAGGACCGGTTGCCACCCCATGTATGTAATGGTTTTATTCTCTCCTGTTATGACTCTGTCTCTGCTCAATAAACCATCCATTACTCCTGAAGTTTCTACCACTGAGTTGAATGGTGGGTTCTCTATGAATATGTAATTACTTAACTGTTTTAAGTAAATGTCCTAGTGCTAACCTAGGAGTCCAGCATTGGATTACAAAAGTAACGCAAAAGTAATTTTACATGCATTTACTTTAAAAAGCCATTCATTTCAATGTACTGCATTTACTAAGTATTGCAACCTATTGCATCCCCTGTAAATCAAATCAAGTACAATCTTTATTGATTTTTTAAAACTGTTGACAACAAGTAACTTATTACTGAAAATAATTGAATGCTTACCTGTATCAGTCTGGCTGGGTTCTAATAAAATAACAGTATATTTTTTGATTCAAAAACAATTGACCTAGAGTTCAGTTCTTGAGTGTGTGAATTCATTTGCTGACTGAGTGTGTACATCAAATGCTTAACACTGTCCTCTGATACTGCCTTACTGCTCGACCAAGCTACCACTTTGGAGAGTAAGGTTATATCTTACTTTAACCTCTGCCAAACCTCTGGAGACCCTTGGACTCTATACACACTGTACCTCACTTTGGTGCAGTATATATAGAGCCAGTTTCTTACAAGGTTTCCGACATCACTTGACCCCTATGCACCCGGCTCCTCTGGGATAGGTATCACGGGTATCTCGGTACTCTCAAGGGTGCTGGCCTTAGAACCTTCTATGTTTAACTGGGTTTGCTTAAAGTCCTCTCCGAAGTGTTCTTAATCTTTAAAATTCCAACCGCGACTTTCCCGTAGAGTTGGACAGAGCTTGCGTCTGTGTTCTCACACTGAACACGTCCTCCGTGGGTCCCCTGTGTCACTACCTTGGGTGGTTCCTTGGGGCCCCAGTGATTCTACGTGCTCTAGGCACTGTGTCTAGTTAAGTCGTGGTTGTTATACCACTTTCTTAGTATATGGTTTGGTCTCCTCCTGGAGCCCGCTGTGTATTGTGCTATTTACTGTCGTTCTAGTGAATTTAATATTGTGTGCTTTGTTCTCTAATCTCATAAAGAGGTTAGTAGAGAGTGTTTAGTAATAAATACATATATTTTATATATCTCTTGTATGGTTCTCCTTTCATTTGGTCATTCAGGAGGTTCTGGTCTGGTAAAACAAGCTGCTTTACACTCCTTCAAGACTTAGTCTGAAGGCTGCTCTCCATAGCTACCACTAGGATAGCTTTCAATAAAGGTTGTCTTTAACCTAATCATCAATAAGGGTTGTTTGAACTGGTACAAGGTGCCCACTATAACTAGTGGACAGCATATACCAGGCCAACTTCTCATGCTGCTGATCTGTCCAGTTGTGCTTGACCTGCTGATCTGTTTGGGTGTGCTTGACCTGCTGATCTGTCTGTCCAAGTGTACTTGGCCTGCTGTGTGCTTTACCTGCTGATCTCTCTGTTGGGGTCTGTTTGACCTGCTGATCTGTGCGGGTGTCCTTAACCTGTTGATATGTCTGTTCGGGTGTGCTTTACCTGCTAATCTGTTGTTCCAGGTGTGCTTGACCTCCTGATCTTCCAGGTGTACCTGACATGCTGAACTGTCCGGGTGTGCTTGACGTGCTAATCTTTCTGGGTGTGCTTGCCCTGCTTATCTGTCTAGGTGTGCTTGAATTGTTGATCTGTCTGGCTGTGCATGACCTGCTGCTCTGTCTGGGTATGCTTGACCTGCTGATCGGTCTGTCCGGGTGTGCTTGAGATGCTGAATGGTCTGGTTATGCTTAACCTGCTGATCTGTCCCGGTGTGCATGACATGCTTATCTGTCTGAGTGTGTTTTGCTGTCCAGGTGTGCTTGACCTGCTGTCCAGGTGTACTTGACCTGCCAAACTGTTTCAGGTGTGCTTGACCTGCTGATCTGTCTGTCCGGTTGTGCTTGAGATGCTGATCTGTCTGGAAGTGTTTGTTCTGCTGATCTGTGCAGGTGTCCTTAACCTGCTGATCTGTCTGACCGGGTGTGCTTGACCAATTTAACTCTTCCAGGTGTGCGTGACCTGCTGATCTGGCTGGGTGTGCTTGAGATGCTGATCTGTCCGGGTGTGTTTGACCTGCTGATCTGTGCGGGTGCCCTTAACCTGCTGATCTGTGCGGGTGTGCTTGACCAATTTAACTCTTCCAGGTGTGCGTGACATGCTGATCTGTCCGGGTGTGCTTGACCTGCTGATTTTTCTGGCTGTGCTTGACCTGCTGATCTGTCTGTCCAGGTGTGCTTGACCTGCTGATCTGTCTGTCCGGGTGTGCTCGACCTGCAGGTCTGTCTGTTGAGGAAAGCTTGACCTATTGATCTGTCAGGGTGTGCTTGACTTTCTTAACTGTCCCAGGTGTGCTTGACCTGTTTATCTGTCTGTCCGTGTGTGTTTGGGTGTGCTTGACCTGTTTATCTGTCTGTCCGGGTGTGTTTGGGTGTGCTTGACCTGTTTATCTGTCTGTCCGGGTGTGTTTGGGTGTGCTTGACCTGTTGATCTGTCTGTCTGGGTGTGTTTGGGTGTGCTTGACCTGTTGATCTGTCTGTCCGTGTGTGTTTGGGTGTGCTTGACCTGTTTATCTGTCTGTCCGGGTGTGTTTGGGTGTGCTTGACCTGTTGATCTGTCTGTCCGTGTGTGTTTGGGTGTGCTTGACCTGTTGATCTGTCTGTCCGGGTGTGTTTGGGTGTGCTTGACCTGTTTATCTGTCTGTCCGGGTGTGTTTCAATCAATCAATCAATCAATCAATCGCATTTATAAAGCGCGCTACTCACCCATCAAGGGTCTCAAGGCGCTGGGAGGGGGGGGGGGGGGGTCAGTGCTCGAAGAGCCAGGTCTTGAGCTGCCTTCTGAAGGAGAGGTGGTCAGGTATGGCGCGAAGGTGGCTGGGCAGAGAGTTCCAGGTCTTCGCTGCTAGAAAAGAGAAGGATCTTCCTCCGGCGGTGGCTTTGCGGATGCGGGGTACGGCTGCCAGGGCCTGTCCGGTGGAGCGCAGAGTGCACGGGGGAGTGTAGAAGGAGACGCGGTTGTTGATGAGTTTGGGTCCGAGGTTGTGAAGGGCTTTGTGTGCGTGGGTGAGTAGTCGGAAGGTGAACCGCTTGTTGACGGGTAGCCAATAGAGTTTTTTCAGGTGTCCGGAGATGTGGTGGTGGCGAGGGATGTCCAGGATGAGTCTTGCGGCAGCGTTCTGGATCCGTTGGAGTTTCCTCTGCAGCTTGGTGGTGATGCCGGCGTACAGGGTGTTCCCGTAGTCTAAGCGGCTGGTGATGAGGGCGTGGGTGACGGTCTTCCTGGTGTCGGTGGGGATCCAGCGGAAGATCTTGCGGAGCATGCGGAGGGTGTTAAAACATGCCGAGGTCACCGAGTTCACCTGTCTGGTCATGGTGAGGGAAGAGACCAGGATGAAGCCGAGGTTGCGCGCGTGGTCGGTGGGTTGGGGAGTGCTGCCTAGGGCGGGGGGCCACCAGGAGTCATCCCATGTGGTGGGAGTGGGGCCGAGGATGAGGACCTCCGTTTTGTCTGTGTTCAGTTTCAGACGGCTGTCTGTCATCCAGTTCGCCACTTCCTTCATTCCTTCATGTAGTCTGGTCCTAGCTGATGTGGGGTTGTTAGTGAGGGATAAGATGAGCTGGGTGTCGTCGGCGTATGATATAAGGTCGAGTCCGTGTTTGCGTGCGACGTTCGCCAGGGGGGTCATGTAGACGTTGAAGAGTGGGTGTGCTTGACCTGTTGATCTGTCTGTTTGGGTGTGCTTGACCTGTTGATCTGTCTGTTTGGGTTTGCTTGACCTGTTGATCTGTCTGTCCGGGTGTGCTTTATCTGCTTCACTGTTCCGCCTCCTCTTTCTCGCTTGTAAATCCGCAGTTAGTGTTTCGCATTGGGTGGGAAACCAACTTGGAATGTGCGAGGGTTGTAAGATTTGTGAAACTGAGCTCAAAATATACGAAAGCAGCCCATACACCGAGGGGGTCCCGGGGAACCTCAAACACACACAGCAGTGGTTCATCAAGGTAGTGGGGGCTGATGTGTGTTTGCTTTGCCCGACTAATTGCCTGCAGTAACTACTTGGTGTTCATTTTACAAACTTCTTTAAATGAGTCCTTGGTGAACCACTCTTTCTTGTGAGTAAAAACTATGGCTCCATGCAGGAACTCTCTTGTATTGTCAACGCAGATGTGCTTCTGAGTATCCCCATTTTAACCACAGCGGTGTTTTATGTACATCAGGACAGACATAATGTGACCTTAGTCCTTCTAGCGTGTTCTTACTAGAAACTCAGGTTTAATGCACTTTTAGTTTCTGAAATTCAGGACCGGTTGCCACCCCATGTATGTAATGGTTTTATTCTCTCCTGTTATGACTCTGTCTCTGCTCAATAAACCATCCATTACTCCTGAAGTTTCTACCACTGAGTTGAATGGTGGGTTCTCTTCCCAAAGCTTGGGTCTAAGCGCCTTCACTGAGACAGTCTTGGTCGATGGACTCTTCCATTCTGCTCTTTTCCAAGATGTGGTACCCAAGGGGGACGGGAGGTCACAACGGCCTGAGATGTGGCGTTGAACCAAGTCTCCATCACGATGGGTGGGCAGTGATGGTTGTCCATGAGGTCAGTGTGGCTGGTGTGTGGTCCTCCGCACCTGAGGAGCACACCCGCAAGCTGAGGTGAGCAGGTGCTGGCTTCTGTGTGGTGCCTGAGTGAGGTTCCCTGTTTGTAGGGATCGTGTTACCCCGAAGGTTGGTTTGTAATATCATTGGGATTGGGAGGGGAGGGTGAGATGGGCCAGTTACAGCTGCATCTGGTCTCAGGTTTTGGTTCTGTGTTGTCCTCTTTAGCCCCAGTGGGATTGATGTTGCTTTCCTGTCTGGCTCACAACAGGGATACTATGGTCCTGGGTGATGTACTGAATTTGAGGACGTCTGGTACGTGACCTGCCTCTTTGGCCATTTTAGACTTTCTATTACGACATGTGTTGTTTTTTCAGTCTTGATGCTCTAGTGTTCCCTTCTTGCCCCTTCCATTGCCGCCATGAAGCCATTCCTATCCCCTCAGAGTTTGCTGCTTAGTTTCTCACTCTCTCAGTAGGTTGTTTAGAAAGTCTAGTTTTTGGATGGCTCAAGTTGTTAACCATTCCAATGTGGCAAAGTCCTCCTGTTAGTGGTGGGCGTTGGGGGTTGTGCAATCCACACTTTGAGGTGTTTCGGTTCACTTGCCATAGCCTGCACTGGGGCAGGCTAAGTAGATGAACTTTGTTCAGGTGGGGTCTGGCCCGGGCCTTCCTCAGAATCCTATCTGGCATCTTGCACTGCTCTTGGTTGGTGTGAATGTGTCCTCCGCCTTGCTCCAGCTGAAGTTGTGGTGATCTGGGGCTTAAGGACCAAGTACGATGCAGCATGCGGTGTGTGTGTGATCTTACCCTCTGTAAGGTAATGGCCAGGTTGCCGCCACTCAACAGAAAGCTTTTGGCGAGGCCATGGTGCGTAGGTGGTGAAAGAGATGGTCTTTAATGTCCATCCTAAAAGCCATGATGTGACCTGGTTTGTTGTCTTGACTGTGAGTGTTATTATTCAGTCTCGCATCGCCTTATATGTGTTCTTATATCTCCCGCTCTCTGCACTTGAGACCCATCAGTCACCCCTCTAGCAGGCATTCCAGTCCCAAAGGCAGGGTGCTCAGTTCTAAGAGTGAGGGTGCACCTGCATGAGCAGGACACCCCCTACATCCTACGGAGTCCATTCTCCTGGGTTGTAAGTGTATCAGCCATTAACATATAGAGGGGCATCACGTCATTATGCGATGACCATCTCTAAACTGACTGGAACTAACCTGGGCATGTTTGGTATCAAACTTGTTGGAATCATACCCCAACACCGTATCAGGTGTTGGAGGTATGATTCCATCCACTGTAGGGCCCCTCCGGGAGGCCCTCCATGCTCCCGGGACCAATCTAACTGAGGCCGACAGCAAACTAGGGCTGCTGCTGACCACAGACACGATTCTGCCCTCCTGCTTCTGGGCCAAGTCAGAGCAGGGAAATAGGTTTCCTGTTGCAGGGAGGTGTGGTCACCTCCCAAACAGGACTTAGTGTATTGGGCTGGAGCAGGAACAAAAATGTCATTACATCGCATGCGGTACAGCACATACGATTACGAATACAATCTGAACCATTACAACACAAGTCATTTCAACGACTTGCTGTAGGGGGCGTGCTGGACTTAAGAATAGTATATTTTACTATTCCAACTCCGGTGTGAGCAACAGTAGGGAAGGTGTTGGAATAGTAAATTATACTATTCCTTAGTTTAGCGCGCCCCCTACAGCAAGTCGTTGAAATGACATGCGTTGTAATGGTTCGCATTGTAACAACACGGTCATTGTAACGACTGCGTTGTAATCGCATGCGTTGTACCGCATGCAATGTAAGCGCTGTTTTCCGGCAGGAGCGCTTGCCAGCGCCACCTAGTCTGCTAGAAGGGCTCATTTGGTGCCGTCCTTGCATACTCCAGTTCAAACCAGATCAGGGAGCCATTGGCTCCCCGCTCTGGTACAAAGCTGAACAAAGGACAGGGGTGTATCCTCCCCACTGTCCGACTCCTCCTCTGGGGGGGACCCCTGAATCGTCCCAACCCTAACCTTAGGGTACTTCAGGGCTTACCTGTGGGTGGGTCCCTAGATTCGTCGTGGGATTCGATTCAGATTCAAATCTACGTCTTCTTTGACCATTTGAACATCTTGGCCGAGTCGTGCTGACCGTGCCGAACTGAATGCATTGTGCTGCTGCTTCCGGACGAACACTGCAACGGAGAAGACTGTCGACTCCTTACCTCGTCGTCCTGCAAGGTCGCTGCAACCTCAGTGTCTGTGTTCCGTCCTGGGCCTGTGGACCTCTAAAGACATCCAAAGGAATCACCCTTGGACTAAAGGAGTCACTCCCCTGCATCTGCAGGCACCGCAACAAGATCGACTGGTTTGCCGAACCTGGGCTCCCACAGACTCCACAAGGCTCTGCAACACAGGTGGTGGTTCTGCATTCCCCTCGAGGCCTGAGCTGTGCTCTCGTCGAGTTGAGGCCAGCATCCCTCGTAGTGCGCCTTGGAACTGAACCCCAGTGCACCGTGTCGCTGCATCACTTCAATCACCCGGTGACCGCAACGGTTACCCCGACCAACTTGTGTTAAACCAAGTCATACCCATCAAGAGGTTCTGTTGACAAGTCTGTACCCGTTATAACTGACCCATGCCGACGTGGTTGGTTGGATAGACCGACTCTGTTGATCCCGGTGGCTCAGGCAGAGCTACAGCTTCGGTGTCCCCAAGTTTAAAGCCTCTTCACTTAACTTGTCTTCCTGAACTCGAGTGGCCTTCGTCGTCCGTGCTTCCGAAACGTCCCGGATTGGCATAGACTCTGTCCTGTCTGCTTTCAGGTACTCTTCGCTCTGAACTCTCTTCTGAGTTCCAACAGACTCTTTCGTCCTTCAGTGGTAAGACTGCAACCACGACGTACCCGCTGAACAGTATTGAGTGTATGGTCAAGTATTCCCTTTCACCTAACCGTTGGGGGGGGGGTTCCTCAACTCTCACTTGGGGTGGTTCCTTGGGTCCCCGACTCTTCTACATCTCCTGGGTCCAGTCTCGACTTAAGTCATGGGTCATCTCCAACGTATTTGATATAGTCTGTCTCCCCTTTGGGGACCACTGTGTATTGGTGCTAACTGCTGTTCTATGTCCAAAGTATTGTGTGCATTGTGAATATCTCCGGGTAGGAGATACTGTAACGTGTTAGTGAGTAATGGTAATAAATAGTTATTTTTATAAGTATACTGTGTGGGTCTTTTTCATTTAGTCCACACTAAACGATTGGATACTGGTGAACCGAGCTGCTTTGGCCTCCTCCTAGATTAAGCCTGAAGACTTCTCTCCACAGCTAACAGTTAGAGAGCTTTCTATGGTTATCTAAACCCCCTAAAATTACCATAAGGGTCGGCCGGGTTAGTGCAGGGTGGTACACTTACATAAGTGAGCACCATATACTGACCTGGCTTCTCACATTGTTTTTGTAATTAGTTTTGCTGGTGCTGCTGTGGTATTTGTGATTAGTTTTGCTGGTGCTGTATCTGTGAGTAGTTTTGCGGATGGTGTAGCTGTGATTAGTTTTGCGGATGCCAGGGGCGGCTGGTGACATTTGAAATTAGTGGGGCGTAAAGGTTTGGGATGAGTGGCTGTTGGTGTGCTCGCACGGCGAGCAAGCCCGACCGTCATAAGGTAGAACCCCCCCAATTTTGGGGGGTAAAAATAGTGTGCAAATGGTGCATTGTCGAGGATATTTACCATGGATTTTTTAATTGGCACTGCCAGGGTACTGTCATGATGACTGTGTTTGCACAAATGCACACAATAGTGCGAATATGATTGACAGCACAGGGCCTGAATGGACCCTGCTCTGTCAAACACAGCGTGATGGTGAGTATGCAGACATTATTCAAATACTACACAGAGTGTAAGAAATTGGGCAGTTCTTGAAATTATATTGTTATGGTGTAGATTGAGGGGATGGAGAGTGTAAAGAATAAATGCCAAAAACAAGGAAAGGGAACCGTGGCCAGCAGGGGAATGAAGCAGACCTGAGAATCGACTGCTCTGCTCCATCCCTTTCAATGTCACCTTGCATGGGTGCAGCAGGTGCAGTCGCACTAGGGAATTGAAAGGGCCATTAAACCCTAGTAATTGCTGGATTTAATCGCTCCAACAGCAAAGGGGCCATTTCCCCTGCTTACACTTGAGCCTATGGCATCCTTGCTACTCTACTGCTTGCTCAACACCCCACTGTAGTCCCTGGGTAGGAACAGTACGAGTACTTCCCTAGAACTCCATCAAGGTACAAAAAAACAGGGATATTGTTCAGGACAGGTGATAGAAATCCAGGTAATGGAGCACTGGAAGAGTCACGAGGTACACACTAGCCAGCTTAGTTTTCAAAAACTAGAGGAGCACGGAATGCCTAATTGCCAGAAGGGACTGGAGCACTGTCTCCATTGAAGGTGTGCCGGCTAAAAAAACATGAAGCGGTAGGAGCCCAGGAGTAAACCAATTACCAAAGACATCCAAGGCGACATTGATAAGTGAAGAAACACCGGAGAGCTATGGCAGCCCAAGAGGCAAAAGGCCCTCTGCCAAGATCGAACTTAGGCCCTGGCAGCAATGCAGAGCAAAGACAGTCTTAAACATGGAGGCCGACATTACTAGTACAAGCAAAACTGCAAGCAAGCCCAGCACTGCAGAGGCGCCAACCCGGCCAGATTATCCAGCCAAACCTGGCCAAACCTGACCAACCCCAACCCAGCCAAACCACCCTAAAATTAAAAAACACTTACCTGACCGGTGACCGCCTCTTCTCCTGGCCCGCGTTGGCGCCTCTCTGCCCCTTCAAACGGTCCGGAACACCACGTCCACGTGACGCAAGTGACTGGCAACCCGGCCCTCAGCCAATCCTGGCGCTGCAGCAGCGCCAGGATTGGCTGACGGCACAGCCTACTCCTCGTCCGCCGCCTGCCCATTAAGAGACCGAGGGGCTCCTAATGGGCATGCGCAAGGCAGCAAAAACACAAGTACGCATGACTGGGCACGGAGTAAAAAATTAAGCTCCATGCCCACTCATGCGCACTTGTGCTGCCTTTTCCAAAGGCGTCTGACAATGATGTCAGTCAACATGACGCCGGACCGCCCACGGTCCGACGTCATGCTGATTGACATTCACAGAGGAGGGAGCTGCGGACATTCACAGAGGAGGGAGCAGCGGGCGCAGGCACGGGCGGGGGTGCTACGCCCCCACGCCCCAATGGACACACCGCGCCTGGCGGATGCTGTATCTCTGATTAGTTTTGCTTGTGCTGATATTGTTGATTAGTCTTGCGGATGCTGTATCTGTGACTAGTTTTGCTGATGCTGTATCTGTGATTATTTTGCGGATGCTGTATCTGTGATTAGTTTTGCTTGTGCTGATATTGGTGATTAGTTTTGCTGGTGCTGATGCTGTATCTGTGATTATTTTGCGGATGCTGTATATGTGATTAGTTTTGCTGGTGCTGATGTATTTGTGATTATTTGTGCTAGTGCTGATGCTGTATTTGTGATTAGTTGATTAGTTGGTGGAGTGAAGGTATCTGTCACGATTCCCCCCTGGTGCTTTAAAGGTACGTGCGAGTGAGTTCTTGAGGCACACTGGGTGGATCCAATTCCTGGCTGAGCCTGTGGCTTTGGGAGAGCTGCAGAAGGATTCCGGCCTGCCCCCTCTGTATTGCAGCATGCCGACTTTGGACATATTGAGCCGGGCAAACCGGGTAGTGTGTCTCTGCTGCTGCTATCTGCGCTGGGCCGCGGTCCTGATCCTGCAGAGTTGTGTAGGTGGAGCTGCTATTGGTGGACGATGACCGCCGGCAACTGCAGAGGCCAGTGAGGCAGTCTGGTGCACAGAGCAACAGCCTTGTGGCGGAGTTCTGCCACAGAATCTGGTGAGAGACGCTCCTTCTCCTTGTGGTAGGGACCCAGAGGCCAGCCCTCGGGATTTTGCAGAGTGGTGCGCCTGTCCAAAGGGCGGGCACACCGGGCCTACAGCCTCTGGAGCTGATTGGGGTTGACTGACCCCCCTCCTTCCCTGCGCTCTACTCTTGGATCTGCCCTACCATTGGACTTCCGCTTGAGTCCCCCCCCCTTGCTCGGGAGCCTCCATTAGTGGATGTTACAGTGCGGTCCTGGTGACTAGTACTTCAAGCCTCCGCCTCCAGCATTCTATGCCCCATATCCACCTGCATCTCAACCTGGGCCTCTGTCTTCAACCGAACCGCTCCGAGGGGACATTGGAACTTGGGGCCAAATGTCCGACCCTTCCATTTTGCGACTCGGAAATTGCGTCGTTTTGCGAATCTCAATTTGCGACTCCCAAAATTGAATTTACAACAGTGTCTCAGACACTGTTTGCGATTCCTAATAGGGTCGCAAATTGCCTGTTTCATTAATATTCAAGAGGCAGGTCCCAATGTGCGACCCATTGGGAATGGCTAGCACTCCCAGGGATGGTGACCTGGGACTGCTTTTTAAATAAAGCAGTTTTAAAAAAATGCGGCCTGTTTTCCTTAAAAGAAAACGGGATGCATTTAAAAAAGAAAAATGAAACTTTAGGCAGTGGTTCGCTGCCAGTCACAAAGAGGAAGGGGTCCCATGGAGACCTCAAAAACCATTGTCTACATTGGTTCCTGTGGTACAGAGATTTTCCCCTCACTAGAGCCAGTGACATTATTCTAACCCGAAGGGTTTGCTGGATTGGGACAGGCCGCAAAGACAAAACTGGGGACTGCATTGTTATAATTTTAGGTATCAAAAATTGGCACTTTACAAGCAGGTTTTAGAAACCGAACATCCACCATTGATCAGGTATTCCGCCTCCAACTCCTCTATTGGAAAACGGTGGTGCTGGAGGGTGGCAGTTTGTATCTAATCTTCGTAGACCTAAAATCTGCCTTTGACCTAGTTCCAAGATCCAAACTCTGGGCTGTTCTAACTAACATGGGGGTTCCCTCCTAACTCTGTAATATCCTTAGGAGGATGCATGAGAAGACAGTTTCGATGTAGGAAAGTAGGGGAGCTTTCTGAACCATTTCCGGTAACTAGGGGCGTACGATGGGGCTGTGTGTTGGCTACAACCCTATTTTTTTTGTCCATCAATGGATTGGTGGATACCCTAAATGGGGTCGGTGACAACGATGCTCCTAAGATTTGTTCCACCAAAATTCCAGCCCTGATCTTCACCGATGATACCCTCCTGCTATGAAAATCGAGCGGGGTCTTGAGGTGACGGTTGCCATGATGTAATTAAAGTTTTTTAATTCTGTACATTCCACCAGAACTGTTATGTCCTTTAGGATGGTCCTGTCCTGTATACCCCATTTTACATACATTGTCCCAGCCACGCGACAATAACGATTCTAAACAGGTGACCTTTTAACTAGTAGCTTGCTCCTGTCTCTTCGACACCAGCCTCTCGGTACTCTATCATAATCCCTGGACCTGATGTACACTTAAAGATGTCTTCCGGCAAGGCAAAATTATTCTGTATAAGGGTCACCACTTTTTCATCCTTGTCCAACAGCCAGCTGTGCATGATCGCACTGTTTAGAAAAGCATTGGTGATTGTTTTCAAAACATTAATGATTGTTTTCAAAACGTATCGATTCTAGAAAAAACCCTGGAGTGACCACTTTAGTATAAAAGACCCTCACTCCTCCCTACAAATTAGAGGAGAATTCCTTCCAAGCAGAGATGAGGGTCCTGCATGCTGAATCTTCGACAAGCAGCTGTCTGACATTCCTTGCGGGCCGTCATCCTCGAAGCAGAGATGGGGTCCTTCAGTCCCAACAATCAGGTGAGGGGGCTGGTTCATCTCTAGGGGTTTATTGGCTACACACATTTATACATATACACCTACACATCCAGGCTAGGCACATTTAGGCAAATTACTTGGAGCACTCATTTTAGGAATATGCAAGCACTACTATTTTTATCTGAACTGCTTATGTTCATCTTATTAGCACTATGGTAGAAATGTATCTACTGTTTACTACATTGGTACTAGCAATCTTTCATATGCTTCTGTCTCCTGATTGTCGCAGCACATATGTTTTACACAAGACTGTCGCTGGACCAATAAATACTTATTGAAACGTCCTAATCACTTTCCTGTGTATTTTCTGAGAGAAAGCAAGAACAAGTGTCTGTACTGTTTACCACGATCCCTGAGGAATCAGGGTTGTCATGCTCAGTGGTTGCCAGGGGGGTGGTAGTGGCACTGTAGAGCTAGCTGTCTAACGGCTGACATATACTGTGGGGTTGTCCGGAAGCAGTTGGGACACCAAGCCCTCAGTTTAGGCCATTCCAAACGCACAGGTCCTGGGGGACTCCTAGGAACTACACAACAGAACCAAGCCCATGTTGAACGGAATCCCACTGGAGAGGCCCCCCTTTTTTGAGTATTTGGGGCTCACTCTCAATGAGCACATGGACTGGGCCTTTCACAGAGGGAAACCGAGATTGAAGCTAGCACAGAGTACAGATTGTCTGAGAAGGTCTATAGTCCTTCATTCTCTAAGCCACTTAGCGCCCGAGGGAAATATACAAAACTCAGTCTGTGGGAGCCATTACTTATGAAGGAGAGCTATGGGGACATAAGTCTGTTAAAGGCATTGTATTGGCAGTAAAGAAATTAATCAGGGACAAGGGGGTAGATTTACAAGAAAGTGACACATCTGTAGAGATGCGTCACTTTCCCTGCGCCACCCTGAGAAACCCTTGTATTTACAATACGCTGCACCATGGTGCAAGGATTGACAGATGCGTCAGAAATTCTGACGCATCTGTTAGCACAAAAGTCACGTATTGCTGGAGTCGTGTCACAAGCAGGACACAACTGCAGCAATGCATGGGGAGGCCAAGCCTCATTGTGCTGCGTCACTCTTTACGCCTGCTCCAAGCAGGCGTAAGGTCTTGACGCAGTGGCGTCTAGAAGTGGCGCAGTTAAATCTTGTAGATTTCACTGCGCCACTTCTGAGTCTTTCCTGCGTGGGAACGCCAACCCTGCGTACATTCTACCTGACGCAGGTTTAATGTGGTGCAGGGCTTTACAACGTGATGCATCTCCCTAGATGCATCACGTTGTAAATTGGCCGCATTTTTACACCGCCGCTGTGTCACCAACAGTGACAAGACAGTGGTGCAATAATGATGCCAGGGGGTTGTAAATCTGCCCCTTAGTGTCTCTTCCGCAGCATTTCCCTGACTCCGCTCCGACTTGATCCAGGGTTGCCCCCTATTTCGGAGACTATTGTTTTATGACCTCTCCTCTTTTGCAGGAGTGTTTGATCAACCCCAGATCTGACTCCATATAGACCAGCATTAGAAGACCTCCCGGGGATACCAGGGGCCAAAGGCTACCTTGGGGTTCTCATCTCGGGGACACTCTGACTAGTATAGGACTGGCTTCTCTATGGAAAGACCCGCTAACAACCTCCCAGGCAATTTCCAAGTAGAAACCTGTGGATTGCTACAGGGCTTCTAGACTTCTCTCTCTAATGAAGGGTTCAACAGAGGGTATTTTAACTAGGACTTTCTTACAGATTAAAGACACTTATAGTTACAGGATTTTCCTGGAAGAGATCTAGCCAGCACTAGCCAGGAAGTTGTATTTGCAGCTCAGGCATGGCTCTCTCGCCCTGCGCACATTTCCTAGTGCCTGGTTGAGGGACATAGATCGGAATAGTCCCTCCTGTGGTACAGCCGAAGAAACCGAAGCACACGTGCTCTTTTGTCCAGCATACAAAAGATTAAGACAAAAGTGGATAGTACAGATCTGCAGGAACCTATGGATTCCTAACCCCCTAGTGGCCCTTAGAATACTGAAATACAATCCCCACCACGTGATAGGATTCGCAGTATCCAGATATCTCTTGTCCATATGGTGTGCTAGTAAAATGTTCCCTGGATAAGGGATGGATATCTCACAATGATCAGAGTAGAGGGCTTCTTTGGTGATGAAGTGTAGGCCTATGCAGGTGCAGCACTTGATTTTAATACTATGTGCTTGGGGTTAAGAAAGTAACCAATCTCATTTTAAGGTCTTCTTTTTTAACTAATTAGCTTCTTAATCCAACCTGGACCTTAATGTGTACATATTCGACTCATGTGCTATTGATGCTTTGATGAATGTTATGCTTTTTAAACCCAAAACTGAGACCAAAGGTATGAAGGAATGTAAATGATGCACACATTTTGGGTGACCGCAGACCCTCGAGGAGCACTTGTTTAAGGTTTCTCTCATTAAGGTTTTTGTCTCCTGGTCCTGGTCTTGATCGGGGGCAGCATTTGTCAATTGTTGCTCTAAGACTGGATTTTATTTCTTTTTACTGTGCATTGCTATTTGGATGCGACCTGTCTTTAGGATCTTTTTGTGCTTGTATAAGGTTTCTCTGCACTGTGCACTTTTATGGTCCATTGAATCCAAGTTACTATGAGGACGATAATGATTAGTTTTGCTGGGGCTTGTGAGAAGTTGGCCTGATATATGATGTCACTAGTTCTAGTGTACACCTTGTATCAGTCCAAACAACCCTTATGGTGATTGGTTGTAAAGTCAACCTTATAGACCAGCTATGCTAGTGGTAGCATGGACAAGAGCAGTCTTAGGCTAAACTCTGAATGGCATGTGAAGCCAGCTGTGATACCATATATAATCCCTTGAATACCAAATGAAAGGACACCACAACAGATATATATATAAAATAAAGTGTATTTATTCTAGTCAAACCCTCAGCACTCTTTATGAGATTCGAGGTAAGTACAACATAGTCTTATTTAAGCATACATTAAGTCACACAGGTAAGTAATACAGTTAGGCCCTAGGGGCCACGCAAACCATATACTAAGTAAGTGGTATAAGGACCACTGTCACGAACACAGGATAGGCCTAGGCCCAGGGAATCGCTGGGGCTACACTATACTACCAAAAGTTAGGAAGTGGGAGGCCCACGGGATTCAGGTGCAGAGTGGAAACACTCACGCGTAATGCGTAAAAGTCGATAGAATTACTAGCAGTTAGAAATTAACAGTTTTAGGACACTTCTGGTATAGCTAGAAAGTCGAGACTCGGAAACTAGACCCTAGGATAGTCAATACCCTTGTGAGCACCGAAGTACCCAAGTTACCTAGCCCACGGGCTGCGGGTGCATAGGTGTGAACTTGCGTCGGGTTTCGTCGTGGACTTCTATGGATGCCTGAAGGAAAGTTGCTGACAGGCAGTCAGTGAAGAGTGTCCGGTGGATCCCAAGGTGGGGATCAAGAAGGAAGGAACCTGCAAGCAGAAGGGACAGAGTGTAGGTCACCAGCCAGGAGCCGGGAAGGGACCAGGAAGGAACCAGGCGATGTTGTGAAGATGCAGGTGAAGAGGTGAAGCTTGTCGCAGCAGCCACGGGTACCAGGAGACGTCGAGGACGACCAGGACCAGGAGGTGAGCTGTCCCACGAAGGCTCTTGCTGTCGGCGGCGTCGAAGTCGAGTCAGGACCCAACAAGCCTTGGCAAGCGGAACCCACGCAGGATGGAGGACTTGCTTCTGGTGCAGATCAGGAAGGTCTGGGGTGCTTCTCTTTCACAGAGGAGCGGGTGCCAGTCTGGAGGAGCCGGACCAGCAAGATGAAAGTAAAAGTTCGTCGTCGCAGAGGACTAGCCAACGGGCCAGCAACCGGACAACAGGTCGAGCAACACAGGTGCAGAAGGGCCCCACGCAGAACACGTGAAGTGTGGGGAGCTGGTCTTCGTTGCAGATGGTGCTCGGGAGTGGGGCTTCTCAATTCCCCAAGCACAGCCTCGAGGGAGCCTCGGAAGTTGCGCTAGTCAGTTACTAGCCACTTTTCCCAAGTCGCCGGTCCCACGTCCCTCGTCGCCTCCACGGGTCTCAGCTTCGCTGGAGATGTGGATCTGGTTCAGAGGTGTCTGGAAGTCTCGGCGCTGGTCAGTCTCTGCAGTCGTCCCTTGTAGGATTCAGTCGCAAAGCAAGCAGCGGTCGCTGGATGGTGCCTGGTTGCCCAGGGTGGTCACTCCTTGGCCACAAGGGAGATTTCTTCAGTCTTCTTCCTGAGGTCGAATGTCGAAGGTCCAGAGTTTCTGTTCAAGTTGCAGATTCAGGTTAATCTATTTTAGCAGGGCTCAGCTAGCTACTAATATACTGGGCTAGTGGACTGGGCTACCTGCAAGGTCCCTCCTATGGGTGGGACCAGGAAGGGGGGTGGCTACAACCCCTTTCCTTTGTCCAGTTTCGCGCCAGAGCTGGGGCTGGAGTGCCCCAGCACCGGTTTGAACTGGACTATGCATGGAGCACCTTGTGTGCCCCAGGCATGTCTCATTCCTTTCAGCCCTCCCTGCCCCAATACACTAAAGTCTGTCTGGGGAGGTGCTAGCACCTCCCCAAGCAGGAAACCTATTGTCCAGGCCTCCCTAGCTGGGAGGGCTCCCAGTTGCAGGAGGTCAGACTCGTGTCTGTGGCAGCAGCATCCATTTTGTGATGCTGAGGCTTTGGTGAGAGTTAAACAGCAAAGTAGGATTTTAACATGTCTCTCCCTCTAGAAGGGAGGAATAATATCCTCATCACCAGAAATGGTATGGGGGTATTATTCCAAAGTGTTAGACACCTTACACGACATGCTTTGATAAAGCCAAACCATAGTTACCATAACCGTTTAAGATTATAAGGCACTTTAAGAGTATATGGTAGGCTATATCATAGAACAGCTATAAGGACATGGTTCCGAAAGCTGCAGACAGGTTCAGCTCATGCTAGAGCACCATCTCACATGTTACCAAGCACTCTGCCTCCAGGATTGTTAAGGCCTGCCATAGGAGTGGCTGATAGGTACACATTGTCTATTTAAGGGTAGATATAGGTATACTATATCTAAGCAAGGGGTGATTACACGACCTTGCCCCAGCTGAGTGATCAGCCAGTTGTGTCTGATTGGAAGGCCAGGCCAGGGGTGGCATAATACATGCTGCAGCCCCTGGGAGGCCTAGGGTACACCTATGCCCTGGGCACCTAGGGTACACTGTACAGGGTCCAATAAGGTGATCCTTACCAATTGGGTATGTACCTAGGGTACATGGAGTCCATTTTAAAGAGAGAGCAGACAGCCTGAGACCCTGAATGGCAGGATCTCAGGCCAACTAAGTCGAAAAACCAGCTAGACACTAGGCAAAAAGTTTGGGGGTAACCATAGTCAGATATTCACCTTCCTACAGGGCTGATGTTGGTATTTTTTTGCTGATGCTGAAACTGTATTGGTTTATACTTTTCTGGTGTTGAAATTGTGTTGGGCGTTGGTTTTGCTGGTGCTCATGCTGCAATCCCGGGTAATGTTTCGAGTTGCTTGTATATTGGTGGGTGATTGCCTTGTGCTGTTGTGCTTGTGGGTAGTTTTAGAGATGAACAGTGTGTTGGATGTTCATTTTTCTGGCGGCATTGATGTTTCATTTTTTTTTTTTTTTTTAATAAATGTTTTTATTATTTGCAAATTCCTTCATAACTTCAGCCTCTCCACATTTGGTACATGCAATTCACAGTAACACATTGCTCTTCTTAGTTCACATACAATATTATTATGCGACATATCCATTAGAGTTTACGTTATTATCCGAGTTCCTGTGCCCTGTCTCTCACTGACTGCTAACAGTCTCCACATTCTGATATCTATTACCCTCAACTTTCCCCACCAACCAAACTACTACCCCCCTATCCCTCCCCCCAGTGTGCTCCCTCAACAGTTTCCAATCTCAATGTGTCTTGACGTATAGGTGTATACCTGCTTTGTGCCGTTACTATTACCCGGCCCCTATCCCCATGTCACCCCGTGCCCTTCCCTTCGACCCCGGCATTGATGTTTCATGTGTGGCATTTCTAGGGCTGGTGTAAATTGAATGGCGCAGCCGCAGAAGTTGTGTCGCTGGATACTTTTCCTTGTAAACAAGTTACATTAGGTGTTCATTTTGTAGTAGCTGCAGTCTTCACATGTAGTCTCTTGAGTCGGCAGGAACTGGGGATCATTTTGCTGCTGCTTACTTAGGTTTCATGATATTGTTGCTGATCTTGTGTTCTTGAGATGTTTCTGTTGTTAATGTAGTTGTATTGGTGTAGCAAGTGTGTTGATTCGTAGTTCTGCTTCAGATGTGGTTATGTTGGGTCATAGGGTTGGCGGTGCGTATGTTGTTTAAGTGTCTAATGGCGATACGTTCATGACTAATGCCCTGGTCTGAGGTTGTCGCTGGGTTTAGAACATTTCTTTCCTGGTGCTGATGAAACTGTGGTGTTTCTCGAGGGTGGTGATGCATTGTGCATCATTTTGAATATGTTGGTTGGTGGTTTGCTGTGCCACACTTTATAGTGAACATTTAGTTTTCTGGTGCTTAATTTGTGTTGGTTGTTTTCTTGTGAGATGGAGTGAAACTGTATGTATTGGACAACTACAGAAAGAGTTTGGAATAAAGTATTTTAGAAAAGTTCCTTGGCTCGGAAGCTCCTTGTCTATTGATGTACCGTATGGAAACACATCTGACCAACCCCTAATGAAGTTTACTAATGGACTGTTTATTATTCTAAACAATACATGTGGTAACTAATTATTTGGGCGCCTTCCTTTTATTCTATTAAATATCATTGTGTTGTAGGGGATCTGGGGCAGTCAGTCCTTTAGGAGAGTGCACCCAGTTCTCAAATTAAGTGGAAGACCGCTGAGTAGAGCCGCCACTGCTGCATTTGTATTATAGATTCAGTACTTTACTCTCTGTCTTGCCCTCAAATGTATTTCTCACGTCACTTACTCTCTACTCCTCTTTGTGGATTTCTGTTATTCTATTCTTTTTATCACATCTCTTGCTTTCTCTCCCCCACTTTCTCTCTATCTGTCTCCCCCTCTTGTTTCACTATGTCTCTTTCCCATACTTGTTTTCTCACTCCTTCTCCTCCTCAAACTCTTTTTCTCTCTCTCTCAGACATAGCTTCAGAAGACGTCCAGATGAGGATGTGGCTTTCCTTCCTGGCCCTGGCAGCCTTGTGTTGTCCGGCGGTGAGTACATCTTCCATCCTGGTCCAGTGACCGCCCTCAACATTTAAAACACCTGGGACCTGGTCTAGATCTTGGCAGTTGGGTTACTCCATCACAATGGTGACGGCTATCCCGTCCGCTGAAATATAAATCCCATAGGATATAATTGCTGTGTCGGAGTAACCCATCTAGTCTGGGATTAGACAGTGCTTAGTGACCGTACATTCAAAATTGTTTCACAGAGGTTGGCACCTGTGTGCCTTCATAGACCATAGTTACTTTGGTGATGGTTGGGCTGCTCCAAAAACATTGACCTAGTAGGCAACGACTACTTCTCAATACAAAAACAAAGAATCAACACAAACCGCAGACAATTTGAACAAGAAAGAGAACGGGCAAGAAGGCTACCCGACCGTCGCACTAGTACTTATCCGTATTTTTTAGTGACCTTGGAATAGACGCTCAACTGGTTGTCAAAAAAATCGCCACAGAAAAGGGTCTTATTGAAAAAGATAACACAGGAACGTCTGTTATCTAAGCAAATAACATTCCTACAAGTAAGTACTGGTTTCATAACATTTATGAGATCAAGGCATCACAATCTAATGACCACAACATTAATAATCCGCCCAGCCCAAATCCTCAGGAGCTGTCATTGATCATGCAACTGAGTCACGGGGTTTGTGATGAAAAGCTTCTTGATTTATTTGTCTTCTTTTTGCGGATACATATACGTGCTCAGCCCGGCCAATGCGTTTCGTCCTATAAGGACTTCTATTAGGGCTGTAATGGTTCAAAAACAACATATACAACAATATTGTTAGTTACAATGATTGTCAAAAACGTAAATAAAAAAAACACAGACATTACTTTGTTTTTCTTGTATTTATTTTGTGTATTTATTTCCTATATTTATATCAAAGTGACTCCACCACTGAAACTAAGTCCTCTATACATTTATGACGTTTAATATCCGTAAAGCACATGTTCCATATATATATTCGTTTTCATTAAAGTCCACATTGACCACCAGTAATGTATACAAAAACCGGTTTATCGATAGTCAATTTACTCTGATGTCTTGATTCTGAAGCTTCTCTTGGCCGTGAAAAGGAGCTCTAAACATTACTCTTACGGCTTACATACATGCGCCCGATGCTCGTAGGGCTGTGACATATGGCTAATATGCCTTTCAATGGAAAAGGACTATTCTCTGTTAGGTTTGTTCAGGTCCTTTATTGGGGAGTTCTATACCTATATTGGACCGATATCTAACTGCGGGGGCATTTCACCTATATCAGTTTCACAGGTAGAACCACCCCTTTCTCATCACCACTCACCTGAGATATGTCCTCCAAGTCCCACACATTGTGCTCATTAGAACCCAGTCGTTGGAAAATCCTCTGTACACAGACCCTTTGGATAGTTCTTCAGCGAAAGGATATTTCTGTTTTATAAATCTTTGGATGGATAAGTGGGAGAGGCTACGCTACTTACATCAAAAAAGGGGATCCTCCTATATATGAGGCTTCAATACACATATGTGTGCCCCCTTCATCCGAAGGGAACCCCATTTATTTCAAGAAATCTCAAGGCAAATCTGAAAACAAAATAAAACCTCCGTCACCCACTCCCGCGTTTTCTCATAAAGCCAATAATCCAATGTTAACAAAAATATCCCAATTGTGCAATAACAGTTATATATTAGAATACAACCTGTATATCCTCACACATTTGGAAAAGGCTCGGACATTCATGGTGCGCCATTTTCCCTTAAATATCTTTTTTTTCACTTTGAAATCATCACTGCGTTTATTTAAGTCTACACTCCCCCTTGGGCTTTTCTCTTTAGATAGCATCGAGAATGTGCATATTGCCAAATTGTGGAACACATTTCTCCTTTCACCAGCTTAATTTTCAATAATTATTATTTAACATTTGCACCAGTGAAATGGAGCATATCAAACAGGAGAGAGGGAAAAGTGAAAGTGTCATGAGAAATGGTGGGAGAGAGAGAGGACACTATGCAGGAGGCAAAATGTGTGAGGGCAGCAAGTAGGGTATGCAGGGAAATGAGAATTTAAAAGAGGAATGGTAAGGCATGCATGGGTGTTCCTGAAAGGAGCCTTCCATTGAGCAGTGAGGGTGTGAGAGATTGTGTGTGTGTGTGAGAATGGGGTGGTAAGAGCAGTGTGTGGGACAGAGAAGAGGATATCTGAGATAAGGATGAGAAGAAGGTGAGACCAGAAAATATGTGAAAGGAAGATCTGATAAAGATACATATGAGATACAATTGTGAGATGAATGTCAGGAGATGTAGTGTGTGTGTGTCGTATGTGTGCCTGTGTGCGAGTCTGTATGTGGTGTGTACTATGTGGTATGTGTGGAATGTGTGTGTGTGGTGTGTGTGTGGTGTGTGCATGGTGTATGTATGTGTGTGTGGTGTATGTGTGGTGTGCATGTGTGTGATGTGTGTGCATTGTGTATGTGTGGTGTATATGTGTGGTGTGTGCATGGTGTGTGTGGTGTGTGTGTGTCATTGTGTGGGGTGTGTGGTGTGGGTGTGGGTGTGTGTGTCTGGTGTGTGTGTGTGTGTCTGGTGTTTTGTGTGTGGTGTTTTGTGTGTGGTGTGTGTGTGGTGTGTGTTTCTGGTCTGTGTGTGAGGTGTGTCCCAGTGTGTGTGGAGCATGGTGTGTGTGTGGTATGTGGTGTGTGTGTGTGTGTGGTGTTTTTGTGTGGTGTATGGGGTGTGTTTGTGTGTTTGGTGTGCGTGGTGTGCGTTTTGTGTGGTGCGTGGGGTGCGCGTGTGTGTCTGTGTGTGTGTGTGTTGAAACAGAGTGAAGTGAGCAGGATGTCAGAAGCTGCCCAAGGACTCGCCTGTTGCAATTTCAGGCCAGGGCAAGTCTAGTCAATCTTTATTTGCAGTCGATTGATTAAAATCTTACAAAAAAAAGTCTAATCATGAAATCATTAAAAAATCATTAAACAATACAAGGTGACCAAAAGGGTGAGTGGTGGTACGCAGGCCCGGTTCTAGAAGTCCGACATAAAATAGGCACTATCACTTAAAACGTTCCTCTGAACGTTATTTTCACTTGTCCAGAGTTGCGTGATTGGGCCTTCCTTTCCTGGCCCATTCAGCTGCTTATCAGATTTCCAACAGAGCAGGTGAGAGTTACGTCACATGAGGACACACATTCATTTTTTGATCAATGTGCTCCTCTATAGTTGGTGTAAGTGTCCTTAGAGATAATAGTTAATTAGTGCTTATATCCAATGTGGCGAAATAAAACACATTTGATGTCTCCTTTGTGAGAAAGCGTGGTTAAATGCAAAATTAAAAATTAAAAACACTCGTGAATGAACACCACATGACATACAACATATATACATATAGTTCGCAAACATCCTAAAACATACTTATGTTTAGGCAGAAATATGCCTCATGGTCTGCAGGGGTAGAGGGGCTTGTAGTCATACCCTAAAGTCATACCCTAAAGAGATATAGAGCGTATAGTTAGCTTTGAGCAGAAAGAAAAAAGGAAACTGCCTAAACAAGCACTTTACTGTGTCCACCCATATCATGGATGTGAGATGTTTTAAGAACAAAAACGTTCTTCGGACTGTCCGAAAAAGCTGTTGAGGTAAAACGCGGTTAGAGAACTTACTTACGTCAAAGCACACCTCTGTCTGATAACATCGAATGGCACCCGGGCAGACCGCATCTTACCGCGTCCATCTCCCGGTGCACATTAAATAGGGATTCAAAATAGCCCAGTCACGCTCATAGTCGGAGGTGTAACTAGATCGTCGTTAGGACCGATTTTGTAGTCTTTTTTTCTTTTTCTTTATTTAGTTTCTATAATTTCTATTATTTATTTCCAACCGCACCATTGTTTTCCCTAGTCACTGGCATCATGCCAGGATTAGTGGATCCAATACTGTCACTTGGATAATTTCTCCCAAGATGGCCCGTGGTTTTGCCACCAGCAACGGCCATTTTCCTTCCTATCGACGGTCTAGTTACACCTCCGACCATGAGCGTAACTGGGCTATTTTGAATCCCTATTTAATGTGCACCAGGAGATGGACGCGATAAGATGCACCCGGGTTGTCAGTGTATCAGCATTATGCAACCACGTGATGACCAACGCTAAAACGGCTGAATGTAACACTATCTTGTTTGGTGTCAAACATTGTGGAATCATACCCCCCCCCCGAGGTATGATTCCAGCCCTCGGAAGCAAGCATCAATGGAGCCTTCTAGTCCCTGGCAGTACAAGATGGTTGCTGCCGACCAGAGACACATTTCTGCTTTCCTGCTGCTGAGCCAAGCTCGAGCAGAGACCACCTCCCAGACAGGATTTAGTGTAGCAGGGGTGGGTGGGTGCGCTTGCCAGTGACCGAAAGTCTGCATGAGGGGCACATTTGGTGTCCCTGTGCATAGTCCAGTTCAAACCAGTCCTGGGTGCCGTTGGCTCCTGCTCTGGCAGGAAACTGGACAAAGGACATGGGAGTAACCTCCCACTGTCCAGACCCTCCCCTGGGAGGGTCCCCTGAATCTGTCCAACCCTCTCCTGTGGGTACAAAAGGGCTTACCTGACTGTAGGACCCTAGATTCGACGTGGACAAGATTCTGAACCAGAAACCACTAAACTTCGACGGTCTGGACACTCTGGACTTCGTTTGGGCCCGACTTCGTATCCCACTCCGTTCAAACCTCATCTATGCCCGTGCACCATACAGGCTCTGTGCAGGGCCTGTGGAGCATCAAGGACAACCGAAGACATCTCCCTTGGAGTGAAAGAGTCACTCCCCTGCAACCGCAGGCACCAAATCACGACCGACCCGTCTACTGCTCTTGAGCTCCTACGGACTCCAAGGGCTCCGGCAACACAGGAGGTGGGTTTCCAAGTCCCTCAAGGTCAAAGCTGCTGTCTCACCAAGTTTGAGGTCAGAATCCCTCGTGGGGGCTGCAATACCTGTACCCCTGTGCACCGCATTTATTTGCAAGTGCATATGCTTGTTGGCATTTCCCGAACAAGTGCACTGGGCTTCAAGTAGCACCAACCTCTGGCACCATTTCCTACAAAGTACTCCTGCCTCCTTGCACCGAGTGCTCGGTGGGCTGCTGTTTTGTGAAACTGTTTGAGGTCCCCTCGTGACTACTGTGTCTCCAGCCTGTGGGTCCTCTTGAGGGTCAACACTGGTTTTCTTGGGCTCCCCTGGCTGTTCCAGGCTTGCCCTGACTCCCCTGCCTGTGGTGAGTCTCCTGAACCTTGCTGGCTCGAACTGTAACTTTTCTTGACCTTCTTCATGGGTTGCTGTTGCCAAGGCTTGTTGGTGCTACAGCCGGACTCTGACCCCTCAGTACTCAACATCCTTTGTGGGACCATTACAAAGAACGGGGTAACCCAAAAATAGTCAAGGACCTGGGTAATGTTTGATACAAAAGACAATGGTCCTGGACCAGTATTTCAATTCAATCAATGATTGTGACTTAACATATTTGTAAATTAAGTACTCAACATAAAAAGTGCAGCAACGACCACATTCTGGATCACCATATATTTATTTGAAACGATTGGTAAGACCCACAGCAGTATTCAATACATATAACAATTAGAACAAATAGGGGGTTGCTCCAAGGGAAGACGTGCAGAAGACAGGGTGCTCAAGAGTGAAGTGATAAGAGTAGATATTTCCGCAGAAATACATAGGAAATTCGATATGTCAAAGCATAACACAAGGGGACTGGTTGTAAATCACTGTCCTAGAGTAGCCTGGCCAAAATACAATCACAGTAATATATTGATTCAAACTGAAAATAAATTCCAAAATGGCACGTGGGATTCGGGCTCAGGGTCCAGGCAGAATTAAAAGGGCGTCGACGTTTCGATCCGACTTGAGGCCAAAAGGGCGATTAATTCCTCGGCCATGCGGATCTTCATCAGGACTGGGCGGGGCAACCTAGAGTGGGTCAGGGACCAGAAGTTAGGTCGATGCACTAGAATTAAAAAACTTAGATTTGTATGTGTATAAAGCGTAGTCTCACCCGCTATTTAAAAAGGTAAAGACTGGGGTCCGTGGTTCCTGTTAGAGAATCCGACAGACGTGGATGCGCTTCTCCAGCATTATCTTAAGGGGGACAGCTCACATCCAGCTCCTGGTCATCCTCGATGTCTCCTGGTCCCTGTAGCTGCAGAGTCAAGAACCCCCTCAAAGCACCTGAAGCACCGACATTGGTGGGCATTCGTCTACCAAGCTCCTGGTCACTCCTGAGTGACCCAAACTCTGTCCCCTCTGCTTTCCGGTACTCTTCACCAAGAATCCACCTTTGGATTCCATCGGATACCTTTCTTCTTCCCGGCAGTTGCTCTTCTTCGAAGTTCTCCATAGAGATCGACGGCGGTTTCCGAGGCCACTTCAGATCTATGCACCCGGCTTCCCTGGAATAGGTAACTCTGGTACTATGGTATCCATGGGTGGGGTGGATCTCCAACCTTCTAACTTCCACGGGGTTTCTTTGAAGTCCATTGGGAAGGGTCCTTAAGCTTTAAAACCGCGACTCTCCCATAGAATTGTACGATGCACAGGGTTGTGTTCCCACACTGAACCCGCCCTCCGTGGGGTCCCTACTTACTCACCTTGGGTGGTTCCTTGGGGTCCCAGCGATTCTACATCCTCTAAACACTGTCTTGACTCGAGTTGTGTTACTTATACCACTATTTTAGTATATGGTCTAGTCTCCCCCTGGAGCCCACTGTGTATTAGTGCTGCTTGCAATTGTTTCTGTGCTATATATTGTGTGCTTTGTGATTATCTGCATGTAGTAGACACTGTGTCGTACTAGAGAGTGTTTTAAAAAAAAAGACATTTTAGATTTGCATTTTAACAACACATTTCCGAACAGGCATATTATATCAATTACAGTTGTCTCAGTTTAGTACTAAAGTGTTATATTAATAAATACATATTTTTATAACTACTGTGTGGTTCTTCTTTCATACTATAAGGTTGCATTCTGGTAAAACAAGCTGCTTTACATTCCTTCAAGACTAAGTCTGAAGTCTGCTCTCCACAGCTACCACTTGGATAGCTTTCTAAGGTTATCTTTGACCTCTTAAATCACCATAAGGGTTGTTTGGACTGGTTCAGGGTGCCCACTTTAACTAGTGGACAGCATACAGCAGGCCAAATTCTCACAAGCCATGACAGGTCCACTAAGTTTATTAAGTTGGCTTTTTTGTGAGGGGAAAATAAGACAGTGGCTGGCGCACAAGTTCTATAAGACACATTAGGATCTGGTGTAGGTGGGGGCGTAGTTGTCATGGTCTTTGGTCTTCTTTTCGCGATCTGTGAGAGATATTTCCAATGCTGATGTGTTGAACAGCCCCCAACCAGCTTAGCTTCATCTCTGTTTGAGTAGCTCTAGCGCTGTCTGTTCCTCTGCTTACTACTTCCTGGTCAACTTCAAGTCTGAAGCAGAGTTTGCCGCTGTCCACAGAAAGCTGGAATTTGACGTCATAAGATTGTTCACGAGCAGCTCGTGATTTTATGTGTGCATTAACACGCATCTGGATAGTTGTGTATTCTTGCGCTACTCCTGCAGTGAGCTCTTACGGTGAAGATTGTATTTCATCAGCGTAGGTTGTTGCATGAGCCTCTTTGTCGACCAGACTCAGTGCACATGTACAGGTATTCCATGTTTATGCTGTTTGTCCTGGTGCCACAGATGTGAAACTGGAAGAGCGCGTGCCTCAGACCGAAGACCTCACCCTCTAACAGATGTTGAATGTTTGCAAACAGCCTGCAAGTGTTTCATGACTTGGGAATCTTCTCACAATACCATTCAGAATTCTTGGGATAGTAGCACCCTGCCATTAGAGACTAAACTGATTCAATACCATTCAGAATTCTTGGGATAGTAGCACCCTGCCATTAGAGACTAAACTGATTCAATACCATTCAGAATTCTTGGGATAGTAGCACCCTGCCATTAGAGACTAAACTGATTCTAGGATTATTCTGCCAAGAAGAACCAAACGCTGGCAAAGGCGATCGATCCGGCTTATTGTTAATGGAAGTGTTTTGTAATAGCCGGGTGGTGCCTCAATGTGAGAAAGAAAATCTCACGATGACGCAACATCTTCAACTACAATTTGGAAGGGGGGAGTTGGGCCCTTTACTGAGCAGACTGTGCTGCACCCCCAAAGAATGAGAAACTTTCAGAAGATGGCGTTTGAGTGCTCAGGCTGTCATTAGAAGTTGCCCTTTGAGGATGCTTCTCCGGGCAACCACATGTGTTCTGGGGTGTCTGGGGCTGGAATCTCGAGTCCTCAAAACCAAGACCCGCTAATTCTGGCCCAAGAGGCACCAGACCCAGCGATCCCCGAAGGAGCTGTGGGGGCAGCAGGGTCTCCGTTCGCCCTCATACATCATCTGGCAGGGGGAGACAAAAGTACCTCATCTGAAGTGAACTGAAGTATGTCCTAAAGCTGCCCTCACCCACAAACCACAACTCACCGCCGAGGAAAAAACCCATAAAATTCGCCCATCCTTCTTTGTAACTAAGGGGCTGATTGAGATCTCGGCGGACGGGTTACTCCATCACAACGGTGACTGATATCCCATAGGACACAATGGATTTTATATTTCGGCAGACGGGATATCCAACACTGTTGTGAGGAAGTAACCCGTCCGCCGAGATATAAATCAGCCCTCAAGAAAGCACATATTTCCCATACAAAAAGCCTTAAATCAGCAATTAGAATGCTGTGTCAGCAAAGTAAAAACATCAAAGACACATACTGGCTCTCAGTCACAAGCTACACATCTTGTCACATCTGCAGTGTAACAACAGGCCTGCTTGGTGCCACATTATCAAAACCTAATGGAATCACAAGTCTGACAATTAATCATACAAACATTTCTTGGCCTCGATGGACCCTCCACCCAGGAAGGCAAACCATGAAAAACACATGACAGCCAATCGCTTCAGGGGACCAACTTATACCACACTCTTTCTCTGGACTTTAAATGTACTTGTTTGAGGAATTGGTGGCATGAGATCTTCAAGAAGCTAAATATGTCTGTAGTGAAACCTAGAAAGGTTTGTCTTGACATGTTTTATCAGAGTTGTTGCACGTAACTCAATGGGGAGCGAATGGGGCAGGAGCATTCCGAGAGAATGTTCAGGCTAACCATTCACTCCGTAAGTCACTCCCAGCTGGACTCACTCTCTGTAAATGATTTTTTTGTGAATGATCTCGTGTTGGTATCAATGGCTCCCTCCTCTGCCATGGACCAACACTGGTCAACTCTGGTAGAATCTCCTGGGATCAGTAAGATATCATTCAACTGCAGCCTAACTCTGAGCCTCCGAGAAACAATGTTTGAACTCCCTGTAGATATCTGTTTGTGCAGAAAAGCATTCACAGTGGAAAGAGAGTGTCCATGCAGAGAATCCGTAGCGATGCAGCAAGTGATGAGTGCTGGAGTAAACGATTGACCTCTACTAACCTTTCGCCCTTCTTTTTCTTGTCTTGAATCATGTGCAAAGACCTATTTGTGCAAGCCCCTAACTCTTCTCTTTGCTTTTTGTTTTCCTATTCTTCTTTTTCCAGATTGCAGGTGAGAAAGCACTACCTGACTCTACCAGTGCTGCAGAAAATACAGGAACCGGGATTAAATGCCCACCACCCACGGATTACAAAATATTTCAAGGAAAAGGGGAATCCTTTGTTGAGATCACCGCTTCTGTGCTGCCACAATCAGAGACTGATAGAGAAACAAGTGGTTCATCTGTGACTGATCACCAACCAAGGCCAGATGTGGCAGAGACTGAGGGCTTGGTGAATTCAAGCCATCAAAACCTTGAGCAGGAGCGACCTCCAGATACCACAGACCTTCATAACCCTCAGCTAAACAGACTTGACCCTCAAGAGCAAAATGACAATGAACAAAAATCAGAGCATGAGAGACCAGACTCTGCAGGAGAGACCGAGGTCCGGCCTCAGAACACGACTGATGAGAAAGATCTTGAGCAAAATGAGGACATGAACAACCTCACAAGCCGTATTCCATCCAACGAGAGCAGCCATCCGGTACAGCAGGAGCCAAAAGTGAACCAGAATGAGACAGAGGAAGACAGCCCTGACTACTGTGAGCATCAGCCTCACTCTACTGACGCGGACACCACTACGATACCCTCTCCCACCCAGGAACCCACAACCGTGACCACGGAGGAAGCCACCACTATGAGGCCCTCTACCACCCAGGAACCCACAACCGTGACCACGGAGGATCCCAACTGGTGCAGGCAGAATGGATTTGTGAAACCCTGGCCACAGTGCGCGGACGAGGCAGAGCGGAACGACACCAAGAATCTGGCAGACGATCTAACCAAGTTCTCATTCAGGCTCTTTCACCAGGTCCTCAAAAAGGATCGCACTGCGAACGCAATCTTTTCACCACTCAGCATCGTAATGGTGCTGTCTCAGCTCCTTCTCGGTAAGATAAGGGGTTCATACCCTCATAAGTGAGCCTATATTTTGATCTCCTTCGTTCACTAAAAAAACAGAAAGATGGATACTGCTTCCATGGCGAGGGAGTGTGTGAGTTTGAGTGAACGAATCACTCAAAGGAGCGAGGGTTAAGAGAACGTCTTTAAGAGCGGGATCTGTCATATCACCTCTCTGCCCAATGAGGATAGGCAAGATATACAAACCCAGCATTTCACAACCTCACAGGGCTTGTGACTGCAGCATGACTTTCTGTTATGTAATAAACCCGTTTTTTGAGTCAGAAAAGTTTTTCAACTTCCAAAATGGGTTCTGAATCGCAGTTAGTAATGGCATGAAGGCGTTTCACCTTCTAACTGCAGTTGTATGACCGAGGCACATATGACTAAACCACACATGCCTCTACAACGCAGCCTGAACACCGCATTCTTTTACCACACAAGTTCGTGGTAAAGGCATGATTGGTATAGGATTGTGTGGTAAACCCCAGCCCCTTCACCCTGAGCCCTAAAACCCTGGCCCCTGCCCAATAAACAAGCTGACCCCCCCTAAGCCCTAAAAACTACCCCCACTCCTAAAACCACCCCGACCCCTCCTGCCCTGAGCCCTAAAACCCTGGCCCCTGCCCTTTAAACAATGTGGTCCATCCCCTGAACCCTAAAATCGATGTCATCCCTCAAACCTAATACTACCCCAACCCCCACTGCCCTGATCCCTAAAACCCTGGCTTCTGCCCTATAAACAACCCGACACCCAGCCCTAAAAACGACCCCATTCCTAAAACATAAAACTACCCGGCCCAGCCCCCGCCCTGAGCCCTAAAACCCGGCCCCCTGCCCTATAAACAACCTGAGCCCAAAAACTACCCCCACCCCTAAAACTACTCCCCGAAACCCAGCCCCACTTAGCAGTCTACGTCCTCTCCCGATCCTTCCTCTTCCTATAGCCGCCCATCTACGCATCTAGATCACGTACTGCGCTAACCACGCAAATGCGTGCTTAAGGCAGGCATGGTTGCGCTTGTGGGGAAGGGCACACGTGGCTCAGGTCACTTTGTAAAGGCCGTTACCCTCTAATTTCATTTCATAGGGTATGCATCAATCGATAACAACTACAATTGTGTTTGTAAACCATTGAAAAGTGACTGACTCTTCAAAGGAGTTGGTAACGTATTTGCAAAGAGGAAAATTGTCCCCATTGGACAGCTGCCCATGTCTGGCCCATCGGTGAGTTCCCAAATGGGATTTTTTTTCTCGTATTTCTTTTATTGATTTTTGCGATCAAACAGTATTGAAGAGACTAACATTCCCCAGTCCCTCCCCCCACCCCCGCAGATCCTGATGCAGAGGCATTACTTGGCAAACGTGCTTCCCGGAAGCCAGGACATGAAGTACATCACACATGGTGGCGCCAGCGTCCTGTGAACACTGCACCCCTCAAGCCTCCGGCATAGTCCTTTTTTACTCATCGCCTGAGCCCGCTCCATCCCCCACAGTGGGTTCCTCGATTTCTTGCTGTAAGCAGATGTCCACCATGTCCTTCTCCATTCTAGCCCCCCCCCCTGGTCAGTCCCACCATATCTCAATCTGTGTCGTACCCCACAATCCACTCGCACCCATCGTGCCAATTCCCAAAGCCGCGATAATGTTAACGCCAATGTTGATAATATGGCCCTTAGTGTGTTTGGATTGGGTCACCAGGCCCAGAAGGCACAACAGCCTCCTGGGCAACAATTGTACTTCAGTCGAAACCCCAGTACTTGAATAACCTCTCTCCAGAAAGCCCCCACAACAGGGCACGTGGACCCCCTTTGGATATAAGTCCCAGGGGCTGAGTGACCGGCACCGGGGGCACTGTTCCTGCTTGGTCAGACCTCATCTGTGTAGCCTTTGCGGCGTGACATTATCCCTGTGTTAATGTATCAGCTTTAACCGCGCGCTACGGGTCGCCCTCCTGCAGCTGCCCAGCTCAGAAGCCCAATCTCGTTCGGATTAGCCAGGCCAGCATCACTGCGACAGGGTGGCCCCCCTCCCTGAAACCGTAGTCTTGTGTGTTGAATATGAGCTGCCCAGTAATACGTCCTGATGTCCAGAGCCTGCAATCCCCCGCTGTCCCATGGGAGTCGGGGGATTTTTTATAAGTTAACACCAGATGCTTTAATGCCAATTCAAAAACAAGAATTGTGGTCCGCACTTCCTTGCAAGTCACCATCCACGTGTTTGTGGCCCATCCTCGTAGGTCACAAATAGCGACCAGCCACAAAAAATGTCATCTTCAATCCCCTACAAGTGAACATTGTGCAATGCTGTCTATATGTGCATCGCTCGCAGTGGCTGCTAAAAGTCGGTGCACAATTTGTGACCCCTTTTTGCAACCAGTGTTTTTGTACATCGGGCCCTGCACTTTTACCAACATTAGCCAAGGTCCCTATTTGTGAAACAAATAGGTGGGTATTGATGAGAACTGTGAACATCGGGGACCATCGTCAAGGACATTGCGCCAGTCTTACCTATAGAAAACGAAAGAATTCATCAGTCTTCCAATTCCATCAGCGGTTTGTTTATGCGCAGTCGGAGAGGATTGTTGGAGGGGGCCATAAGCGATTTCCACCCTGACTAGTAATGGACGCACTGTAACGCCTACACATCCACTTGGTGGACAGTGAGGACATTTTCATTGGATCCTTATAACATCACACTCTACCACATACCACATACCACCGCCACCACCACCACCAGGAACTGTGCACCTTAGTCAAATTTTTGGTCAAAAACAAGATTAAACCACAGTCATTCAATGCTATCGGAGTATAAAATCTGGTTAGCAATAGTTTATCCAGGAACATCAGCGAATCAAGAAGAAAAAGGTACTCGCTTTCGACTACAAGTTTCCTGCTGGATGCATAATCTGCACAGGAGAGGAGGGGGCGATCGAGTGCTGTGTGTCAGCAGATCAGCGTATCATATCCACCTTTCCCAGTCCAAATCCGCTGTGCTCAATCATCCCACCCCTAGCACAATACTTCTGACAGAAGTGGGATCACAGGAAGCAGCAGGCCCGAGACCAGCTGGACCTGAACCCGTCCCCCAGGGACGGAGTGCATGGTACAAAGCTGAGGAAGCCCCATGCTGTGGGCTATCATGAAGAGATCCATGAATGGAAACTCCATTCTGGGGATCACCTCTGTCGCTTGAATGAGTAGCTCCCACTGGTGGTCCCCCAGCAGCTGCCTTCACATTGAAGAAGCCTGCTGGGTGAGCTGTTACTGGAAGACTCCCCATCGCTCCCCAACCCTGTTCTGCCCTGTATGTTGATCTAGTGGTCATTGTTGGTGTTGTCCAACAGATCTAGAGGCTGCCATCTGAGATGGATGGAAGAACGACCTTCAGGACAAGAGGGACCACCCCCAGCTCGAGCACATTTACAGGCAAGCGATGTTCAGACACGGACCAAAGGCCCTGTGCTGTCATGTATTTCAGATGAGCAACCAAGCTCAGCGTAGAGGTATCCATGTCCACGCTAGCCTAAACCTGTAAAGACTTGAGTTGGCGAAGGCTCAATTAGCTGGTGCAGATCCAGATGCATCAAGTGGAAGATCCGCACCTGAGCCGAGAGACTCTCCCGATGTTGCAACCACGGCCTCCTCAGACACAACTGTAGGGCATTCATCCACCATCTGGTGTGAGGCACCAACAGGATGCAGGATATCTTCCTGGACCAGTGTCGGGATGTTGGTCTTCACCAGCCAGTAGTCCAAGTATGGCACTACAAACCTTTGCAGAGAAGCTGCCACAACCACCAGCACCTTCCTACAGACCCTTTGGTTGCTCTCAGTCAATTAGAAGACCTGCATCTGAAAGTGTTGGGAACCACCATGAATCTCTAGTAGTGCTTGTGAGCGTGGAGATTTGGAAGCTTAAATTAGGAGTCTTGGAGGTCCAGGGACACCAACCATGAGTTCAAGGCCAACAGGACATGCTTCAGGGTCAGCATCTTGAACGGGTTCAGAAAGAGGAGATGAATACAGGTGTCCGGTCTTCGTTCTTCTAGGGGTCCAAAATATAAATGGAGTAAAACCCCATGCCACTCTCTGCCGGGTTCACACTTCTAGACCCATTTTGCAGCAAGGCCAGCCCTTACATCTGCAGGATCGAGGCCTCACCCTCTGAAGGAAAGGGGTGGCGTAGGTGGACGCTAGGAAGCACAGCGCATAGCTCTATGGATCAGCTGGATCGCCCAGTGGTCTGTCGCAAGCTCCTATTATTGAGTGATAAAATGGGTGACACTCTCACCACAGAACTGGATCTGCTGCAGTTGCTGCTAGTGATGCCTCCCGGACCCACCCTTGCCTCTGAAGGAGCAAAAGATGTGGTGTGCAAAGCCTGCATGACAGAAATCGCCCACTGGATGACGGCCAACTATCTAAAGCTGAATACAGACAAGCCCGGAATAATGGTCTTCGGGAAGAACACATCACCATGGGTCTCCACCTGGTGGCCACCAGAACTAGCACTGATACACACACCCACCACCCACGCTAAGAACCTCGGGATTGTCATTAATACCAAACTCAACATGATCGCCTAAGTCACAGCCTCGTGTTTCCATACCCTGAAAATGTTCCGGAAGATTTTCAAATGGCTCCAAATCAACACCCTGAAATCCATCATGCATGCCCTGGTCACAAGCAAGATGGATTACGGGAACACCCTCTGTGCCGGAATCAGCAAAAACACTAATCAGAAGGCTGCAGACTATTCAGAACTCGGCAACCAAAATCTCTCTCAACCTCCCGCGCCGCACGCACATCACAGCACACCTGAAGTAGTTCCACTGCATCCCCACACACAAACGAACACAATTCAAACTCCTCACCCACATTTTCAAGGCACTACAAAACATTGACCAAGCATACCTGAATAATTACATCAGCTATCGAAAACCTTCTAGACACATTCCAAGCCAATGAAAAACTAGATCCGGCTGTCAAGCTTTCTCCTACATCGCTCCTAAAGCGTGGAACGACCCGCCACTACACATAAGAGCCTCCTCGTCGCTTGAATTCCACAAGGAGCTGAAGGCCTGGCTTTCTGAGCAGGCCCACTGGGCCCTAGGCTTGGCTAGACTCACACCTACTCAGCACCAGGATACCCTCTGGGAGATAGTGTGCTATACAAGTCCACATAACATCGCACATAACATATGGCGTTTGGACAATCTGAGCCAGCTGCCATTCTCAGCACTGCACAGCCCTAGAATAACCACGGAGCTTCCAATACTGTTCGTGCAGGGAGAGCTAGGCCCAGGCCCCGATCTGTGGCCATGCCGTTCTTGAAACATTCTAATGCTGAGTCAGCATTCTCTGTATATTGCTACTTACAGTAAAAAGGTTTGTCTATGAGCTTAGAATGGACTCCTCCAGAAAATTTAGTGAAGTCATCCATGCACGTCGACACAGCATGACCACCATACCCACGGACCATACAAAAATGTCCCTAGAGTCTTAACCGGACTTCAAGATCTGTTTTGATGCATGAGGGGCAGCCCTCACCAGGTCAGAATATTACTTCTTCTTATATCATGGCGGACTACGGGCCTGATTTAGGTCTTGGCGGACAGGTTACTCCGTCACCACAGTAACGCATGTTCAGTTGGCCAAAATCTAAATCCCATTATATCCTATGGGATTTATATTCCGGTGATCGACGGGATATCCTTAACGGTTGCGATGGAGTAACCCGTCCGCCGAGTTCTTAATCAAGCTGAAAGGTATCAATTCGACAGAGGTGTTCAGGATGGAATGTAGTCTCACTACCAGAGAACTCTGGAGCCCCAGTGCTGGTGGATTCCAGCATCCACCTGGAGTGGTCCGCTGCTCTGAACGGCAGAAAGGTCTACTCCCACCTTCCTTTCCAGGCTTCAAAATGCCTCCTCAGTACTCTGGGACTGTTTCATGTACATTATTGTGTTTGCCCTCTCTTTTGCCGCTTACTCTACACTTATTCCCCATTGGCCCTTTATTTGCTTCTCACACAACTCTTGTTTGCTGTGGGAATACAATATACAGGACAAGAAATGTATATAACGCATAGCTGCCTCCGAAGAGCCGTCCCGTCGCAGTAATCGATGTTGCACGTGAACTGTCTTCAGCCCCCTCTCCTTTCCACACCAATCCAGACTGATTCTGGCAAAACACATTGCCCTCTACAGGTTCCTGTACTAGACTATGGGGACACGGTTGTATGATGGAAACACGCCGTCCCCAACAACAAATGGCTGAACAACGTGGTCTTAACAACAACCAGGTCTTAACCACCCATGACTCTAGCACGGATTCCGCTGTTATGGCATAGTTGGTAAAGGCATATGCGTGGTTATGGTTACACCCTAGCCCAGGCCCTGAGCCATAAAATAAAGCCCCTGCCCTGAGTACGACCTGACCCCAGCCCTAAAAACAACACCCAGTCCCCCGCTCTTAGTCCGAAAAGCAGCCCCCAGCCCTACAAACGAACCCCACTTCAGCCCTAAAAACACCCTAGCCCCCGTCCTGAGCCCTAAAACGCAGCCCCAGCCTTGAAAATGACCCCGACTCCTCCCGCCCTAGGCCTAAAACCTTGACCCTATCCCTAAATAACGTCCCAACTCCCCCCCCCGCTCTGAGCTTTAAAACTGTCCCCACAGCCCAACAAAGTACCTTGACCCCCCGTCCTGAAGCCCTAAAGCACAGCCCTACAAACTACCCAGCCCCCCACCCTGAGCCCTAAAAACGCTTCCAGCCATTAAAAGTACACAGACCCCCTGCCCTGAAGCCCTAAAACACGGACCTGCAAACTACCTAGCCCCCCAATCTGAGCCCTAAAATGAGCCTCCCCACCCTATAAAGTGCCCTAACGACCCGCATTGAGCCCTAAAACCTTAAAAACGTCCCCGCCTATTCGCTCCGAGTCTAGAGCGCTAACTACCACTAACGTCTGAACCCCGCATATACGTGGCAAAGGCATATGTGTGGTTTAGACATGCGTGGTTCCGCTTGCATTGTGTAGTCATGCGTAGGCTGCGTGGTTATGGCTGTTTCCTCCTGGACACGAATGGGAGCACCTGGCCCTGCTGATCCCAAAACATCTCATGCTACACTCCCCCCCCCCCCGTCTGTGTTCCCCAACAGGTCTAAAACACCCTACAACTCAACCCATTAAGATCCTTTCAGCTTTGTGATCCCCTTTCCGCCATCTTGTGCTCTGTTACAGACCCGCAAAGAGCTTGTTTGAAACGCTGTTGTTGACTTTAAGGGAGAAGACTCTTATCACCAAGACACATAGAGGAAAATAAATCTTGTAGCCAAGAAGAACACAAGAAAAGTAGTATTTGCAGCAGGAGATAAGTGAAAAAGACCACAGCGGTATCCAAGTACCCTTGACTGTTCCTTCTTGGAGAACTCACTGGATCGGAGAATTGTTAGGGCGAGGGTATTCCCAGGGGCGTAGCTTTAGTGGGAGTGGTCAGGGTGTGACCCCCCCCCCCCCCCTTCCCCACAATAAATGCACTCTTGGTTTGATAGTTGGGTCTGGGGAGCCTGAGTCAGGTCTGATATGCCCATATTGGTTTTCACGTCATCCTGATTTCATTAAGAGGTTTTAACATGTTCATTTTTGAATCAGGAACTAAGGGGCTTATTTACACGAGGCATGCGTCGCAGGAGGCGCGGGCCTCGAAATCATATCTATGAGGCGATGCAAAACCACCCTGCATGGCCGCCTATATATGAAGCGAGGCAACGCACAGCACAGCATTGCCTTACTCTGAGCCAACGAGGCGTTCCATGGCGTTGCAGTGGGTGTTCCAACACAGCACCCATGGATATTGACGCTACCCCAGATTAACAAAATCCCGTATATCTGGAGCATCACCAAAATCTCTGTACATTGACAGGTACCTCCGTCATGGTGGTCGCTGTCAAAGTAGGAAAACATTTGATGGATGGCTCCGTCAAACACGATGGCCGGCCATCAAAGTTTTCCGAAGCTTTTTATTTTTCACCATTTCTTAAAGCAGCAGTTTGTTTTTGAAAAATAAAACACAAATGATCCCAGTCCACAGGAGTTTTCATCCATGGTGTGGGGGACATTGTTTTTCTGTCCCTCCGCGCCTGGATATACCTGGTGTGGCAGAAAGTTGAAAAGAAGCCATCCAACCATCCACTCCATCCACTCCATCGGGCCATCGGAGGGAGTTTCGGTGCAACTGAATGTTACTCCGTCGATGTAAAATTTGTAGTGAGCCTGACTCTAAATCGGTACCCTGTCCACAAAACTCTAAATCAGCCAAAGAGGTCCACCTAATGCCAATCAGTACTGACCCCGCTCCTTGAGGGATCCAGCCAGCCTGATCTCGGTCAGCCCACTCATTTGCCCTGCGGGCACTGCTTTTTTTAGTTGGTAAATTTGAGATTCGCACCCCCCTGAATCTCACTAAGGGCCTGATTTAGATTTCGGTAGGTGGGTTACTCTGTCACAACGTTGACCAATATCCAGTCTGCCGAAATATCCCACAGGATAATATGGGATTTATATTTCGGCGGACGGGGTATCTGTCACTGTTTTAACTAAGAAACCCACCCGCCGAAATCTAAGCTACGCCCTAGGGCATTCGAGTCTCACCACTATTTCTGAGTGCTGTTTCCTGCTTCCCCTTCCATAGGCTCACCTTTTGTGCTGGTTCTCTTTGCAGGTGCACGTGGGGACACGAAGGACACCCTCCTGGACGCTCTGTTTGACCTGGAGTCCGGCGCGTCGGACTGCGTCCACAGCACGCTAGGAAGCATGGTCACCTCCCAGGGCTTTAAGTCTGCCTCGGGCATGTTCTACCAGAAAGGTAATGTTGTGGCTATGTCCAACTAATGTATCCCCTCCCAGGCGTGAAGGTGGGTCATGCATATGTCTTAAAGGAACAGCTCTTCTCATCAGCGGTGGACCATAGTCTTCAAGGCGCTAGTTTATGACTTAGTCCCTAATGAAGCTGTGTCTGGGAAGAGCTTACAATTGGTGCTTCAACCAGGGGCGGCTCCTCCATGTTGGCGGAGGAGCATCGCCCTACTGCTTTCTCGCAGTGCGAGAAGCAGAAACTTGAAATGGTATTATAGAAACCATTTTATGTTTCTGCTTCCCGCACTGCGAGAAAGCAGAAGGGTTTGGTTGGGGTCCTGCTCCATGGCAGGGGAGGAGTGGCTTTCCCACTGTTGTGGGCGCTGACTGTTTGGACAGCCCCGGGGCCGACCAAATCAGTCATACGCACTTTCCGTTTTCTCCATGTACGCTGCATGCAGCCTAACTGGAGAAACTGTCCTCCCCATAGACGCCTGTGTGGTTGGCGTCCCAGCCAATCACAACGCTATAATTGCAGCGTTCTGATTGGCTTAGGGGAGAGAAGGGAGGCTGCCTGCTTCCTGGAACTCAGAGAAGAGACAACGCGACTCGAGACAGGACAGGCGAAGGTACGTTTTTAATTTTTAAAAAACGTACCTCCTCGCGTGACCCCTTCCCTGCGCTAACCCCCGCACCTGCGAGTCATGCCGACCATGTCTGGCTTCAACACAGTTTGTTCAGTAATAAGTTGGATGGATGGATTGACATACAGACAGACAGGTGGTCAGTATGTTCGAACCTCCATTACCTCCTCATCCTGTCACAGTCCTTATGGCAGAGTCCATTTAGCTTTATCTGCTACATTTGTCCTATGGTCATAGACTTCAGTCTATGACAAGAGGTCAATTCTGCACCACTACAAATGATGGACTTCAGTCTATGACCAGAGGACACATCTGCACCACTACAAATGATGGACTTTAGTCTATAACAAGAGGACAAATCTGCACCACTACAAATGATGGACTTTAGTCTATAACAAGAGGACAAATCTGCACTACTACAAATGATGGACTTCAGTCTATGACCAGAAGACAAATCTGCACCACTACAAATGCTGGACTTCAGTCTATGACCAGAGGACAAATCTGCACCACTACAAATGATGGACTCCGGTCTATCATCAGAGGACAAATCTACACCAATAGAAATGATGGCCGCCCGGTCCATTATCAGAGGACAAATCTGCACCACTACAAATGATGGACTTCAGTCTATGATCAGAAGACAAATCTGCACCACTACAAATGATGGACTTCAGTCTATGACTAGAGGACAAATCTTCACCACTACCAATGATGGACTTCGGTCTATGATCAGAGGACAAATCTGCACCACTACAAAGGATCGACTCCGGTCTATTATCAGAGGACAAATCTGCACCACTACAAATGATGGACTTCAGTCTATGACCAGAAGACAAATCTGCACCACTACAAATGATGGACTTCAGTCTATGACTAGAGGACAAATCTGCACCACTACCAATGATGGACTTCGGTCTATGATCAGAGGACAAATCTGCACCACTACAAAGGATCGACTCCGGTCTATTATCAGAGGACAAATCTGCACCACTACCAATGATGGACTTCAGTCTATGACCAGAGGACACATGTGCACCCCTACAAATGGACTCCGGTCTATTATCAGAGGACTAATCTGCACCACTACAAATGATGGCCTCCGGTCTATTATCAGAGGACAAATCTGCACCACTACCAATGATGGACTTCAGTCTATGACCAGAGAGCACATCTGCACCACTACTAATGATGGACTTCAGTCTATGACCAGAGGACAAACCTGCACCACTACAAATGATGGACTTCAGTCTATGACCAGAGGACAAATCTGCACCACTACCAATGATGGACTTCAGTCTATGACCAGAGAGCACATCTGCACCACTACAAATGATGGACTTCCGTCTATGACCAGAGGACAAATCTGCACCACTGCCAATGATGGACATCGGTCTATGATCAGAGGACAAATCTGCACCACTACAAATGATGGACTTCAGTCTACTGTTTTGTGTACCTGTGCGAGTATTTGTCTTTAGAGCTAAGAGAATGCGCAACAATCTGAAATTGGTTACTCCATTCTATCAGGATGGGTAGTCTTCTTCAGAGCGCCGATGATTTATAATGTTGCTCCCATGCCTGTATGTATGTATCTGACTCAACAATGCTTTAATAATTTTAACAAATCAACCTGACAATCAACCTGACAATTACAACACATATCAAACTTGTCTCCTTAAACATCTGCGGGCTGAACGATACCCGACAAAGACAGAAAACAGCTCAAGGATTGTGCTTAATGGGGGCTGACATAGTCTGCCTCCAGGAAACTCATATAGAGGGTTCCCAGACACACCTTCTAAAAACTATGGGATCTAGCTTTATCGGGGGAGCATCACAGGGGGCACGTACAAGAGGGGTCGCCATTCTAGCACACTACAAGCGCTTGCTGCAACCCACTCGGGCTAAATTTGTCCCCCAGGGAAGATGGGCGCTAGCAGTGTCGACTATCCCCTACATGCTCTTTTACCCTTTGCTCCATATATGGGAGCACCGTGGACGGCCCCGGAGTGATTAACTGGGTTTCCGGGGAATTAGCATACTGGCCTCTCCCAGTTATAGTATGCGGGGATCTCAATATCAATCTGCCCAGTAACTGGGGAGCGCATGATCCACAGCATGATCCACAGGGGTTTGTAAGCCGAAAACCCAAGGTCCTGCAAGCCGTAAAAAATCTCTTACATGTGCATGGGCTTGTGGATGTTTGGTCTTGCTTGAAACCAAATCAGCCAGGGTATACATTCTACTCAGCACCTCATCATTCCTTCGCACGTTTAGATTATTTATTTGTTTATTCTTCTTTGATTCATAACAGCGATATTGATATCTCTCCTCGAGTTCTATCAGACCATAACCCTCTAATTCTTAACATACGGGGCTCGGCTATACGTAAAGAAGTCTCGTCCTGGAGCTGCGAGAGACCACTATTATTCGAAGAGGGATACCAAAGCCATATGAAAAGTTGGATCCAGGACTTCCTAGACACTAACCTTAATTCAGCCTCTACCATGACAGTGTGGGACACTCTGAAAGCCTGTGCTAGAGGAGAAACCTTACAATACTCACTTAGAAAGAATAAACAGGAGAAAGCTCAGATTGTAGAAAAGGCAGAGGAAAACCTTATTGTCGCAGTCCAGACCAGAGGAGAGATAGAGCCAGCACAGCTCGCTGTAGCTGCCACTAAAGCAGAAATAAGTTCAATACTGGCAGAGAGCTGCGGCCAAGTGGGTTGCCGCTCGGGAAATAAATTACGAGTGCAGCAAGCAGATTGGCCATCAGTTGGCTATGAGAATTAGGCAACAGATCACCAAATGAGATACACTCTATTAGAACATCTTCTGGAGCTATTACCAGTAACTCCAATGAAATACGAACAGCCTTTCACGAATTCTATCAAGGTCTCTATTCTGAACAGGGTACTGGTACACAAGAGGACAGGCAGCTAGCGATCGAAAAGTACCTCAATCCTAGCTCACTATCACATCTTGGTAGGGAAGATCGGGAACAACTCCTCTTGGTACGAAATTTCTATGGCTTTGGCTAATCTACCAGATGGGAAGGCTGTATTCCAGTCGAATTTTACAAAGTTTTTTTTTCTAAAATCAAGGATATTTTTTATTCTGTGGTGACACAAATCTTTAATGGCGTAATGCCCCCCCCCCCCCCCCCCCCCCATCGTGGGCTACTGCTAAGATTGTCTTCCCTAAAAAAGACAAATCTCCATTAGAAATGGGCTCGTTTTGCCCAATCACTCTCATCAATGGAGATTCTAAAATGTATTCTAAAATATTTGCATCTCGACTATCGCCTAAAATTGAAAGTCTTGTGTCTAGGTGGCAGCACGGTTTTATACCAATAAGGGGACCACGGAGCATATCCGGAGGACCATTACTCTGCTTGATGTGGCCCAGACTTCAGGAGACCCGATGGCCTTAATACTTCTCGACGCTGAAAAAGCATTCAATCGGGTCTCCTGGAATTTTCTCTGGTGCATCATGCAAAGCCATTCAGGCCGTTAAGGCGTTATATCTTTCCCCTATAGCTAGGGTTTCTATTAATGGGTCATTGTCGGAGCAAATTAAAATCATGCACGTGGAACCGACAGGGTTGCCCCGCTCCCCGCTGCTTTGTTCTATGTATATAGATCCTTTTATCAAAGGGCTGGAGGAGAGCCAGGGCACTCCTGCCATTTGTAGACTTGGCCAAGAGACAAAAATCAAGGCTTACGCAGACAACTTAGCCCTTGTGACCGCTGATCCCGAGAGAGTTATGCTTGCAATGAAGCAGGAGGCTCACCTATTTGGCACGGTGTCCGGATATGCACTAAATAAAGGGAAACCCCAAATTATAGTAAATAGAAGAATCAACTGGACCGATAAAAGAGTTGTTCCTAAAGCAAAATATTTAGGGGTAGACATCTTGTGTGAGATTGATTTGATAGTCTGTGAAAACATGGACCCCTTAGTGGTAGAGACAAAGAAGGACCTGAGTCGCCTTAACAATCTACATTTGTCTATTGTGGGCCGCTGTAATATCCTTAAAATTATTTTCTTTCACAAAATTTTGTATTTTTTTTTTTAGCTATTCCTCTAGAGTTTACTAACACAATACTTTTAAGATTTGATCGGCTATTTTCGCAGTTTGTATGGGCTACTCTCAACCTAGGAGGGCGTTCAAATTTGATCTCTTCCTCGGGAAAGAGGGGGCTACCCAACCTAAAATTATACTATTGGGCTACTGTTTTACAGTCTTGCCTATTGTTCCACCTTCCTCTGCTCGAGCTTGGCTCAGCAGCAGGAGGGCAGAAAAGTGTCTCTGGTTAGCAGCAACCATTTTGTACTGCCCAGGACCAGAAGACTGGTACTGGGAACACCAGGGACCTCACAAATCTCATTTCTGAACACCGGTTACCGGTGTGGGGGTATGATTCCACAATGTTTTACAACAAACACAATAGGGTTACTTTCAGCCGTTTTAGAGTTAGTCATTACACTGTCGCATAATGCCACTCTATATGTTTTAAATGGCTGATACACTGACAACCTGGGAGAATGGACTCCATAGGCTGCAGGGGTGTCCTGCTCATGCAGGGGCAACCTCTCACTTAGAACCAAGCACCCTGCCTTCAGGATTGTTAAGGCCTGCTATAGGGGTGACTTATAGGTTTTAAGCGCAGTGACCCTTAGAAATAGGAAACCTATATCTAAAATAAGAGGTGCATGCACCAACTTACACAGGCTGCATTGGCAAGCCTGTTGTTCCATTTTGCAAGGCCTTTCATGGGTGAACTAAAACATGCTTCAGCACATGGGAGGCCTCTGGGGCGCCTATGCCCTGGGTACATGGGTACCATATACTAGGTACTGACAAGGGTACCCCAGTATCCACTCTGGAGTACATGGCATAACAGTTTAGGGAGAAAGCAGATAGACTGGAGTCCTGATTAGCAGGATCCCAGTCAGACTAGTTAAAACATGAAGCAAAAAGTGGGGGTAACCATAAGAAACAGATCCTACTTTCCAACCAGGCAATAAGTGGGTGAGACAATGAAAGCAGATCCTACTTTCCTACAATACTGTATATAGGACCCAGCAGTAATACACACCTACGGCTCTGGACTGTCTATATATGTATCTCTATAAATGCAGCGCCTATGACTTTGGCTGATTATTGAATACACTTTGCATATAATCCAGCATGGACATAAACATTTGGCACTAGGTGCAGCAGTATGTGCCCTGTGTGTTGTCCAGCATGGAGGTACACAGGACTTTAGGTGATCCATGTATTGCCCCAAGAATCTGGAACGCCCTACCCCCTGAAATCAGACTGAACCCCTCACCTGCTCAACACATTTCTGTCTTAGAATCCACAAACTCTACTCCCGGACAGGATGTGTCCCTCTGTCTGCACGCATGCTTATCTCTCCCCATGTTATGTTCTTATTTTTGGCTTTTGTCCGTCTTGGACCCTTTGGTGGTTTCTCTGGGGGATTCTGTCATAACTTGTTCCGTCCCTGATGATGGTTGTACTTTATTCTACCTGTCTCCTTGTACCTTGTAAAGCGCTCTGATGCCCGCAAGGGTCATGTTCACGCGATCTAAAACTTTACAAATGAATACAAAATAAAATACATTAAATATATGTGTTTTAGTTGCATGTGTGACCCAGCAGATACGTATAGAAATGGATTTGAGTTATCATGCACATATTTTATATATGACTCAGCATGCAGGTACATAGGACTTTGTGTGATCCATATATGCAGTGTATGTATTATCTATGTTGCATGTATGACCCAGCAGGCACGTATAAACATGGATCTGAGTGATCATCCATAGAGTTTATGTATGACCCAGCATAGACTTAGCTGTGGCTTTGTGTCATACATGTACGAGCTGCATGTATGACACAGTATGCATGTAGATGAGTAGTTTTAGGGGCTTCTCAAGTCCTATAAGAATGAGCATCTCTTGCACACACGCATTTAAACTGACCTGTGCCAATAACTCGCCCTCTGCTGGCCCAGTGCTCTTCGGTTTGTAATGCAGAATGAGTTGCATTTGAATGACAACATGGGGCATTCACTGGTGAAGAGGAGGCTAAAGTCCCAAGACTGCGTGGTTTAGTCTAGCAGCATTGGTTGATTATCACAACTCACAATAACAACCCAGATGTATTGTGTGACCCTCTGTTTCTCACTGCAGACCTCACCATGAACCCCTTCTTTTTGAATCAGTCTGAAGAGTTCTACAGAGTGACACCACAGCCGCTCACCGAAAGCTCCAGCGCCAACCTGGAGATGGTCAACAACTGGGTGGCACAACACACCAACAACAGAATCAAGAAACTCCTGGACGAGATACCACCCAACGTGAAACTCCTCCTTCTCAACGCCATCTTCTTCCAGGGTAAGAACATGTGATTCTTTTACATCCCTCGACTCCTCGCCCCCACACCGAACACTTGCATGACTCCAAACTTGAGCTGTCGGTCTACAAGTCAGTAGTCAAATCAAGAAGGTCTCCCCAATAATGGTTACCTCAACAAGGGTGATCGTGAAGTCACACAGATATTGGAAGTTTTTGTTTCATTTCTAGCACTAGGAGGCTATGTTAAATAAGGATCGCTCCTGCAATAATGCATTCTTGGAAAACAATTTACACTCCATACGCATCTTCAACTCTTGCTTTATAACTGATGTATGTTGATAGATATGAGTGCACAGCCCAAGCGGGAGCATCTCATTGAGGCATAGGAAAATGATGGTTGATGAAACCTCAACCTATGGAGGGTTGAAGGTCCCTGCCACTGTGTCCATGTGACCGCCCGCTCCTCATTTAATCCTTCTGGCAGACGCAGAATGTTTCCTTGTACATTAGACACGTGTACCCAGACATGGCTGTGGTTGTAGCATGTTGCTCACAGCAGAGTCTACAGCTAGACTCCTTTAAGGGATTTGGTTCCATATAAAGTGGTGCTCCTCTTGGCTTGAGTAACTACCTCTCCCATGATCAGTCTATGACACTACTAATGGTTAGTACTGGTTGATTATAGAACTGGGGTACAGGCCCTTTTACCAGAACCCCACCAGCGGAGACTGCCTACCTGCTCTCCCTGGTTAATCAAAGTTGTTTGTTTTCAGGGGACTGGGGTACAAAGGAGCTACTGGCTCACAACCATGGTGGTTGGAGTCGTTTGCCTCTGGTATGAATACTTTCCACACTTGGCCCTCAGTTTACCGACAGCGAGTAGTTAAAAGCTTCTCAGGGGAGGAATTGTGGGGGAAGAGACTCAGAGCTTGAACAGTTATGCAACAGAGACATTAAACTATGTCCAGCCCAGAGCTTTTCATGATAGGAAAAGAGAAGTATTTTTTTTACCACATAAGTTAAGGTCCATCAAGCACAGGGTTCTACTAAGGGCGGTATGTGGTTAAAATCACACAGGATATGATGGGTGAGATTATGGCATGCTCACTATGACTTTCTGCCTCAGTAACCCATAGGTCACTTCAGTCATGTTCCACTTCTAGAAAGGTCTTTCTGGCCTTCAGTGTGTAAAGAAGAGAAACAGTAGAGGCACAATCAGTGTTCGAGTTCAATTGGTTGCTTTACCTGAACGATCAGAATTCCTGAGACTGAAGTCCACAGACAACAGCAGCGCCAGTGATACCGAGAATCAAAATGTATGTATATATAGTGAAGTGGTGTGACTGCGGAGCACCGCGGTACCACAAGCTTGCAACACGTGATCTGAGTGGCCGGCCGCAACATGTGGCTGCCATTTTAAGACTTGTGGACTCAGTTGGGGGCTAGGCTGCCTGCGAGGGTTTGGCCGCACTGCTTGTTACTTTACATAATACTTGTTCTATGACATCATTGATAACACCAATGCGACATCTGAAATTACATCATTAATGGCAACACTGATGTAATCACCCAAGTTTCTTTTGCAGACATTGCTCTATAAACTAGTACGGCCTTAGAGGTCGGAAGGAACAAAGCAAACAGGTCAGAATAATATGAAGCATCATGAATGCATCACAGATACAACTCCCTTAGGTGCAGCAAGCATGGGTGATGTGCAACATTTACCCTATAACATTCACTTCACATTAACAATCATCCACAGATGGATGGGAAACCCTCATTACATACGGTGTCAATATGTATACAACTGTTCAGAGAATGCCAAGTTCCTCTATCTGTTCCAAAATGAAAGCCCTACTACGGACAGCCTTTATCTGCATCAAACCCCTGACAGTCTCCGAACCTACATTCAGAAAAGAAGATGATATGAGTAAAAAAGTGTTTACTCTATGGAGAAAGTTTACCCTGTAACACACTGCAGACAGTGAAACTCTTATGAGAAATACACCACAGAGTATTAAAAAGTATCTACTAAGAACAGTGTACACTCTGTCCAACACTTGTCAAAGAAGGCACTGTTCGCTTAAAATAACCAAGGTCTGAAGGTGTCAGACATCATACTATCTGCAGACTTCATACTATGGTGAGAACTTTACAGATCACACATTTTTCTGACGCTAACAAGCACTTGTACATAGGTTAGTACCTGGTGCACATGGTCTTCTATGTTAAACAGAAATTGTCATGCGGAGATTATTATTATTATTATTAATTCGATTTGTAGCGCGCATGGCTGCCCCAGCAACGGGGCGTCCCAGCGCGGCCCTGACCCAGACCAGACACCAACGACAGACACAGCAGGCTACACAATCTATAAAGACTTAGCAGGACCAGAGAACAACCAAGTCTTTATCGCTTTACGAAAAGGAAAGTGCTGTTGAATAGATCTAATAGAAAGCGGTAAGGAGTTCCAGAGTTTGGCGGCAAGGTTCCGAAAGGAGCGACCTCCAGCTCTGGCCTTATGGATACGAGGGACACAGACCAGCGCACAGCCTGCCGATCTCAGGGGCGGCTGGGAGTGTAGGTTGTTAAAAGATTGGCCAGGCTCAAAGGGGCCTGCCCCGCTAAGATTTTGTGGGCCATACAGAGAGCCTTAAATTGAACACGCTTTTCCATCGGAAGCCAGTGCAGTTTAGGAAGCAAAGCCGTCACTGAGCTAGACCTAGGAAGCCCTACCATCAAGCGCGCAGCGACGTTCTGAACCCGCTGCAATCGTTGGATGCTGGTTCTGTTGGCGCCCAAATAAAGTACGTTCCCATAGTCCAGTCTAGACAAGATTAAGGCCTGAACTATGGTCTGACGTACCTCAGGAGGAAAAAAACCAATCACGGTCTCAGGCCATGAAGGAGCCCAAAACACACCCCAGCAACAGACTTGGTCTGCGCATCAAAAGTCAAATCTTGGTCGAACCATATCCCAAGGTTTTTTACGACTTTCTTAGGGGAGGGTGCAGGTTTAAGGCGTTCCGGCCAGCATCCATCGGACCATACATCTTGGACCTTCCCGAGCAGTAATATCTCGGACTTGCTGGCGTTAAGCTGCAAAAAGTTACTCGCCATCCAGTCGGCAACTGCTAAAAGATCCTCCTTAAATTTCTTTATGTTATCATTGCAATTCTTAGAAAAGGAGATCAGCAGCTGGGTGTCATCAGCATATGACACCAATGCAAGGCCTTTGCTCTTAGCTACCGCAGCCAGGGGGCGAACATAAAGATTGAACAGGAGAGGACTAAGAACAGAGCCCTGTGGAACGCCCCGCGGCAGGGCATGCTCCTGGGAAGAAAACGGAGGCATAGACACTTGAAACGACCTATCATTCAGAAAGGAACGAAACCAGTCTAAAGCCACACCTTCGACACCAATTTCCGGCAAGCGAGTTAGTAAAATCGCATGAGAAATGGTGTCGAAGGCGGCACTAAGGTCCAATAGGACCAAAGCCACGGAATCACCCCTATCCAGACTGTCCTTGATAGCCTCCGACACTGTTAATAGGGCAGACTCAGTCCCATGATGTTCACGGAACCCTTGTTGCGAAGGGTCAAGGATAGCATTATGCCCTATGTACTCTGAAAGAACAGCATTAACGTGGGACTCAGTCACCTTGGCCAGGAAGGGAAGAAGGGAAATAGGCCTGTAGTTAGCCGGTTCCCGGGGGTCCAGGGAAGGCTTCTTAAGCAGTGGCAGAACTTTTGCATGTTTCCACGCTCTGGGAACCATTGCAGAGGAAAGACATAAGTTTACCAATCCCCGGGCCCAGGGAGAAATCACAGAGTGAAGTTGGCAAAATAAAGCAGGAGTGAGAGGGTCGGCTGGGGATCCAGACTTAATCTTCCGACAGAGAGCAAGGAACTCATTGGAAGATAAAGATGGAAAAGAAGTTAAGCTACTACCCACCAATGGGCCAGAGGAGATGAAAACCTCACTCCCCACGCCTTGATCCACCGGAGGCAGGTTCAAGTAGATCTGCTCGACCTTAGCCAAGAAGTGGTCGGCCAACTCACTACACTGCTGGTTAGAAGCAATCGGAGAAGTAACCTCAGATCCAGCACTTCTCATGCTCTTAAGTAGAGCGAATACCGACTTAGAAGGGTTAGTACTGGCCACAATTTCCTTTGCCACATATTCAGTCCGAGCCTTTCTAATAAGATGATGATATTGTTTTATAGCGGCCCGGTATTCCGGCTTAGCTGAGACGTCATAGGAACGTCTCCAGACGCGTTCCAAATGCTTACAGCCCTTTTTGGCTGAAACAAGAGAGGCGTCAAACCAAGAATTTGAGGACCCTCTGCTTTTTACTCCCAGACGAGCTGGGATACAAGTGTCTAAGCCAAGGCCAACCCATTCGTGGAAGCAAGATATTGAGGCCTCCACATCACATGGCATTGGAGGCCTACTCTCTGCCAAACAGGCCAACAGTTGGCCAAGATCTAGTTTGTGCCAAGGACGCTTCATTATGGGAGCTGGGCGAGAGGGGACTACTTTCCCCTGCAATTGTAAGGAAAAAGACACCAGATAATGATCCGACCAAGCCAGAGGAACTGGGGAAGCGACTTGTATAGATTGAAGATTTGAAAAAATAGGGTCTAACAAGTGCCCTGCCTCATGGGTACTCTTGAGAACACATTGAGTAAGCTGAAAAGCCTCCATATCAGCTAGAAAATTGGAGATCTCCGCTTTCTCGTGCAACTCAAGGTGGAGATTAAGATCCCCCACTATGGTAAAATTGGCTGCCCTACCGGCGTAGAGAGCAATCTTAGTGCGAAAGTCCTCCTTAAAACAAGTCGCAGGTCCCGGAGGGCGATAAACTAAAAGACCTGACATGGTAAAATTAGGGGACAACATAATTTTAAACATAGCACTTTCACAACCTATGATAGAATCTTTTACAAAGCTGCAACTATAAACATCTTTAATAATTATGGCAATGCCACCGCCACGTCCCCGTTCTCTGTTTACGGTCTTCAGCACATAGCCTTGAGGAAGGGCGAGCCAGGGTACGGCTAGTGGGTCCTGAGAAAGCCAGGTCTCGGTTAGAAATGCAGCATCAGGGGCCTCCTCATAAAGTAAATCAAACACTTCCGCATGATGCTTCGTGAAGGACCTGCAGTTAAAACTAAGGAACTTAAAAACCGTAACCACAGGAGCAGAAGGCATTCTGTCCAGACCAGCTAGCTGAAACATACAACATTTACACTTAAAAGAGATGATTCTATCTGATAACTCAAGGCTGCTTACAACACTTGCCCTGTTGGAAAAAAATTCTCCATAGACACAAATCGTCAACTGTCAGCTGCACACAGAGTTACTCCTCAATTCAAAGATCAATAACATGTTCAATACCTCTGCACACCTATGTTGCATTAAAAGCGCATTCGTTTTGTAATCACCTACACCCTTTAGCTGGACACAGGCGATACAAAATTAGGTAGAAAAGTAATATGGTAGTTACCACCACTAAGTAAATTATAAAACCTCTCTGCAACGCAGCGCAGTGGCGCTTACTGGAGATACCTGGTGAGGTTGTTGGCCCCCAAGGACCCTCAGAATTGAAGAGGAATTAATTCCCCAACTTAAAATGCACCACAGGGCGTGTTTGCATACATGTTACCTCAGGCCCCCCTCTCCCTTCACCACTGTGCAAACGCGCCCCGTGGCCCGTGTGCCCCCGCAAATATTTATGCTAAGCCCCGGGGGGTGGTGGTCCACGGGGCATTGTGGGGGGGGATTGGGCCCCCCACACATGTTTTTTACTGCCCCCGGGACCTGGCCCACCCGGGGCGTCAATTAAACGAAGCGCAGGAGCCCGCACTTTGTTTTTTTTATTTTCTAGGATGGTTTGGGCACCCAGCGTGAATTCTGCCGATTTTAAAAAACAAAACAAAAAAATGCTTTTTTGGGACTCCCCCAGAGCAACTCTAAGGGGTCAGGGTGTTTCTACCCTGCCCCCATTTCTTTTTTTTTGGCGTTTGTTTCCCTGCTTTCTTGTGCCTCGGTTCTACCAAGGCACAAGATGGCTGCCAACACTTCCTGGTTTGAAGTGTTGACAGCCAATTAGAATGCAGCTCATGATCGGCAGGGTGCGCGGATCGATCGTGGCCATAGATATCAAAACTTTTATTTTTTTATTTTCTCAGCAACTACTGAACGGATTTACACCATTTAAAAAAAAAGGTCTCTTTCTGAACCAAGGGCTACCTTTTTACAAAATTTTGTGTAATTCTGTTCAGCAGTTCGGGCTTTAGGCGTGTTTAAAGTTTCCTATGGGAAATAACATGCAGAAAACACGTTTTGGGACGCTTCAAGAGACATATACATATAAATATGATTTCAGCATGATGAAAGGATATGCACCAGAGAGAGTGAAGCTTCATTGTACAGACAATTGTGACATAAGAAGAATCAGACTGAGGGCTGAAGGACACATTTAGTCTGCCCTTACTTAGGTACCTAATCAGGAAAAGCTGCCCGGTAAAGGTCTTGGTTTCTCTGGGTTCAAACAATCTCCTGGTCCGAGGAAACTCAGAATGGCTGAAATTTGCTTCAGAATACCAGCTGGTAATGTAGATTTCTGCTCTTCCGGCAATGCTTCATTTGAGCCTGTGGTTTCCGGTGCTTCGCACCAGCACTTAATTTATGGACGTCAATTAGGGGTCACCAAGGGTGCAGCTGCGATCCCTGGCTTTCCGTTTGCTACCCCTAGCACTGCCTTTGCTACCCCTGGTCTCAGAGTTGGCAAATTCAGTGCCAGGAACACAGGGGCAGCTGGGTCTCCACTCTTTATTTGTTCAATTTTTTATTACACTAATAGTGATTAAATGAATTATACTATTTACTAATAGTGTAATAAAAATGGAGTACAATAAGCTGGAATATGCCCTTCCATTCCATGGCAGCTGAAGTAAGTAAAAAATGCTTTTTAATCACTCAATCAATCAATTAATTAATCAATCAATCCGGGGTTTTAAAGCGCACTACTCATCTGTGAGGGTCTCTAGGCACTGGGGGTGGGGGGTGCCAGCAGCTCCGTTGGTCATTCGAAGACCCAGTTTTTGAGGTCCTTTCTGAATTGGTGCAGTGTTGGGCTTCGGCGGACGCTTTTTTGGGACTCCCCCAGAGCAACTCTAAGGGGTCAGGGTGTTTCTACCCTGCCCCCATTTCTTTTTTTTTGGCGTTTGTTTCCCTGCTTTCTTGTGCCTCGGTTCTACCAAGGCACAAGATGGCTGCCAACACTTCCTGGTTTGAAGTGTTGACAGCCAATTAGAATGCAGCTCATGATCGGCAGGGTGCGCGGATCGATCGCGGCCATAGATATCAAAACTTTTATTTTTTTATTTTCTCAGCAACTACTGAACGGATTTACACCTTTGCTACCCCTGGTCTCAGAGTTGGCAAATTCAGTGCCAGGAACACAGGGGCAGCTGGGTCTCCACTCTTTATTTGTTCAATTTTTTATTACACTAATAGTGATTAAATGAATTATACTATTTACTAATAGTGTAATAAAAATGGAGTACAATAAGCTGGAACATGCCCTTCCATTCCATGGCAGCTGAAGTAAGTAAAAAATGCTTTTTAATCACTCAATCAATCAATTAATTAATCAATCAATCCGGGGTTTTAAAGCGCACTACTCATCCGTGAGGGTCTCTAGGCACTGGGGGTGGGGGGTGCCAGCAGCTCCGTTGGTCATTCGAAGACCCAGTTTTTGAGGTCCTTTCTGAATTGGTGCAGTGTTGGGCTTCGGCGGACGCAGAGAGGGAGTTCATTCCAGGTAGGAGAATGATCTGCCACTTGCTCTGGTCCTGCGGATGCAGGGGATCGTGGCTAGGGTGCGGTCAGCAGAGCGGAGATTTCTCTTGGGGGCGTGTAAGGAGATTCATTCGTTGAGGTATTGGGGTCCAGTGTTGTGGAGGACTTTGTAGGAGTGTGTGAGCAGTTTGAAGGTTATTCTTTTTTCAACGGGGAGCCAGTGGAGGTCGCAGAGGTGGTGGGTGATGTACTCATGTCATGGGATATTGAGGATGAGTCTGGCTGCAGCGTTCAGGACGGTCTGGAGGTTGCGGAGGAGTTTTTTGTTGATTCCAGAGTAGAGAGCGTTTTCGTAGTCCAGTCTGCTGGTGATGAGTGCATGGGTGATGGTCTTCCTGGAGTTGGGGGGATCCATTTGAAGGTCTTGCAAAGTATGCAGAGGGTGCTGAAACAAGTGGAGGACACAGAGCTGATCTGTGGGTCATGGTGAGTGAGTAGTCGAGTATGATGCCAGGTTGTGTGCATGGTCCATTGGGGTGGGTGGGTTTCCGATGGCGGGTGTTGTCCATGCGGAGGGGGTGGAGCCGAGGATGACAACTTCTGTTTTCTTTGAGTTGAGCTTCAGGCAGCTGTTGCTCATCCAGGTTGCGATGGCGAGTGTGAGGATGAGCTGAGTGTTGTCAGCATATAAGATTATGTTGAGTCTGTGTTTTCTGACAATGGTTGCAAGGGGGGCCATGTAGACGTTGAAGAGGGTGGGGCTGAGGTGGGGCTGAGGGAGGATCCTTGGGGTACTCTGCTTTGATTTCTGTTGGTTCGGAGAAGAAGGGCAGGAGTCCTATTCTTTATGTTCTGCCTGAAAGGAAAGATCGGATCCAATCTAAGGCTATTTCCAGGATGCCAGCGTTGTGGAGCCTGAAGGCTAGTGTGCTGTGGGAGATGGTGTTGAATGCTGCTGAAAGGTCCAGGAGGATGAGGGCCTCCATGTGGCCTGGTCGAGGAGGGTGCAGATGTCGTCGGTGGCTGCAATGAGGGCGGTCTCGGTTGTGGTTGCTGTGGAATCCAGATTAAGAGATGTCTAGGATGTTCTTGGTTTCTATGAAGTGTGCTAGCTGGGTGTTGATGGCTTTCTCGACGACTTTGGCAGCGAAAGGGAGCAGTGAGATGGGCCTGAAGTTCTTGAGATCCATTGGGTCTGCAGAGGGCTTCTTTAGGAGGGAGTTGACTTTGGCGCGTTTCCAGTCGGCAGGGAAGGAGGGGGTTTCGAGCGAGCAGTTGATAGTTTGGTGTAGTTCAGGTGCGATGGCAGTGGCGGCCCTGTGGAAGATGTGCAGTGGGCAGTGGTCACTCGATGCTTCAGAGTGGATGCTTTTCGTTGTCTTTACGGTGTCTTCTGTGGTGGGAAGGGGTCCAGGTGAGAAGGGTCTGTAGGATGGTGTCGCTGGGGGTGGGTGGTGAGGCGGTGCTGTGGTCTTGGTCATCTAAGTTGTCATACAGCGGCTTGATCTTGAGATGGAAGAAGGAGCTGAGTTTGTTGCAGAAGTCTAGGGAGAGAGGGACGTCAGTTGTTTCACTGTTGGGTCTGGCGAATTCTTGTCTGATGGCGAAGAGTTCCTTGGAGTTGTGGGAGTTGGAGAGGATTCTGTCTTGGATGAAGTTTCTCTTTGTTGAGTTGATGAGTTGGTGGTGTGCCATGGTGGCTGCCTTGTAGACGGAGCGTGCTTTCGGGGTTTTGCTGTTTCTCCACGTTTTTTCCAGTCGTCGGCAAGAGCTCTTGGATTCTCAGAGGTCCGTGGTGAACCAGGTGGCTTTCGTGTTGTCATCTCGTTGTGTTCTGGAGAGGGGCGCGAATGTTGGCACAGTTGGCGATCCATTGGTGGAGGTTGCTTGCCCCTTTGTTGGCATCTGTCTCAGTTGGGGGAGGAGTGCAGTTGAGGGCTGAGGTGAGGTATTCTTCGGAGACTTTGTTTCAGCTTCTGCGTGGGGGGTGGGGCGTTCACTTGTGTGCGGTGGGTTTCGAGAAGGAAAAATGGATGCAGTGGTGGTCTGTCCAGAGCGGTTCCGTGGTGTGGCTGAAGTGAATGTTGTTTCCTCCGGCAAAGATAGGGTAGAGTGTGTGTCCTGCTGTGTAAGTGGGAGTGGAGACAAGTTGCTTCAGTCCTATGTTGGTGAGATTCACCAGGAGAGCGGTGGTGTTGGAATCGCTGTGTTTTGTCTAGGTGGAAGTTTAGGTCTCCGAGCAGTATGGAGTCCGTGGAGGTGAGGACATGTGGAGCGATTTGGTCTGCGATGTTATGTTATGTTAATTTGCATTTGTAAAGCGCCAAATCACCAATGGTCTCTAAGCGCTATTGACATTGGTGAAGGAGGTGCGGGGTCCGGGAGGTCTGTAGGCGAGTGTTCTGCAGAGCGTCGTTCTAGGGTAGGGCTGGATCTGGAAGTGGACGTGGATGTGTTCCATGAGAGGCAAGGCGTCGTCCGAGTTGGTAGGTGTTAGTCGGAGGGAGCTTTTGTGGACAATGGCGAGGCCTCCTCCTGTGCGATTGGGGCGGTCCTTCCTCAGGATCTTGTATCTTTAAGGGATGGCGGTTGCGATGTCGGTTGCGGAGCTGGCGTTAGTCCAGGTTTCTGTGAGGAAGGTGACGTCGGGGGAGTGAGTGTTGAGAAGGTCCCGGATTTCTATGGTGTGTCGGTGCAGGGTGCATACGTTGAGGAGGATGCACGTCAGTGGTTTGTGTGCAGTGGCATCCGGTGGGTTGGGGTGGCTGCCTGGGTCAGTAGGTGGGTGAAGGTGCGGCGGCAGAGTCGGAAGGAGATCGGGCCCCGGTTGTTGCTCGGTGGTGAGAGCTGGCAGTTGTTGTTGCGTCCAGGGTTGAGTGTGTGGAGAGTGCTGAAGTCATAGCGGCGGTTGGGGACCAGGGCCCCAGGCGCTGGTCGAAGTCTGGTCACGGTCGGGTCACAGACGGGTTTGCCTTTGGTGTGCCAACAGCGCGCCCGCTGCGTGGCAATAAGTAGGGGTGAGACGGAGGGTTAGAGCTGGGAGGCGGGAGCGGGAACACACTGGGGGGAGGGGCAATGGGGACAGCAGTGGCGGGGAAAAGACAACCAGAAACGGGCAAACAAGAAAAGCCAAAACAGAAAAAGACAGAACAAGGCAAAACAATAAACAACAGTAAATGATGAAACACAAAAAGGCAAAACAGAAAAAAGGATGACCCTCACGGAGCGGACTAGCAGAAGAGCAGGCTCTTCCACTAGGCCACCAGGGATGAGGCGCAGGCAGGAGCCTGCGGGTGGAGGAGGGCCTCAAACACCTACCTGAAGCTCAAGTTGGCGCTAAGGGCAGTGCCTTAACGATGGAGCTGCGCGGGGGGGAAGAGCAGTGACTCTGACCAGATAAATTTATGTTGTGTGCGGGCTTGTGGGTGAGAGTGTGTTTATGTGTGAGAGAGTGTATATTTGTGAATTTATGTGTATGTGTAAGTTATATGTGTGTGTGAAAGTGGTGCTCAAAGGACGTGTGATGTCATTTCTGCTACCCCTGGGATTTCGGTGAATTTATGTCTTAATTATCAACATCTTCACCTATGACATATAGTGGCGCTGTTTTGCTTCTTTGGTACAGCTGTGCATTAATTTAGTATACATTATAGTACCTGCCGCCCAAGCCATTCTTATACCTTTTGGGGGCCTGGAATTATTTGAATTGTCACATTTGTAGGATTGTGATGGTTAGTAGCTGAGTTGTAGTGTCATTGGCACCGAAGGCAGGGGCAATGGGGTGGTGCAAGCTGCAGGAGCCCTTGCTGAGGGCTCTGCCACTTACTTTTTAAAAAATTATTATTAATTAAGCTCTGCGCTCTGGTATTTCCACACCATATTACAAATACACGTACTCCATTGGAAAGAACAGGTCTCCAAATACTGCTAAAGCTATCTTCAGCCCAAAACACACTCGCATAGCTAGTTTCAAGATTCCAGAATAATTTATTTTTTGGAAATATATCTAAGCTCGATGCGCCCTCTAGTGTGTACTTTGTGTAATACAACACTTTCACAGCCATATTTATATAACAATTTTAGCAAAGCGTTTTACATTACATACAACACGTTTTGTATAGTTGACATTTAGATCTACTACTTATCTCAAACTCAAGTGCTTAACTCACTGAGTTACCGACAAGATGAGTGAGGAAACAGGTATTTGCTAGAAGCCACATGTTTGTCTTTTGATGTCACAATATTTTATATTATTTTTCAACCTTGGTGTGGAACTAGAATCTTTTTGTACAGAGGGCCGATTTTGCTGTAAATCTGCAAAACCGGCCCCCAGTAATAAAAACGGCCCCCACCGGTCCAAAACCCACCAGGAAAACGCCTGGTGCCCGCTACGGCCAGTCCGGCCCTGGATCGGAAATATATTTGTGCAGATGAGTTATGATAGATCCAATCGACATTTCTTAGCTTTTCAGAGAGGTATAAGCTCTGCAAATACCAGGGCTCTTTATCGGAGATTAATATCATTATTGAAAAAAACAGCATGGCACCAACTCCTCATAACATTAGGAAGAGGAACGAGGCAGGCAAGAGTTTCATCTTAGGGATTCCAGAAGACCAGACTGAAGAAAGAAAAAATCAGGGGCAAAAAGAATTGGAAGTGGGTAAAAAAGGTGAAAAGATCTCGGCGGACAAGTTACTCCAACACAACGGTGGCAGATATCCCATCGAGTGAAATATAATCCCCATAGGATAGAATGAGATTTATAATTCTGCGGACGACATATCTGTTGTGACAGAGTAACCCGTCCCCAGAAATCTAAACAGGCCAAAAATATAAAGAAACAAATGTGCTGCGATGCACATTCCTTTTGTGACTGTCGCCCTCATAAGTGATTAAAACAAGTACCCATACATCAGGAAAATGTTCAGTTCCATTTTAGATTGGGAATCTCACATAGTATTTCTGCCATTTTGCGAATGCCTGTTACTATGTCCTGGCCGCACCCATTTTAAGAAAGTTATGGCGCATGCGTGATGATAGAAGATGCCAAAGTTCACCATTCTCCGTTCCACGTTGGATTCCAGCCCATGTCCCAGGCCCCTGTGGGCTGCAGCGCCAGGAGCTCTGCTTTGTTACTTGAACACATTGAACCTTGGATTAGATCTTGACATGACTCCTCTTTACACGTGTGAACTGCAACTATGATGGGATACATAGTTGTCTGAGAAGAGCTGAGATGCCTATGGGTAGCGATGCGCTCTGCAAGTGTTTCATAGAATAGAACAGAAAAGAGAAGTTATAAACCTGTGTAATATTGTGGATTTTTAACCCGTCCCCTTCCCCAAGAGCTTCAGCCTGAAGAGGCTTCTGCAGTGAGTGTCTAGTGACGAAGCAGAGTGGCAGGGAATATGCATGTAGCTTGCTATATAATATGAATTCTTCTAAAATATAAGTAGGTAACAACTTTTGTTCAAAAACCTACACTGTGTCGGGAGGCTGCCAACACTGGTTGAGATCAAGAGACTGGGGGTACCAAACTGTGAATTGACTGGTTTATCCCTCCATCCTAGCAAAGGAAAAGAGCTAGGGGTTGCCTCATCACCAGCGGAAGTGTGCCTCTCAACTGCTAAACGAGATTGGTCGCACACTGCTACACCTACCAGTCGTGTTCCCCCAATGAAAATGGTCCCTGAAGGTCAGCGTCGGCGAATACACCTATGCTCGAGTGTGAATGCAAGTATGCGTGGCGTGTGCCATCCCTGGACACGTGTTTCGAGGTAGTTGCCTCTCGTCAGCAGGGAGTAGGAAAATGTGTGGGGTTGCTGTGTAAGCTGCTAAAATCGTTATCAGGTCTAGTACCTCTCGTAGCGCGCAGGTGCGTAACCATTGGGGGAACACGACTGGTAGGTGTAGCAGTGTGCGACCAATCTGATGTAACTTTATATTCAGGCTCCCTTGAGCCGGTGGAGTCGACGGACTCATGGTTACGCACCTGCGCGCTAAGAGAGGTACTAGACCTGATTATGTTTTTAGCAGCTTACACAGCAACCCCACTCTCATTTTCCTACTCCCTGCTGACGAGAGGCAACTACCTCGAAACACGTGTCCAGGGATGGCACACGCCACGCATACTTGCACGCACTCTTGAGCATAGGTGTATCCGCCGACGCTGACCTTCAGGCACCATTTTCATTGGGGGAACACGACTGGTAGGTGTAGCAGTGTGCGACCAATCTGATGTAACTTTATATTCAGGCTCCCTTGAGCCGGTGGAGTCGACGGACTCATGGTTACGCACCTGCGCGCTAAGAGAGGTACTAGACCTGATTATGTTTTTAGCAGCTTACACAGCAACCCCACTCTCATTTTCCTACTCCCTGCTGACGAGAGGCAACTACCTCGAAACACGTGTCCAGGGATGGCACACGCCATGCATACTTGCACGCACTCTTGAGCATAGGTGTATCCGCCGACGCTGACCTTCAGGGACCATTTTCATTGGGGGAACACGACTGGTAGGTGTAGCAGTGTGCGACCAATCTGATGTGCCTCTCAACTGCGTTCTACTTCTTCCCAGCTACAGATTGGGTGAAACCTCTCTGTCACCAGAGGACCAACCTGGCGACCAGGGCTCTCAGGGGCAGTCGTTCGTTAAGGCCATTGTAAACACCTACTTTACAGAGATAGAACCAATGGCCACAGGGAAACACCAGACAGCAGCAAACGCCTCAAGCATGGCCTCGTTGCTGATGGAAATGGAGTGCCTAAACAGCAAAACATCATCTTGCCTAGGGCTTCAAAACTCCCTGCACTGGAGATCTGTACTCTGTGTTATTTTTTGATAAACAATTTTTATTGGAGTTTTTAAACACACAGCAAAGGAAAACGTTGAGCATGACAACCATCACTGTACAATCGCACTGAGTAAGATCACTCCCCCCCCCCACCCCCACCCGAAGCTCAGTCCCCCGCCCCCATCCCCAAAGCACCTTGTCAGGACACATTGCCCAGCCATTTCCCCCAAACCCTCCGATATTTCTTGGGGCAACCCCTCGCCTGGTAGAGAGGCCGCTCCTGGGCCGCGCACCAGTCCACACCAGCACTCCATTTGGACAAGGTAGGCGGCTGTGGATGCTTCCATGCCGCTGCAATATCTCTTTTTGCCACCATGAATGCTGTCATGAGAAACAGCTTCTCTGCACGGGTGCCCTGTAGACCGTCAGTGATGCCCAGCAGGGCGTGTCTAGGACTGTGTGGCACCTCCCAGCCCAGCACCTCTGTGAGATCTGCCTCTATGCCCTTCCAGTAGTCCCCCAGGCCCGGACAGGACCACACCATATGGATGAAGTCGGCCGGATGAAAACCACAGCGGGGGCAAGATGCATCAGTAGAGAGGCCCGCACGGTGTAGACGCGCCGGTGTGAGGTATGCAGTGTGGAGATAGTATATTTGAATCAGCCGCAGTTTGGCGGAGGCCGTCACCAGTCGGGGGGCCATAAGGGTGTCACGCCAGTCCACCTCGTCCAGGGGTCCCACCCACTCCTCCCATCTCTCCCTCAGGCCATCCTGAACCGCGGGGGTGTTGTTAATAAGAGAACGGTGTATACTGGAGATACCCCCCCTCCCTAGGTTACCCAGCAAGACCTGAGCCTCCGGGGGACTATGGTCCGGCAGCCGAACGTCCAGAGGAGTATAGGTGCGTATGGCATGGCGCAATTGGAGGTACTTGTAAAATTGTGATGAGTGAAGGGAGAAGCGCGTCTGCAGTTCTGCGTATGAGCACATGTGCACCCCCCCGCCAGACGTCTCCCAGCTGGGAGATGCCGAGCAGGTCCCATGCTCTAAAGCCCTCCAGGGCAGCAACATCCCGTAGCCACGACCCGTGCCAAAGGGGAGTGACGCGAGTCAGCCGTCCGGTCCACCGGGTATGGCGAAGCGCCGCTCGCCAGGCCAAGAAGATCACTCTAGTGATTCCGGGGCAGGAAGCGGGGATGGGAGCGCCATATAAGCGATCCAAAATGCAGGGGAAACCCAAGTCAGCCAGTTCCACCCTGTAGGCCGGGTCAGACCATCCCCCTCCGAACCAATCGTGAATGACTAGAAGGCGAGTGGCCAGATAGTAGAGGTAGAGATTGGTCATACCGAACCCTCCATCAAAGGTGGGCAAGCGACACGTCGACAGGGCCAGCCGTGGCCTCCCGCCGCCCCAGAGGAAGCGAGTCGCCAACCCGTCCATCTCTCGGAACCAAGGCCTCGGAAAAGACACGGGGGTGTTTTGTAGTACATAAAGGAACCGGGGGAGAATCATCATCTTGTAGAGCGCCACCCTCCCCAGCGGGTTGAGCGGGAGCGGTTGCCAGCGCACCAGATCCACCTTGGCCTTCTTGACCAGGGGGGCCACGTTAAGGGCCCAGCTCAGCTCTGGGAGAAAGGAGACCCAGATGCCCAGGTACTTGAAGGACAACCGGCGGAGGGAAATCCTGTCCTGCCAGTCAAAACACTCCCGGGAGGGGTGCAGAGGCACGAGGACCGATTTGTGCGGATTTAAATAGAGGCCAGACGCGCGGCCAAAAAGGCCCAGGATATGGAGCGCACGGGGACCAGATTGCGCCGGATCGCTAAGGTACAGCAAAACGTCATCCGCATAAAGGGCTATTTTGTCGGGCGCAAGACCCGGCCATTCCCAGCCCCGAAGAAGAGGGTCCGCACGGACCAGGGCAGCAAGGGGTTCCATAGCAAGGGCAAAGAGGAGGGGCGACAGTGGGCACCCCTGCCGTGTCCCCCGGCCGATCCGAAACGGCCTCGACAACGCCCCATTAACCAGCACTCTGGCACGAGGGCGCGCGTAAAGGACCTGTACCATTCCGACAAACTTGGGGCCGAAACCCATATGGGTCAGGACCTCAAATAGATACGGCCACCCAACCGAGTCAAAAGCCTTCTCGAAGTTGGCGAGTAGGAGCGTGAGATACGGGGATATGCGGTGGCGGTGCGCCAGGGCCACGTGAAGTCGACGGAGGCAATGGCGAGTACCTCGGTCCGGCATGAAGCCACATTGGTCCGGATACACCAGGCGTGACAGGAAGGGCCGAAGCCTCTGCGCCAGGACCGCCGCATAGTCACGGCCGGGTCTTCGTCCGCGGATAAAGATTGTTCCAGGCGTAGCGCCCGAGCCTCGCAGGCAGTGAGTCACTGGAGCTGCGTCTGGCGGTGCTGCACCACCAGCGCCTTGGCGGCCCCCCTGACGGTGGCCTTACCCGCCTCCCAGAGGGTCCCCGCCGAAGCGACTGACCCATCATTATCGCCAAAGTATCGCGCCAGCGCGGACCCTATCTCCCTGCAGAGCTTCTTATCCTGGAGAAACCAGGCATTGAAGCACCACATCTGACGGGCCCCTCGGGGCGGGGGCCCCAGACCCAGGAGGACAGGGGAGTGGTCGGAAATTCATCTGGGAAGGATGCGGACATCTTGGATGCCCGCACATTCGGTGGAGGGGACAAAGATTGCGTCAACCCGCGCATGAGTGTGGTGGGCAGCCGAAGTGTGGGTGTATTGCCGTGCGCGCGGGTGCCAGATACGCCAAGCGTCACATAAGCCCTGAGCCTCTGCCCATCCCACCAGTTGCTTTGCCCGCGCAGCGCGGGGCGCCGAGACCGGACCTGAGGAGTCAAGTTGCGGGGCGGAGACAGCGTTGAAGTCCCCACCTAAAACAATTGCACCCGGCGGGAGAGCCGCCAACAGGGACGCGGCGTGGGATAATGCCTGGGCCAGCCCGGTGGGCGGCACGTAAAGCGACAGAAAATTGAGCGGCCGGCCCTCCAGCGTGCCGCTGACAGCGATCCCCATCCCCTGGGGATCGCGGACCACCCGGGTAAGGACAAAGGGGACGGAACGGTGCCGCAAGACGGCGACCCCCCGAGATCCATGCGAGAATCCCGAGTGCCACACCCGGTCGTACCCATATCTGGCCAAGAAGGGGCACCTCTCGCCCAGCAGGTGGGTCTCCTGGAGAAGGAGTACGTCGACCTCAGTGCGCTGCGCATACTTAAGGACTGCAGTACGCTTGAGTCTATCCAATAAGCCATTCACGTTCCATGACAGAATGCGCATATAAGCTTTGGAGGCGGGATCACCCATGGGAGCGGTAGGAGCATAGCATGCCAGGGAGGGTGTGGCCATAAGAAGCCAGGACCACGGGTCCCACACCAGGGAAGGGCATGGGACCGCGCGCGAGGGCGAGCGGCGGTGTGGCCCGCGCGAGTAAGTGCGTGAAGGGGCACGGTGGTGTATTGAGTGTGGTGCCATAAAAGACGCTCAAATAAAACCAAGTCCAACCCAAACAAAACATTCCCCCAACAAGGGACGGCCAACAGGTCCCCAACCCCAAACCCCCGCCCCCCACCTTACACTTCGAAAACGGAAGCATCTGTCGCCCGAACACCCCAACAGTTACAAGACTCCAAGCCTAGATGCCCGGGTGTAAAGAGCATAGTGGACCCCTCCGGTAGTACGGATTCCAGTGATACGTCCTAGGTATTAGCAAGAAAGCTTAAGAGTGCAGAGTCCCCTCCTCCCCGCCCTCGAGTAGGACCGCCACCTCCCCCCGTGGATGCCTGGAACAGACAACAAGTTACATGGCGGGACTACGGGAGAGGTCAGACAAGTCAGACTGCACGGTGATAGGGGCAGGAGATCCTCCCGGCCTGGTGTACTCTGTGTTATTATCTCTGCATATTGCACAGTCTTTACTTACTCTATAAGGCTCTACCTCTAGTATGAGATAAGCCAGCCTGTTGTTTGTATATGTTTTTGCTGTAGAACTGTCATGTGTTTCTTGCATGGCCCATTGAAGTTTTCCCTATGTTAGCCTAACTGTACACGTTGTAGGCCTCATATTCCTTTGCACGCATTACTAAATAAACATGCTTGCTTTTGTGCCACATTGTACATTCACACGGAACCTTTATATGTTTTCGCATTCTCTTTTCCTGTGTTTTAGTCTGAACACCACCAAGGTCAAACAGCAATGTCCCTTGTTATTCTTTCTGGCCAGGCACTAGCACCTAGACATAACACAAGAATGCAGCCGTTGTTAATGTGCACACATGTCCTATCGTATAGATGAGCACATGAGCCACAAACAAACACATGGAACGACAATTCTGAGACAAGAGCACTGCATCCACTCAGATGTAGAGCGTCCATCTGTGCGTGCTACGGTACGGGCTCTGCCGGTAATCCCAGAGATCTTTGATATATAATCATTTAGCTCTAGTAGCAAGGGGAGGGTTTGGTCACTCCGTCCTATAAAATAACAGGGCTTTTCATGGTATTTGGATTATTAACCACTCTAACAGTATTTATATTATGCATCTTTTTTCTAGCTGTGGCACGTATACTGCATTTCAGAGCACGATAGTTTGAATAAATATTCTAAACTTCCTTCGTGTCTCCTGGTTATCGCATTGTGGACAAGTACGAGTGAGAGAGCGAAAGGGTGTGTCCTGTTACCGTGATCCCTGAGAGGGTCGAGAGGGTTGTGTTCTGGGGGTGTCAGTTCACTTGTTTCTCTGGTAAGGTTAGGAGGGCAAGTGATGCACTATAGCTATCGGACCCGGACTCATGGACACTGAGGTGGTATGGTGACTCAGTCCGTACATACTGATGTTCTATGGTCCCGAGCATAGTCCTATTCCAGAGCAGAATCCCTGCAGCAGAACTAGAAGTCAAGGAAGAAAGCCTCTTGGAGAGGGAATCCTACATTGTTACCTGTGACTACATAAAAGCCACACTCCATCTTCTTGCCCTTACCCTGCCTTGTTAAAGGCTCAGCTCTCGGGTGGAATTTAGAGAGGGTGGCGCGTAGGAGTGTGACAAGGAAGTTCAGATTCCGAGTAAGTCTACCAGTCAATAATCAGACATTTTCACAAACTGGCTGGTCTAGGGTGGAATTTAGAGAGGGTGGCGCATAGGAGTGTGACAAGGAAGTTCAGATTCCGAGTAAGTCTACCAGTCAATAATCAAACATTTTCATGCACTGGCAGGTAGACGGCCTGAGGCAGAAGTGCTGGCTGCACACAGCTTGCACTGAGGGAGGCATCTGAACTCCTAATGTGAGAGACACACATTAGTCCACATAAGATGCTGCTCTGGAGGCTCTGGAGATCTAAGTTTTACTTTGAAAATCAGCAAAAGAAATATCATTAGCATCAAATGAATGTAGAACAATGGACCTGAACTAATAGAATATTTGAGTCATCCTTATTTAGCCCTTCTACCGCGGCGCAAATTCCGCCGCGGTGCAGGTGAAATAATGAGTGGGCGTGGTTCGGACGGCCCCCGGCCGTCCTCCACACATGCCCACCGTGATGTGACGCATCAAATGGGTTAACGATGATTGCAGTGGAATGTGGACACCTAAAATGGCCCAGAAAGGAGCCCATTTCAGTGAATGAATAATGAGGATGGAAGTAGAAGGATAAATATAGAGATTGTGGTCAGTCCTGACTGATGATTGTCCGGGATCAAGTGCTCAGTGGCAATGCTCCAAAATCAGTGATCCTCCAGAGATAGGAGACTGGGGAGAAGATGTATCCTTATGACTAGAGCGTTCGACCTCGAAGCTGGGTAACCGGGTTCGAGTCTCCGCAATGACACTCAACATCCTGTGATTCTGGGCAAATCACTTAATCTCACGTGCCTAACAAAAAATGAATGTGCCCTTCTGTATCGAAACTGGTGCTCATGTGAAGCGCTCTGATACCCGATTTCTCGGGTCTAGTTTGCGCTATATAAAACTCTTAAAGAAGAAAAAAAAGATAGGCATTTACCATCCAGGTATATCACAATGTAAGCTCTTCAGTGAGTGCATAGGGGGCATACTTGCAATAAAGTGGCAAAGCATGTCGTTAAGCCAAGAAGGCTAACAACATGCTTTGTTACTTTAGAAACGCAGGGTTGCACCATATTTACTAGAATATGGTGCAGCCCTGCGTTTCCCCCTGCGCTGGCGCTACACTTAGCAGCCTAGCGCCGACGCAGGCACCCTTGTACCATAGTGCAAGGGTGCCTGTGTTGAGGGGAAGATTGTTTATGTGCACATAAACCGCACAATGGCATTGAAAGATTGTTCATGTGCAGGAAGGGAGACCTTCCTGCACATAAACAGTCTTTAAATGCTGCTTTGTAACTTCTATGTGTGCTGCTTAATGCAGAACATATAGAAGTTGGAAAACTGCATTTTTTGTTAAAAAAATGATTGTTTATGTGCAGGGAGGGGGACCTTCCTGCACAAAAACAATCATAGGCAATTTGCTGTTTCTATGTGTGCTGTGCAAAGCATCACACAAGGAAACAGCAAAAATGAGGAGAAATAAAGCATTTCTTCTTGTTTCACCTGTTTAAACCAGTTTTTCACTGGTCTTCATTTTGGCGCTGTCTCCTATTTAAGCTGCCCTTGTAAATAGGGGGCAGTGTTAAAATCAGTGGGCGTTGGGCGTTCCACCGCAACACCGATTGCTCCCCTCTTCACGCTAAGTATAGCTTGAAATGGTGCCATATTTACAAGCAACGTGAAGTGGCTTAACGCTGCCTTGTAAATAAGGAGAGGACCCTATCGCCACCACAACGTCACTGGAAGTGATGTGGTGGCGATAGGGGCTTGTAACTATGCTCCAAAGTATCTCAGAGATTGGTATTTACTAACCAAGTATACTGTTGTGTTAGCTCTTCAGTGAGACTGCAGAGTGTTTCGAGGATAGGTATCCACCAACCAAGTATTTCGCAAAGTAAGCTCTTCATTGTGTCCACAGAGTGTTTCACAGATAGGTAACTAACAACAAAGTATATCACTATATAAGCTCTTCAGTGACTCCTCAGAGTGTCTCAGAGATTGGTATCAACCAACCAAATATATGAACCTGGATAGCTTCACCCAATGCCAAGTCACTTGAATTCACCTTGCCAGAAAAACAAAGACGACCCGGTCCCAGCTCTCTCTTCTAAAGAAAGCAAAACTGTTTCTTCCAGAAAGTGACTTCAGAATGGCTGTTGCTTCTACTCTCGCATCTGGATGGAGGTAACGCTCTGCTCCATGGCCTTCCAGACTCCACACTAGCACTAGGGGGCTCCTACACACTGCGGCACATGTCATCCAGGTCCTGAAGAAATATGATCATATCACCCCATCCTGACGTGACTTTGTTGGCTCCCCCAGCCAGCCCGCACCATTTTCAAACAATCTGCATCATTTACAAAGCCCTTGGAACCACCACTCCCACTTTTCCTGTAGACAAGCTCACCATCTCTTGCGGTTCCCGGCACCCCTGCTGCCAGGACACCATCTGACTGCAAACTAAAAAGTGTAAAAATAAAGGAAAAACAAAGCAGCAGGCCCTTACCCTCTATGCACCCAGAACCATCCCTGTAGCCATCAGGACCACCCCTAAACTGCTCCAATCTAGTGAACAGTTGAAGTTGCACCTCTTTAAAGAACACTCCATCACGGTGCATTAACTGTCCACAAACCAGCTTCCTCTCCTATTGCTCGTTTAACTTTATACTCATCTTTTACCCCGCTTTTCAGATTAGGAGGTATCACTCCTAGTCTGGTCCCCCATCAAAGCTGAAGTGGAGATGGTGGGTAGAGGCCTCAATGAGGCTCGTCTTTTGCCAAGAAGCCCGGCTCTCCACTCCACACATATTTTTTGTATCATGAACAACATGATCGCTAGTGTCCAGGGGGATTTAAGGTCACCTGAAGTTGGCAGACTTGATCACAGAGATTCCTGGAACACGGTGTGCTTCTCTCAGTCTTATGGACACCATTTTTTATCTTAGGATCCCTTGGGGAGGACACAGTGATGCTACCCCAACCCCCCACCCTACAGTAGGCGAGATCCACTAATCACAAGAGATCATTTTTTTCTATAAACAGAGAATTTACAAGACTTTTGTGCCATGACCTCATGTCAAGTCCTTTTCCGGCCCCAACCCTGCTGTCGCACACATCACCTGTCAAAACAAGATCACCAAGTTGAGTGACCGCACCACGGTGGAGATGAAGACTCAAAAATTGAAACATACAGCTGAAGGTTTTGAATTTGTGATTTGTCATTGAGATTTGAGAATGGCTCATCGCCTGGTTTGTTACCCTGGTCTGGTTTGGCCAGCACCCGGGAAAACCAAGTATCCCCAGACAGCTCTGAACAGCAGAGACCTGAGTCAATGTAAGGGAGGGTGATTTAGATGCATGGTACCATCTCCCCTTGCCCTGCAAATGTCAAGTGTCAATGAAAAGTTTTATCCCTAAAATGAACGCAGCAGTGAGTACAGGATTTTAGAGGCAGTGGCAAAGGTCCTACCAGCAACAGTCTGACAAGAGATGGGTGAAGGTCTGGTAACGCCTTCTTCTTCCAGTAGGTGTTACAGAGACATTGGCGGCTGATACCAGTAGCCTAAGTGTCATCCAGGGCTGGTAACTCACTGGTGCCTTCAGAATGATCCCCAAAGGAAAGAAAAAGCCCAGAAGGGTAAAAAAAACCTTCCAGAAGATGGAGTTCTGGGCTAGAAAATCTGAAGATCAAGCTGGAGCTGCAGGCGGAAGGACCCGGGCAGACGTAGTTCCAAAGGATGCTACAAAAACCTAAAGACAATATTAGAAAAGGCGGGGCAATGAACGTGATGAAAAATGCAGTGCAAGTGTTGTGGCACACCAGCCTTCTCCAGGTTTCTGCTTCTATACCCTTCTGGCAGGAAGCTATCCCACAATGCCTTCAGTCGGCCATCTTGGATTGACATAGCCAAAATGGAAGAACTGGTTCTATTGCCATCTCAAATTGATCTATAGAAAAGGAAACTCCACCTCCTCTTCCTCTGAAGGCTGCTAGGAAGAAGCAGAGGACGATAGCATCTGGGAATTGCCTGGTGTTATGGTAAATGCCCAAGCCCAGGGACACTACCTAAATCTGTGCCAGGATGATGCAGATCTTGAACCAGCTGAATCAAGGCTTCAATGCCAGGGCGTAGACATAGACGATGCTGAGCTTAAAACTGGGAAAGCAGAATGTCTGCTGCTGCAGAAGAGGGGGAGAAGCCTCCAGCCCGCGAAGACCCACTCCAGCGCATACAAACGTTAACGTGGGTGATGGGTCTCGAGAGAGAGTAGTGCAAGCAGTAATAATAATCAATTGAAGAGCATTTATGGAGCGCTGCTAGTCACCCGCGAGGGTATCCAGGCACTGAGAGCCAGGCTGCTTGGGTGGACTAAGTTGAAGAACCTGGTCTTGAGTCCGCTTCTGAATTCCTGAAAGGGGGGAGGTCCCACTTCTACTGATATCTCATATGTCTGGGTAAGCCTAGCATACTGTGATGGAAACAGCCAACCCAAGACCCAGAAATCTCAGAAACGTGCTTTTGAAACAAGGAGCTGTGGGACCCACTGCGGTTGAAGCTTCCCACACAGACACAGAATCCACCACAGGAAGACACGCGGGCGATCTGACAGATGATCCAACTTTTATTAACCATTTTGGCGGGGCAATTGAAAGAGGGTTGGAAATTGTCAGTCTGCGTATTGGATGTTTGAGAGGTAGGCCAATGATGAGGAGAGCGAATTAAACGGAATGACTAACGTGCTTTCATCTTCTCTCACAGGGAAATGGAAAACCAAATTCAACCCGAGAGAGACCGTGCAGCAGTCGTTTTGGGGGATTTCGAAAAGAGTTCCTATGATGACCAGCAAGAAGTACCCACTGGTGTCTGTCAGTGACGCGATCCTCAAAGCTCGGGTGAGTATGGAAGATAATACCTGTAAGAAATCCAACTTGTAGGCTTAGTTGGAAGAATGCTACAGATGGCCTATCACCCACAACAGTCAAGTGAGGGGGACCCTTCAGGGCCCACCAGAAATCTTGCAAGAATATCCCGTTCTTGCATGTCAGTGGGGAGAGCCATAGCTCTCTGTTAGAAGTGTTGAATAAAAAGCAATATAGTAGAAAGAAAAAAAATAAAGGTACACACCAGGTTTATGCAAATACAAAATTATATACATTGAGCTAAAAACAGTTTGGTAAAAGAAAAACAGATATCTGGGCTTGAGAGTTCTAATGAAAGTCAACAAGAGCAATCTGTTAAAATGGGCTTCTGAAGAATGCAGTGCAGAGTTACAGAATTAGGTGATGATGATTAAACAGAAACTACACACCTACAATGTCAAAACCCCATTTGCTGGCAGAGTCAGGCAGCTTAGAAGTCACAAAGGCTTGCATGCACTCAAGTGCCCCACAGCAGACAAGCAGGATGAAGCCAGAAGCCAAGTACCCTATTGGAAGGGAAGGTTGTGCTGCTGATCCAGCTCGAATAGTCATGTTCAGTCTCACAGGGACTTGGTGCAGGAGTGAAAGGCTCCTCCTCTTCTGCCTGGAATCAAGACTCTTGTACAACACCCAGGACTGATACAACTTCAGTGGGTCTCCATCAAAGCTCTGTACAGGGAGGGGCTGGATTTCTTTGGTGTGATTCCCACACCGGAAATAGATCAGTGGTAGGTTGACCATAAAATCACCTGCATCAGAGACTGACCTCATCAAAATCCTGTGATAGTTGCTTGCTTGTTACAAAAGTCCTTTCCTGCTGTTTCTGCCAAGGCAGAGAGGTTGATCTTTGCAAAGACCTCCTTGGTCCTTTCTTTCTCATCACCCTGTATTTAAAAGTGATTGAGTGAAATGAGGCAGAGCAGAGGAATGGCCCAGGCTGGATTTTGAGAAATTTTGTAATGCCTCCAATAAAATAATAATTCAGAAACAGTGTTTTGGACAAGGCCTGGCTTGGCACCCAAGCAAGATGGCCACGTAGTATCCGAGATCCACATCCTCACAACCCGCGAGCCCGAGTAGCTGAAGCCACAGCTTCGTTGCGACATGGCCGACATCTGCTGTCAGCGCCCAAGAAATGAGAGGAAAGTTGACTTGCATGCCAACGCCTGCCCTGGTGGCAGAAGGCGCCGGTGAGGAAAGCTACAAGGCATGGGGGGGCTGCAGAACCTGCGCTGGATCCTATCCTAATGCAAACTGAAGGTGGAGCTGCCCATGGGGCAGATCAAAGTGCAACCTCGCTGCATGTTCCGTCACAAACTTTACAAATATTCCATCCGTCGTATTACCAGTGCAACTGTATATAGCGCCCTAATAATAAAGCAGACAGGGTACCCGTCACGATTGTGACAGTGTGACCCGCCCGACAAACTCAAAATCAAGCCCATAATTAGATGCCCTTCAGGATCGGTGTGCCCAGCCAAAGGACAGAACACTACTGACGAGACTGAATCAAAAACTGTTACTATCCACAGGGTGCGGGTATTGTGGATTCCGCCCTGGAGTGGTTCGCCTCTTTTCTGGCGGGTAGGACCTTCCAGGTCGCAGTCGCCCTTTTGCCGCCAAAATTCACACCATCAAATATGGGGTACCGCACGGCTCAGCCTTGAGCCCAACACTGTTTAATATATATGTCCAACCGTTAGCAGTGGTGGCCAAGAGCAGAGGGCTTACAGCAGTGTCATATGCGGACGACACATAGTTGGTAGCGGCACTCTCGGACGACTCCGTGCAGGATGCATGTAAGTTCCGGGGAGCTCTCTAGGCCATCTCTGAGTGGATGACTGCCAACTGTCTCCAGCTCAATGCCAACAAGTCCGAGGTACTGCTGGTTGGGAGAGACTCTGAGCTGTGGACCGAACGCTGGTGGCCTGCCACCTTTGGCTGTGCACCCGTCCCCAAACAGGTGGTAAAAAATGTGGGTGTGTGGGTAGACTCTGCCCTCAGCTTCCAGACGCAAACCAAGAAGCCAGCAGGGACCTGCTTTGGTATCCTACGAGGGTTCAAACCGCTGTTAGGGTTTTTCAACCCGGCTATTAGGCAGTTTATTGTCCAGGCCTCCATCCTGTCCAGACTGGACCATGCCAAGTCTCTCTATTTGCGATCAAATAAGGCAGAAATTGTAAGATTGCAAAGGGTTCAAAACACTGCGGCAAGAACTCTATTGGGTTTGCCCAGGACATGCTCTACTACTAGTGGTATTTGCCAGCTACACTGGCTGCCTGTGGCCAAACGCATAGAGTTTAAGCTCCTTTGCATGTCTTTTAAAATGTTAAATCTCTTCTCTCCAGGCATCTTGACCAACTTGCTTACACCTTATACCCCCTCCCATCAACTTCGGTCAATGGGGCAGCATTTAGCGGTGGTTCCGCGGGTGAGGTGGGTTCGCGCTGGTGGACGTTCCTTCTGTGTATTGGCAACCAAATTTTGGAACGCGCTCCCCATCTACATTCACAGCATGAACAATTATCTGGCATTCCGCAAGGCAATCAAAACTCACCTCTTCCCTCCATTGTAGGCTGCTTTGGCTGTCTATAGTTCTGCAGTTTTCTGCTATCAGCGCTGGGACACCCCTTTGCTGGGGCAGCTGTGCGCTATATAAAACGGCATAACATAACAACAGTGCGCCAGCATCAGAGTGGCCCTCTTAGCCACATAATATAATTAATCGGGACAGAGAATAAGGCATACAGAGGGGTAATACTCCAGGTAGTTAGTAACTATTATCAACAACTGAACACCTCAAGTTCCAGTGTTGATGAATCTACCTGGAGGAAGTGCACAGCCATGGTTAGAGCATACGTTAGTAATCAATGAGAACTAGCTCTGGTTTAAATTGTTTGTATGTCTGCGGGTGGAGAAAAAAAAACTTTAGGTTTTTTATGAAGGCCCTCACCCACCAACCTAGTTGGTGGCATGCTTCATCATTGGGCCCCACCCGAGGTACCGAGTGTACCTTAGGTGTGCTTCGATGCCAGATTACTGCGGAGCGGGTTTTTTTGGTTCATGAGGGTGCTATGAGTGTGCTCTGAGTGAGGTTTAAAATACTGTCCTGGGTGTCCCAAAGACTGTTTTAATGGTGGGCCCCAGGCAGTCGATAAAAACAAAGGCTGTGGGACGTGCACTGTAGGCTTATGGCCTCCGACGTCCTGTGCGGTCAACTAGTTTCAGCCAGGCCTTTTCTTCTACTGGCTTTCGTCAGGACCTTATATGTGTGGGGTGTTACAGGGGTAGTTATGAGTTTGTCAGTGCCCTGTGTGTGAAGCACATGCTACGGTGCTTATATGTGCAAGAGGTGTATCCTCTTGGGTTGTACCTGTAGGGAGTAAAAAAAAGGGGGGAGGGACAGACATAAGATTTAAGTAAAGGCTCCTAGTAGTGGGCTAAAAGCTTTTAGTGAGGCGGTGCAAGGTGCCTAGAGGTGACCACAGACAAGGCGGTAGTGTTGGCGTCAGTGGCGGGTAGTGAAAAAGTGGCCGGTCTCACAATATGCGTTATTGTGTGTGAAATTAGGCCTATATACTGTAACCAATGTTGGTGAAAACAGTAAAGTGGAGTTGCTTACACCTGATTGTAGCAAACAACTCAGCATGGAGCTCAGCCGGGGGCCAGGACCATGTGCACTCTAAATTGGGGGAAGAAAAGGAAAACCGCTGTTGGGGGAGGGGGGTAGTATGCACCCAACAAGGTAACGGTAAAAGGATGCACACGCAGACATGGCCGAGGGCAGCATGAAAGGTGGCTGTACCGTTAGCTTAGTCTTACTGCGCGATGTCGCTGGACCCTCAATGAATCTGTTGTCCGGGCAGAAGCTCCGTGAGAAATGAGCTTCAATGTAGAAAGCGCTTAAATACCTGTGGAAAGCGCCAGGTGTTGCTTGTTAGCTGTTATGTTATGTTATGTTATGTTATGTTATGTTAGGAGCATTTATATTGCGCACAGCTGCCCCAGCTAAGGGGCGTCCTGGCGCATGACGGTTAAAAACACAACTAGCACTGAAATTGAAGACACAGGAGGGGGACAACTAGTTAGGAGGGAAAAATTAAAACAGAAGGGTTTTTATGGCTTTGCGAAAAAGGAGAAGATCTTCCATCGCGCGAATCTCAAACGGAAGCGAGTTCCAAAGCGCTGCTGCTTTTACCCGAAAAGACCGACCACCAACTCAGCTGAGCTTAAACCTCGGAACCACAGCGAGTGCTTGGCCCATTGATCTTAAAGAGCGAGTCGGAACATAGCTAGACAAGAGATTCGAAAGGATCTGGGGAGCTACTCCTTTCATGATCTTAAAAGCCAGACCTAAGACTTTAAAATGAATTCTTGACTTAATCGGTAGCCAGTGTAAGGATCGAAGAGTACTTGAAACAGAGCAGGACCTAGGCAAACCAACTATGGCTCTAGCTGCGGCATTTTGGACACGCTGAAGGCGGATGATTTCTGCCTGATTTGTCCCTACCAGGAGCGAGCTGGCATAGTCCAGACGGGATATTACTGTTGCCTGAACCACCAGCTGCCTGGTAGGAGGGTCAAAAAACTTCAGGACAGATCTTAAGCCCCGAAGGACCCCAAAGCAGCAAGCTGCGGTTTTCTTGGTGTGCCCAACAAAGATCAGAGTGGAGTCCAACCACACTCCCAAATTTCTCAATGCAGTAACCGGAGTTGGAGACGGCCCCAGTTCTGGAGGCCACCATCTGTCCCCCCAAAGTTCCTTGCCCCTCCCGATGACCATGACCTCAGTCTTCTTAGCGTTGAGCTGGAGACAGTTGGCACTCATCCAGCTCGCCACTGCCCTCAGCCCATTCTGGAACCTAGGGACATCCAAGTCAGCGTCCCCGCTGATGGTAACCGCCAACTGTGTGTCGTCCGCATATGAGACCATATTCATGCCCCACTGCTTGACGACATCAGCCAGCGGTCTCACGTAAAGATTGAATAACGTGGGACTCAGCGAGGATCCCTGTGGCACCCCCAGGTCCAAAGGATGGAATTTGGACTGATACGGTGGTATAGCAACGCAAATGGACCGGTCGTCGAGAAAGGAACGGAACCACTGTAGGGCTAACCCCCCAATACCTATCTCCTCCAGGCGATGTAGAAGGATGCGATGTGAAACAGTATTGAAGGCGGCGCTCAGATCTAATAATACTAGCGCCGCCGTCTGTCCCCCATCCAGCACCGAACGCAGATGTTCAACCATGGCGAGAAGGGCTGTCTCCGTGCTGTGCCCAGTACGAAACCCGTTCTGGGTAGCATCCAGGATGTTAGCTCGGGTGAGATGGTCGGAGAGAACCTGGTTGACGTGAGCCTCCACCAATTTTGCCGGCTAAGGAAGCAAGGAAATGGGTCGATAACTCTCCGGCTTCAACGGATCCAAAGAAGGTTTCTTCAGGATAGGAGAAACCACTGCACGCTTCCATTTAGCTGGAACCATGCCCGTAGCCAGCGAGATGTTGATCAGGGAACAGACCATAGAGCGTCCCAAAAAAGACTGATCTCTGAAGAGGGCAGGTCTTACCAGATCCAGAGGAGATCCCGATTTAATCTTCAGAGACAGTCTATCAAAAACCTCAGGTAGAAGTGGAGGAAAAGAGTCCAAGGTAGGAGGGGCAGGAAAAATGTCCACGACCTCCAAGAGTGGCCTTGTACAGGGAAAGGCCCGGTAGATGCCCTGCACTTTCTCCAAAAAGAAACAAGCTAAAGCCTCACATTGAGAGGTAGAAGCCATAGCCGGGGAGGAAATTCGTTTAGACAGAAGATCTTTAAGGGCCTTGAATATGGTTTTAGACGGGTTCGAGCTGTTGCGAAATTCCAGAGAGTAGAACGCCGCACGGGCTCTACATATGGCACGATGATAAATCTTAATGGAAGCCAGATACGACGCTTTCTTAGCCGCATCATAAGACCTCCGCCATTCTCTCTCAGCCCGCCTACAGTTCCCTTTCAAAGCACGTAAAGCGCTGTCATACCAGGGGTTCGACTTTCTGGAGCTCAATTTACTTGTAATAATCGGGATCAAAGAGTCAAGCGCCCTGGTAATCCATTGACAGAACTGTTCATAACCCGTTTCAGCGTCATCCAAAGATCCTAACGGATCAATAGTCAAAACATGATGCAGGTCCTCTAACCTAAGTTTACTCCAGTGTCTTCTAGGGACCAATCTAGCCGAAGGAGTAGAGGGGGTCATAGGCAGAGAGGCCCGAATATCCACTAGATAATGGTCAGTCCATCCTAGGGGTGAGATGGAAAAGACTATGGCTTCCGATAAATTAGTAAAAAAGGGATCCAATATATGCCCCCCTACATGGGTGGGTTGTGAAACTTTTTGAAACAACTGAAGGGCCTCGAGATCCGCTAGAAAATTCAAGACAGCCGGGGTGCTCTGATTGTCCAGATGGAGATTAAGGTCTCCCAAAATAGAAAAATTGGCACAACCAACTGCCAAGGAACTAACGGCGTCAGGGAAAGCATCTCTAAACGCAACATCGTTACCCGGAGGCCGATATACCACCATCCCTGAGATCGAAAACTGGGGACTGATCGAGATCTTGAAGGAGGCGCTTTCGCACCCAGCGATATTTAAGACATTCCAGCTACAAGGGAAACTAGATTTAACAGCAAGGGCAATGCCCCCTCCTCTAGTTGGACGATTTAGAGTGAAGATGGAATAATCAGGGGGAAAGGCCAGATTGATAATAGCTGCATCATCCTCCTGCAACCAAGTTTCTGTAATAGCAAAAACATCTGGGGTCTCATCCTGCATAAGGTCCAAGATGACTTGATGGTGTTGCACCAAGGACCTAACATTCAGGCTAAATATTCGAAGAGCGCGCGCCGTACCCTTACTCCGAGAAACAAAAGCCAAAGGCTTCTGGCGGGTATGTACGGGAAAGGCAAGAGCTCAACTTTTGCAGGCACAACAATATGGGCCGCTTAAAGGGTGGATATTTACCTGATCGCACTTAGGGATGGTCAGTCCAATGGACCGTAACGTCTCATTGGAGTAGGCGATCATCACGGCACCAGAACGAAAAGTGCAAGAGAGATAACCCGCTGCGCCCAGCGTGTCCCTAGCGCGGACGGGCGCAGACGGGCAGGACTCTGGCACGACTCCGGCTAAGCTGTGTCAGGTGTTCTGGCCTGGGCACGAGTGACGGGGCGTATTCCGCTTCCTGTTGTCTCGAGGAGGTGCCTGTAGTAGAGGAAATGGAAGAAAGACTCGCATGCAGTTGTATGTAGCACTCTCTCTATTAATTTCCATGGTGCAATTGGATGTCTAAGTTGCTAACATGCGCGTGCAAATGTGCGGTTATTTAGGGGAGTGCTAACCCAATTGGGGGAGTCACGCTCCATCTGTGCACTGTAATGGGAGGACACCCTCTCTATTTAAATGGAAGTGGCAACCAGGAGGGGCTAAGTAGGTAACGTACGTTAATGTGCAGAGATGTTATTGCATATTGGTCCTGCAAAAAATAATAATAAGGGTGATGAACCCACTATGTGGTGTATGTAGGGAAGGACGTGTGAATGAGAAGGTCACCACCTAGATGTTTGAGCCAGTATGACGCCCAGAGGACGTTTGGTGTTGGGACATGGTCATCCCGTGCCCTAGGCGGGCCCTGTTGATGAGGAGGCACTCAGGAGAGTGGAAATGATCTGTCAGGTGTGGGGGGCCTCATCTGCTGAGGCTGTTCCACGGAATATTATCATTCAGTCCCTCCGTGTGGGTGGACAATCTGTAGATCCAGCGTTGTTCTTTGGACAGTAGCTGCTTCTCGTTGTCTGTAGGGTGGGCAGGGATCTGTTCAATGACCGTCCATCTGAGGTCATTGGTGGTATGTCCAAACCTAAGGAAGTGGTCTGTGAGTTTGCTGATAGTCTTCTTGCACCAAATCGTACTTCTGTGTTCAGTGATTCTGGTGCGTATTTTTCTCGTGGTCATACCCACGTAACGGAGCTGGCATGGGCATTCAATCAAGTACACTAGATTGGTTGAATTGCAGTTCGTGTGCTTACGTTGGTGCCATGTTTTACCGGTTTCCAGGTCGATGGTTTTGGTATGTGTCGTGAGGTGGCAGATACTGCAGTCGCCACAGGGGTAGTGACCTATAACTTTAGGGAGGTTGCACACTTGGTGCAGTGTGGGGTTGGTGATGGTTTCCGTGGTTCTCGGCCGCGTAGAGATGAGTTGATCCCGGAGGCTGTTTGATTTTTTATAGGCAAAAAGGGGCAGGTCCCAGTCTCGTTTGCCCGTGTTTATGATTCTCCAATTTTTCTTGATGATTTTGGCCACTATATTGGAGATAGGGTTGTACGTGGTGACACAGGTCAATGGTGTTATTGTTTCTTGACGGGTTGGTGTTTCCAGGAGGGCGTCTCTATTCTGGTTCTTTGCCCATTTTTTGGTCTTGTTGATGATCCTTGTTGGATAACCCCATTGTTGTAATCTGTGTGAGAGGTCTGTGGCCTGTGTGTTGTAGTCTTCCTTATTGCTGCAATTGCGTCTTATGCGTAGAAATTAGCCATAGGGCAGGTTCTCCCTTAGTGGTCGTGGGTGGAAACTATCAAAGGCCAGTAGTGAATTCCTTGCCGTGGGTTTATAATACGTGGTGGTTGACAGTTTACCATTGGCGGCCTTGATCAGTAGGTCCAGGAAAGGTAACTGGTCTTTGCTGCTGGTGTACGTGGAGCGTAGGTGAGGATCACGTGTGTTGAGCCAGGGCTGGAAGTTCTTTAAGGATTCCTCCGAGCCTTCCCATATCATGAGGACGTCATCAATGTATTGACGCCAGAAAAGTATTGATTCCGTGAATGGGTTGTTGGGATCGAGGATGTGTGACTGTTCCAGGTGGTAGACATATAGTCCCGCCACGCTGGGAGCAAAAATACTGCACATGGACGTTCGATTTGTCTGGAGATAGTATGTGCCCTCAAATTCAAAAAAGTTTTCTTTTAATGCCAGTCTGGCGCAGTCTAGGACAAATTCTCTTGGTGTAGTGTGTTCCCATTGTGAGTTGGTCAGAGTTTCTTCTAAGACCTTGAGGGTGTCATCTTGAGGCAGGCTTGTGTACAGGCTTTCAATATCCAGTCCCACAAGTAACTGGGTTGTGGGGTTAAAATCCAGGTCTTGAAGGAGGGACAGAAGATGTTTGGTGTCCTTGATGTAAGTGGTTGCAGCTTGTACTAGAGGGTTAAGGAAAAAGTCACAAAACCTAGAGAGGGGCTCTAGGAGTGAGTTGCAGCCTGAGACAATCGGACGTCCCGGGGGTGGTCTTGTTTCCTTGTGTACCTTGTGTACTGTGTAAAAATACAGTATCCGGGCTTGTGTGTTGCAGAGGAAGGTGGCCTCCTGTTTGGAGATGTGGTTATTGTTTGCAGCTGTAGTCACCAAGTTGGTGATTGTAAGTTTGAGTTGATTGGAAGTGTCGCTGTCAAGGTGTCTGTAATTGCGGTCGTCTTGAAGGAGTCTCTGGCACTCTGCTCGGTAAGCCTGGGTGTCCTGAATCACAATCCCTCCGCCTTTGTCGGCGGGTTTGATGGTAATGTTGTCATTGTCTCGGAGGGTTTTCAGAGCTGCCCGTTCTTCTTTAGATAGGTTGTTGTAAGTCTCTGTTTGGTTGGTTTTCTCTACTTCATTGTAGACGGCCTGCTCGAAGGCAATGATTTCTGCCGGTATACTGCAAGGTGGAGGCATGAATGTTGATTTGGGTCGTAGACCCGTCTCATTGGTTTCCCTTGTGTCATTGTTGGTGTCCTGTCTTTCAAAAAAGGCGCGGAGCTTCAGCTTCCGGAATAACTCTGCTAGATCAGTGTGTAGGAGGAATTTGTCAACTCTTTTGGTGGGGACAAAGGAGAGGCCTTTATTCAGTACTTTTTCTTCAGTAGTGGTTACATCTATGGAGGATAGGTTGAAGACCAGGGAAGGTGTGTCTAATTCGCTGGTTAGCGGCTGGTGCTCAGTTGTTGTTCCTTGCCCTTGTTGCGGGTGTTGGCGCTGACCGGTCCGTCTTCCTCTGTCCAGTGTACATGGGGTGTTTGTTGTGTATTTCCTCTGCGGCCTCTTATTCGGCCGCCCTGCCCTAAAAAAGGCGGTCTGTAGGGTTGGCCATAGAAGTTCTGGGGTGCTTGGTGGTACAGGGGTGGCCATCCAAAGTAAGGGTTCTGTTACGGGTGGTTGAACAACAGGGGTCCATGGGCTTGACTGGGCTGTGGTTGTCTTCCGCATGGTTGTTGCCAGCGACGGCCCCGGCCTCTGTTTCCTTGTTGTTTTACAGATCCTGAGCTGGAGTCGCTGGACATTGAGGTGTTGTCCCCCGGTGAATCTGAGCCTCTGTCTTGTCTTAGAGGGGCAACATAATCATCCGCTGTGTAAGGGTAAATTTTTGAGTAATTGAATTTCTTTAAATCTTTATCAAATTTTGCTATCTTTGCTTGGGTCAAGTACTCTTTATACTCATTCAGTTCTTTATTAGATTCTTCCAGTTTCTTTTTGAACGAGGTTATGGTAGTTTTGAAATGTGATTCGGTGGCCTGTATATCGATGATCATTGCGTCCGAAAGGCGTTTGGCAGTTTTGATTATGAGGACCAACCAGTCTCTTGTGCAGTGCCAACCTACCTGGGCCCAGTCCTTCCTAAATGTGGCATCGTCTAGGAAGATCCTGGGCGCATTGGTGACTAGCAGACCTTTAGGTGCGCTGTTTGTTCGTAGGTATTGAGCTAGGATCACTCCATGTAGAATGGTCCTGATCTTGTTCCTTTTCTTTTCTGTGAGTGCGTCCCAGTCGGCGGTTTGAGCTATGGTCTGGGCGATGTTAATGTCCAGTGTGAATGGCGGATCAGCGAGGAGTTCGCTGATCTCAGTTTCAGAGGACGTGAGGCCAGGGTTTTCCGCCATTTTCTAGACAATCTCTCACAGCTGTGCGCTGTCGAGGAAATGTTATAATCAAAAAGAGAGAGGAGAACTAGAGAGGCTAGTCCGTTTCCCCAGTTTATGTGTTAGTAATCAATGAGAACTAGCTCTGGTATAAATTTTTTGTATGTCTGCGGGTGGAAAAAAAACCATTAGGTTTTTTATGAAGGCCCTCACCCACCAACCTAGTTGGTGGCATGCTCTATCATTGGGCCCCACCCGAGGTACCGAGTGTACCTCAGGTGTGCTTCGACGCCAGATTACTGCAGAGCGGGTTTTTTTGGTTCGTGAGGGTGCTGTGAGTGTGCTCTGAGTGAGGTTTAAAATACTGTCCTGGGTGTCCCAAAGACTGTTTTAATGGTGGGCCTCAGGCAGTCGATAAAAACAAAGGCTGTGGGACGTGCACGGTAGGCTTATGGCCTCCGACGTCCTGTGCGGTCAACTAGTTTCAGCCAGGCCTTTTCTTCTACTGGCTTTCGTCAGGACCTTATATGTGTGGGGTGTTACAGGGGTAGTTATGAGTTTGTCAGTGCCCTGTGTGTAAAGCACACGCTACGGTGCTTATATGTGCAAGAGGTGAATTTTGGAACGCGCTCCCCATCTACATTCACAGCATGAACAATTATCTGGCATTCCGCAAGGCAATCAAAACTCACCTCTTCCCTCCATTGTAGGCTGCTTTGGCTGTCTATAGTTCAGTAGTTTTCTGCTGTCAGTGCTGGGACCCCCCTTTGCTGGGGCAGCTGTGCGCTATATAAAACGGTATAACATAACATAACAGTGCGCCAGCATGATAGTGGCCCTCTTAGCCACATAATAAAATTAATCGGGACAGAGAATAAGGCATACAGAGGGGTAATACTCCAGGTAGTTAGTAACTATTATCAACAACTGAACATCTCAAGTTCCAGTGTGGATGAATCTACCTGGAGGAAGTGCACAGCCATGGTTAGAGCATACCCACAGATCCCACAAGTCTGTCTGACATGAAGCTCACCATTGATGATTTAGCTGGGAGGGAGATCCAAGCTGAAGCTGGCCTCACACCTGAATTTTACAAAGAGGTCCAGGACCTGTTCGTGCCACACCTGTTAAGTGTCTACAGTGAAGCACTGGCCAACAAGACACTCTCACAGTCCACTACAAATGCAGTAAATACAGTCCTATTGAAACCATTTAAGCCGACTATGCACACCCGACAGGCCACTATCCCTAATAAATGTTGATAATACCATTTTTGTGAAGGCGACAGCCAATTACCTTGCTCCATTATTGTCAGGATTGATCAAACTTGACCAGTCAGGGTTGATACCAAACATTCTACCTCGGGTAATTTACGAAATCTGTTTGCTGTACTGCATCACGTAAACTGTAGCCGGGCTGCTGAGGGGAGTGGGGGATGCACAGAAGCACAGAAGGCCTTTGATTCACTAAAATGGCTTGACCATACGGCCCCAAAATGGGCTGGTTAAACTACATCATAGGGCTAACATACATATATATTCAAACCCAAGTACAACAGTCAGGGTTAATGGACATGTTTCAAAGGCTCTGGATATCCCCAGAGGGATAAGACAGGGCTTTCCTCTCTCTCTCTCTTCTGTTGTTTGTGCCAGACAAGAAGTCACAAGCACACTTTCCTCTCTCTCTCCTCTGCTGTTTGTGCCGAGCAAGGAGTGACAAACACACTTTCTTCTCTCCTCTTCTGTTTGTGCTGCACACGGAGTGACAAACACACTTTCTTCTCTCTCTCCTCTGCTGTTTGTGCCGGACAAGGAGTGACAAACACACTTTCCTCTCTCTCTCCTCTGCAGTTTCCAACAGACAAGGAGTGACAAACACACTTTCCTCTCTCTCTCCTCTGCGGTTTGTGCCAGACAAGGAGTGGCGAACACACTTTCCTCTCTCTCTCCTCTGCTGTTTGTGCCGGACAAGGAGTGACAAACATATTTTCCTCTTTCTCTCCTCTGCTGTTTGTGCTGGACAAGGAGTGGCGAACACACTTTCCTCCCTCTCCTCTGCTGTTTGTGCCGGACACGGAGTGACAAACACACTTTCCTCTTTCTCTCCTCTGCTGTTTGTGCTGGACAAGGAGTGACAAACTCACTTCCCTCTCTCTCTCCTCTGTTGTTTGTGCCGGACAAGGAGTGGCGAACACACTTTCCTCTCTCTCCTCTGCTGTTTGTGCCAGACACGGAGTGACAAACACACTTTCCTCTCTCTCTCCTCTGCTCTTTGTGCCGAACAAGGAGTGACAAACACACTTTCCTCTCTCTCTCCTCTGCTGTTTGCACTGGACACGGAGTGACAAACACACTTTCTTCTCTCTCTCCTCTGCTGTTTGTGCCAGACAAGGAGTGACAAACACACTTTCCTCTCTCTCTCTCCTCTGCTGTTTGTGCCAGGCAAGGAGTGACAAACACACTTTCCTCTCTCCTCTGCTCTTTGTGCTGGACATGGAGTGGCAAACATACTTTCCTCTCTCTCCTCTGCTGTTTGTGCCGGACAAGGAGTGACACTCACTTTCCTCTCTCTCTCCTGTGTTGTTTTTGCCGGACAAGGAGTGGCGAACACACTTTCCTCTCTCCTCTGCTCTTTGTGCTGGACAAGGAGTGGCAAACATACTTTCCTCTCTCTCCTCTGCTGTTTGTGCCGGACAAGGAGTGACACTCACTTTCCTCTCTCTCTCCTGTGTTGTTTGTGCCGGACACGGAGTGACAAACACACTTTCCTCTCTCTCTCCTCTTCTCTTTGTGCCGAACAAGGAGTGACAAACACACTTTCCTCTCTCTCTACTCTGCTGTATGTGCCGGACAAGGAGTGACAAACACACTTTCCTCTCTCTCTCCTCTGCTGTTTGTGCCAGACAAGGAGTGACAAACACACTTTCCTCTCTCTCTCCTCTGCTGTTTGTGCTGGACAAGTTGTGACAAACACACTTTCCTCTCTCCTCTGCTGTTTGTGCTGGACACGGAGTGACAAACACACTTTCCTCTCTCTCTCCTCTGCTGTTTGTGCCAGACAAGGAGTGGCGAACACACTTTCCTCTCTCCTCTGCTGTTTGTGCTGGACACGGAGTGACAAACACACTTTCCTCTCTCTCTCCTCTGTTGTTTGTACCGGACAAAGAGTGGCGAACACACGTTCCTCTCTCTCTCCTCTGCTGTATGTGCTGGACAAGGAGTGACAAACACACTTTCCTCTCTCTCTCCTCTGGTGTTCGTGCCGGACAAGGAGTGACAAACACACTTTGCTCTCTCTCTCCTCTGCTGTTTGTGCCGGGCAAGGAGTGACAAACACACTTTCCTCTCTCCTCTGCTGTTTGTGCTGGACATGGAGTGACAAACACACTTTCCTCTCTCTCTCTTCTGCTGTTTGTACTGGACACAGAGTCACAAACACACTGACTCCTTATGGATTGCGGATCATATACTCTCATGTGTTATACACCTGGGGATCCATTAGAGAAATGGTCACATTTGGAGACATCTCTAGCGTTAACATAACTGGGAGGTATCACAGATGTTGCCACTAGCTGTTGGCATGCATAGAGTAGACACTGACTTCCAATTGCAGTGGTGTGCAGGTAAATATTTGGGTATAATGATTGACAGGAATCACCACATATGGATTGCTGAAAGAATCACCACATATGGATTGCTGAAAGAATCACCACATATGGATTGCTGAAAGAATCACCACATATAGATTGCTGAAAATTACAGACCAGAGTTGGAGAAACTGGGCCTGTCATGCGAATTGATGGATCACTGTCCCATTATCTGTGGCTGGAGGAATAGTGCTAATCAAACCAGTGCCACAACCTCTACATGTCTATTGATACATACATCCTTATGTATGTCTATATTATATAATTGCAGTCGCCACTGTGCAGTTATAGTTAGGTCACAGTTTTCAAGTAAGAGACTTTTTTGTGTCCCTAATAATATTGACACTGTTCAACGAATCTGCAGAAAACGTTACCAAAAAAGTTAATCAATCAATCTATCAATCAATAACTTTATTCAGCAACATGCCATTAAAGTGCAAAGTGACTACAGATAAAACAATTATAGTCATAATAAAATGAATGAATACAATTAGACATAAATATGTCATTAAAATCCAAAAAGTAGATAAAACAGTAAAACATGCGGCGGGAACTTCTATTGATCTAATTAATTAAACCACAAGTAACACTAGGCAATAGGTCTTTTCATATAAGATTGCCTGGTTCTCCAAATAGCCAACAGAAACTGTGAAACTGTGAATACTACACACTGACTGGAGTCACACTTCAGGATTCTCAGGGCTGCTCTACACATCTTGTACCCTAGGTTGCGACACAATGCTCGGATGAATAAACTCTTATGGCCATGATATGTCGGACAGAAAAATAAAATGTGCTCTACTGTTTCGCTCATTAAGAGACAAAGAGCACATTATTGGGAAGAAGGCCATGATTCACCCCCGCCCCCAGGCTGAATAAGAGAGGAGAGGTATGGACCCATATGGAAACTGTAAATAAAGTTTCCTTGCAGCTGCTGGCTCAATGTCATCCAGGCATTGCTTCAACCCGTAGCTATCTTTCCATTGAGGGAGAGTCAAAGTTAGAGTTCCTACTTGTGGCTGGGCATGCAACAGATGTAGCTCAAATTGCCAATAGGCATTCTTTATTTGGGCTTTAGATATTTCACCGGGCTCAAAGGGGACATCCCACAATTGCCCGAGGCCAATGTTTGTGAGGGTAACCCTAACATACTTAAGCCAAGGGATATCAGTTGCACCCATTCTACATAAAATCTCCTGATAGGATACCAGCTTTGGGGTAGACCAGAAGCTCTTCCAATATAATATGAGCTTTAGGCCGACCACCTCTGTTAAGTGTTTTTGCCCCATGTCTAGCCTTAAGGGAAACAATGGAGTGAAGCCCTGTTAGTTCTTGCAAAAAACAATTTTCAACAAGCCGAAGGGAAGGCATATCCCTGTGTCTCCAAAGCTGTTCTCTATAAAGAGAATAACCAAGTGCTTGATGGTTAAAGCCTTGCAATGTCGGGGAAATAGGGCGAAAGGGGGAACCCTTTTGCATTTTTTCAATGCCCCCGAGGTTTGTCAAGCCTTAACCTGCTCCTAGTTATGTGGGATTGCCAATTGAAGTGCCCGTTGAGGGTTATTCCCAAATACTCCAACATGTGGACACGCTCCAGGTGAGGCCCCCTAAAGACAGGGTTGGACTGTGTGGTACTACAGGGATTGAGTACCATAAATTTTAGTTGCTGTAATATTTATGTCTAGGCCTTTAAGGGTACAAAAAATATCAAATCTGTCCAAGTTTTTCTGTAGACCCATGGGGGACTTCGAAATAGGCAGCATATTGTCTGCAAACATCAGTGCTGGTGTCCTGATGTTTGCAAGAGATGGAGAATCGGAACCACTACAGTCCGCAAAAGTTGCTAGATCATTGATTAAAAAGGGAAAAGAGGGTTAAGACAAGGACACATCCCTGCCTCATCCCCCTTTGGACAGGAAAAGGCTCAGTTAATTCACTCATCTGACCACATCTCACTTGGGCAAAGTTATTTGTTGGCGCTTGATCATGTGCAACAAATATTGCGGTACCAGCACCAGCCATAGCTTGAGGCGGGGAACAAAATCAAAAGCTGATCTAAGATCAACGAATGCTATTTAAAGCGCCCGCCCCAATAAAACAAATTTCCTATAAAGGAGCTGAAACCGGAGCACCTGATCCAATATGCTGATCCGTTCTCTGAATCCTGCCTGCAAAGGTGTAAGTATCTGGGACACAATCATCCACTTTAGAAGGCCATTCAGCACAACCCTTGCAAAAAGTCAATTCAAGGTGGGTCATTCACCACGGTCAGTTCAAGGTGAGTCATTCACCGCGGTCGGTTCAAGGTGAGTCATTCACCACGGTCAGTTCAAGGTGAGTCATTCACCACAGTCAGTTCAAGGTGAGTCATTCACCACGGTCAGTTGAGTCATTCACCACGGTCAGTCCAAGGTGAGTCATTCACCACGGTCAGTTCAAGGTGAGTCATTCACCACGGTCAGTCCAAGGTGAGTCATTTACCACGGTCGGTTCAAGGTGAGTCATTCACCACGGTCGGTCCAAGGTGAGTCATTCACCACGGTCCATTCAAGGTGAGTCATTCACCATGGTCAGTTCAAGGTGAGTCATTCACCGCGGTCGGTTCAAGGTGAGTCATTCACCACGGTCAGTTCAAGGTGAGTCATTCACCACAGTCAGTTCAAGGTGAGTCATTCACCACGGTCAGTTGAGTCATTCACCACGGTCAGTCCAAGGTGAATCATTCACCACGGTCAGTTCAAGGTGAGTCATTCACCACGGTCAGTCCAAGGTGAGTCATTTACCACGGTCGGTTCAAGGTGAGTCATTCACCACGGTCGGTCCAAGGTGAGTCATTCACCACGGTCGGTCCAAGGTGAGTCATTCACCACGGTCATTCCAAGGTGAGTCATTCACCACGGTCCATTCAAGGTGAGTCATTCACCATGGTCAGTCCAAGGTGAGCCATTCACCACGGTCGATTAAAGGTGAATCCGGCACGCCACCCAATTAAAGGTCAGTCTTTCACCGCAGTCTACTCAAGGTGAGTCATTCACTATGGTCGATTTAAGGCGAGTCAATCACCATGGCCAATTCAGGATGAGTAAGTGACCGTAGCCAGTTCCAGGTGAGTTAGTCTCCAGGGTGAAGTTGCAAAAGTTCCTCTTATTGATGTTTTTGTGAAGAACAAATCTCAGCACAACCTGCTCTTACTGGGGGATTCGCTAAACAAAAAATTATTTTGCAGAAAAATAATTCAGTCACAACTGAAAAAAAAATTCTACATAACTTAGGTTTTACATACTGTTTAAAAGCTCCAAACTAATTTTGCAGGAAATAGTCCAAATTTGGCTACTACAAATTTCTATCAGCCTCACTGTGGTTCCTCTGTCGATTCGTGTTGTGGTGCATTTACTGTGTGATCTGCTTGATGAGGAAGCAATTAGGACACTTACACTGCCCCCAAGGGTGGTGATTCCTCCTCTGTGCTGTGCTCACGTGAGGTCCACCACAGGCAGTGATTACTTCTCAGTGCTCTCGCTTGGGGTCCACAGTGTATGGTGCTGCCATCTCTATGCTCACCGTGTGGTCCACCACGAGTGATGACGCCTTCTCTGTGCTCTCGCATGGGGTCCACAACGTATGGTGCTGCCATCTCTATGCGAGTGGTGACTGGTGACCCCTTCTCTGTGCTCTCCCCTTGGGCTCACTGCTGGTGATGATGCCTTCTGTGGGCTCTCCCATGAGGGTTCACCATGGGTGGTGAGGCCTTCTCTGTGCTCTCACTTGAGTTCCACCACAGGTGGTGATTACTTCTCAATGCTCACCCTTGGGGTGGGTCCACCACGGGTGGTGACGCCTTCTCTGTTCTCTTCTGTGAGGTCCACAGCATATGGTGATGTCTTCTCTGGGCTCTCCCCTGGGGATCACTGCCGGTGGGGATGCCTTTTGTGAGCTCTTCAATGTGGTCCACCCCGGGTGGTGGTGCCTTCTCTGTGCTCCCCCATCGAGTGCACCACGGGTGGTGGTGCTACTCTGTGTTCTCCCTGGGACTCCTACTCCTCAACAGCCATGGAATGAGGCTCAGGATTGGCTTCCATAGGGTGAACAGTTTTCATTGAACATGGGTAAGAGTTCAGCTCTATCTCCTGGCGAACCATGCCCTCAGAAGGCCAAGGTCCTATAGACGGGAGCATTCAGGCTCTGGTTTTTTTATATATATATTTTATGAGATTTTCTGAACAGCAGGATACAGTATAAGCAGTCGTATTACTCGGATAAAAATCTTTACTGAACTATAAAATATTATGTAAAAAACCTAGCAAGGGCAGATGGTGGATTCCAAAACCACAGGAGAGTGTGCAGGGATGAGGTAGATTTTTGGTAAACAACAGAGAACATGGCGAGGCTGCCACATGACATCTACACCTTGGGAGTAAACAGCAAGGGAGTAAACAGTGGTGTTTTTCACTCGAGGCACTGCTGATGGAGGAACACCAGTGTTGTAGCTTCCCAGTTCCCCCCTCTCCTCCTCCTTCCCCCCCCCCCCCATCCCCTCTAAATAGTACTTCCTAGTTGTGGAATCTTAGGGTGAAGCTTGGTTTAGAATGTTGGGATTGTACTCTCTCTGAGCGGGCACTGAAGGATCCATACTACAATAAATGCTCTCTCCTTCTCACCTCATTGTGTGAGAGTATTCTTAACAACCAGACACTGCTTTCTTCTCACTCCTTTCTGTCTCTTGCAGGTTGCCCGCTTTCCTCTGTCAGACGACATGAGCATGCTCATCATTCTGCCTCACTTCGGCCACCTCCCGCTCACGGAGATGGAAGACAAGCTCACTGCAGACGTCCTTCAGGCGATCCTGGGAAAACTTGACCGCTCCCAAGTCAACCCTCACATGGTCTCCCTGCCCAAGTTCAAAGTGGACTCCACCCAAGATCTCGTGGCACTTTTCAGCAATGTGGGTGAGTGAGACGCTGACTTCGGGCCTGATTTAGATCTTGGTGGACAGTTTACCCCATCACAACATTGACGGACGTCCTGTCTGCTAAAATATAAATCCCATTATATCCTATGATATTTATATTTCAGCGAATGGGCTATCCATCACCGTTGTGACAGGGTAACCGTCCACCAAGATCTAAACCACGCCCTCTATGTCGCCATTGGTTACCTGCAGATGGTGGAAAGCGCTGCCTGAATGCATTTGTTGTGCGAGCATTGGGTGAAGGTTGCTGTAAAATGTGGAGTTTCTCAGAGGTACACCTACTTCACAATTTATTTTTAATTGTGTGAATTACAGGCACAGTTCAAACTTTCAGTCAATTTTACAGTGTTCAAATATGAATCTGTAGTGCACCAAGAGATAGTGAACAGGAAACTCAACACCCACAAATGTAAACAGAACAAATCAAATCCAAAAGGCAGACTGGAATTTTGGGACACTTCCATAATTTTAGAAGGAGGCAGTTTCTTGGTCATATGTTAAGTATCTCATGTGGTGCACACTGGTTGAATATGTTGAGTCTGTGCTGCATGTGTTTCATGGTGCGAATTGGATGGGACTGTTGAGCTTGTTAGTAGGACCACCTGGTTGGTGTTCACCATGTCAGTTCTTTGTGCCTGTGCTGAATATATTACTCATGAGCATTGGGTGATGGTGTTCGGGCTGTGTGCACTATGGTGCTGTATAGGATAGGCGTGTTGTGCCTGTACACGGTGTGCTGGTTGGTGTCTCTTAGTTGAAAGGAAAGAAGCTAGCGATAGTGTGGCAGGACACGCTGTCACCAGCAGGAGGGAACAGGGACCCGCGGCTTTGCATACAAAGAACGCAACTGGCATACAATCGAACCCTGCAAAGCACACTGATTGGTCACAATGTTCTTTAAAGGTTATTAGTGAAGCAAAGTTTCAGAAACCTACATTTGTGGAGGTGAATAGGAGATGATAAGTACATATGGTTTCAGGATGAGGGAGCCGCGCGGGAGACAGGAGGGCCAGGCGCACCATGGCTAAGTGCATATACAGAACAAGCATTTACAATGCAATAGGTCTCGCATTTGTGAGATTTTGAGCTATTGGCATTGCAAATGACAATGCCTTTTATGTATGTGTTTGAAAAAACTGCATTAATAAAAGGCCCTGTCATTTACAATACTAATAGGTCAAAGTTTCGAAACTGCAAGACCTATTGCATTGCAAATTATTGCTTTAAATTTGGTACTATGAGAAGCAAGACTTAGAAAGCATGCAGTGTACATGAATGAATTGTTGAGACTGAGTGATCAGACTGACTGCCAGGGTCTCTATGGGATTTTAAGATGAGCTGGCAGCAGCAGCAGTGGGTGTAGGCAGTCATGGCAGGTGCCCTGTCCCAGTGGTCCCAAACCTTGGTGGGCAGTGAGCCAGATTGAGTGTCAAAAGCAATAGGAAGCAACATCATCATAAGTATAAAGTGCCAAATTAATATAATTCAATACAGCTCTAGAAGTTGTGATAACTTACGAAGATGGAGTGCGATCTACAACCCAAGATTTATGAGAAGGTTAAAATATGAGGGCTGCACTAACAGACATTCAGTTACCTCTGCAGTGCAAATGCGGCTGCCCATGGAGCACCCATGTAAGAGGGTGGCCTCCTTAGTGCTGCAATCTGGCACTTCTCCGCACACTAGTCTCGGGGACCCACCCCCGGGGAGTCCCCCAAAGTCCAGCACCTATGCTGCGTCACTTCCGGTACAGGTGCATAAACCTACCTCCGCCCATTGACCTTCCTCTTCGTCCCTCCTGGTCACGGTACGGTGTCCTGTCGCCGGTCAGAGATCGTCAGCTGGTGGCCGCATTACCTGGTTCCAGACACTGTGGTCGTTGGGTTAGATGCAGTAAGTGCAGGCCACGATACCCCCCGTCACAAAACCGTGTTGTTCCAACCTTGGGGTTGTTGCCTGGGTGGGAAGGAGAGGGCCTGGGGCTGTCCAGCGCAACTGGGCCCAATTGGGAGGCGTTGGGGGTATGTGTCCACACTCAAAGAGTGCAGACCGTCTGAAGCGCCGAGGGGAGGCCGAGTGGGTGGATGTGGCTGCCATTTATAGCCTGTCCTTCCCAGTGACAGAGGTGGAGGGGGGCAAGTAAGAGAATTGGTGTGTGAAAGAAAAGAGAGAGGTTAGCACTCCACCTCTGGATGGAGGAGGTCCTAGTGACCTCTACCACACGTATCCGTTTAAGGCACAGCATTTACTTCGTAAGCGTGGTCATGGAGCCAGCACCCATTGGTATTCGACAGGGTGCCATGCTTCGGGCATTTCACTCAGTATAATCCAAGCAGCATTCACGCCCGGGAGGTATGCGCGACGAGTGACTCTCCTGGTCGGGCAATAAGAGATGCATCTGCCCCACCGAGCAGTAACATCCTCGGTGGGGCATCCAGATTATGCCAAGCAATTAATTGTGCAAATTGGGAAACAGCCTTTACAACGAGGTTTTTACCACCTTAAGCCTTTACCACGCATTTTTTAGCGCGCATGTTTTTACTGCAAAAATGCATTTCAAACGGATGCCAATACCACACATTGTTTTTATATTTAAAAACAATGTATTTGTGGGGGGAGACCCCCACACCCTCAAATTACCTTAAATGCGTGCTATTGGCATGCGTTTTAAATGCATATTCGCTGTAAAAATATGCGTGCTAAAAAATGCGTGGTAAAGGCTTAAGGAGGTAAAAACCTCGTTGTAAAGGCTGTTTCCCAATTTGCACAATTAATTGCTTGGCATAATCTGGATTCCAATCCAGCAGGACTTTATTCACCAACCTTTAAAAGTGGCAGGTGCATTTTTCAGGCCAAAAGGCATCACGGTAAACTGATAATGCTCATCTTTGTTTTGCTCCTGGAGTCAGACCTATCTGCCAGTACTCTGATGTGAGATCAAAGGTACTCAGATATTTTGCTGCCCCTAACCTGTCAATCAGCAAGACCTCTGATCTCTTGGTCAGGAAACTGCTCTCCTCCCATGCAGCTCCGCTGTAAGTATCCTACCTCTAGGACTGCCTGGCCAGTGTTTGAGGCCCCTGTGCCTTGGTCCTTCTGCTGCCGTTCTGTCTCTGGCCGTTCTTCCTGGTGCCTCGTGTATTTTCCTTTCATTTGCCTTTCTCTTTTGCCTCTTCTCATTCTTGCCTTTTTCCGCCTTTGTTTTTCTTGCCTTTTTTTGCCTTGTTTAAAGTCTTTTGCCTTTATCTAAAATCTTGCCTTTTTTCCCCCCCTGTTTGACTTCTGCCTAGTCTCCTTTCCTGCACTACTGCCCCCCCATGGCTCCTCCCCCCTGCCGCATTCTCCCACTACAGCTCCCTCCTGCCAGCTGTCCCGCCCTCCCCCAACCCCTACTTAATAGCGGTCGCTGGCCGGAAAAGGCACATATTTCCGCGACCAGCATCAGGAACCCTGCTCCTTCGACCCGCCAGTGCAACAGCTCCTCGGCTCAACACCGGCATAGACAACAATTGAAAGCTTTCTTCACCTATCGACACCGCGGACCCCTCAACTGCCACCACTGCCGCCACTCCTTCTCCCTTGCCGAGACCCAGGACCCACCTCAACCCTCCAGCCACAACCCCACCGCACCCGAAACCCTGCAATGCATCCTCCTCAACGTCCACTCCCTCCACAGACACGCTGCAGACATCTGGGACCTCCTCGATAGCACCGCCCCGATACCGCATTCCTCACAGAAACCTGGATGAACGCCGCCTGGGGACCAGGCATTGCAATCGCCATCCCCGAAGTCTACAAGATCACCCCGAGGGACTGCTCCAACCGCCCTGGAGGAGGCATCGCTAGCGCCCACAAATCCAACCTCCGACTGAGCACCCACACTGATAGGCCCTCAGACCTGATGGAACACCTTCACTTAAAGATCCAGACCAACCCGTCCACTACCTTCCAAGGCACCCTCATCTTCAGGCCCCCTGGACACCGAACACCCTTTGCCGACCCCATCGCCAACATCATCTCCCTGCAAGCCATCACCTCCACCGACTACACCTTTCTGGAAGATCTCAACTTCCACCTCGAAAAGTTCCAAGACCACAACTCCACATCCCTCCTGGACAACTTCCACAACATCGGACTCAGACAGATCATACCAGAACCCACGTACTCAGCAGGACACACCCTCGACCCCATCTTCACAGCTAGAAACTCCTTCACCTCCAGCCACACCTCTGAACTCCCATGGACGGACCACCGTTGCATCCACTTCACCATTAAAACTACCATCACCTACAAACGCCCACACCAGCTCCGGAGCAGAAATTGGAACATGATCTCCGACAACCAGCTCACCGCTTCCCTCAACAGCTTCGTTCCCGCCACCACAGACGACGACCCTACCATCGCTGTCCGGACCCTGCACAACTAGATCACTGAATGGACCAACACCATCACCCCCTCAAGAATACTATGAACACACACGCCAAGAGAGCCAGCTAGTTCACCACAGAACTACGAGAATCTAGATGAACATGCAGATGCCTCGAGAAAACATGGAGGAACTTCAAACCCGCGACTGACCTCGACAACTTCAAAACAGCTACCGCGGCCCACCACAAGCTCATCAGATACACACGGAAGTAAGCACTCCAAGACAGAATCTCTGCCCATGCACACAACAGCAAGGAACAGTTCAACATCATCAAAGAGTTCGCCCAACCCAACAGTGAGACAACTGACATCCCCCCCTCCCAGGACCTGTGCGACAGACTTGGCGCCTTCTTCCATCACAAAATCAAGACCATCTATGACAACTTCGACGATGACCACCTACATGCGGAACCCACACCCACCAATCCCTACACCTTGCAGCCTACACTCGACAGCTGGACCACCATCATCATCGGAGACACCCTGAAGACCATGAAGTCTACCCACTCCGGGGCACCCACAGACCCCTGCGCACACCACATCTACTACAGAGCCGCCCACAGACATCATAGCCCCCGAGCTTTGACGAATCATCAATTGCTCCTTTGTGGCCACCTCCTTCCCTAAAGACTGGAAACACGCCGAGATCAACCCTCTCCTGAATAAACCCTCAGCGGACCCCACCACCCTCAAAAACTACAGACTGATCTGCTCACTTCGTATCTGGCGAAAGTCATTGAAAAAGCTGTCAACAGCCAGCTGGCCTCCTTATTAGAAGAGAACAACATCCTCGAATCCTCCCAATCCGGTTTCAGGAAAAACCACAGCACCAAGACCGCCCTTCTCGCTGCAACAGAAGACATCTGCTCAATGCCCAACAGAGGAGAGACTGTGGCCCTTATCCTCCTGGACCCCTCCACAGCCTTCGACACTGTCTCTCATCGCACCCTAGCCCGCAGACTTCACGACGCAAGAATCCGGAGCAAGGCCCTTGACTGGATCCGCTTATTCCTATCTGGCAGAACGCAGCGGGTCAGACTCCCACCCTTCCTCTCGGATCCCACATCGATCACCTGCAGAGTCCCCCAAGGATCATCCATCAGCCCCACCCTGCTCAACATCTACGTGGCCCCGCTGGCACCCATCAGATCCCACGAACTCAACATTGTATCCTACACAGATGACACCCACCTCATCCTCTCACTATCCAACAAACCAAACATCTCCAAACTCAACTTTCAAGAGAGAATGGAAGTAGTCGCCAGGTGGATGAAGAACAGCTACCTTCAACTAAACACGGACAAGACAGAAGTACTCATCATGGGCACACAACCTAACATGGAACGACACCTGGTGGCCTCCTGCCCTCGGGATCCCGCCCAAACCCACGGACCACGCATGCAACCTCTAAATCATCGTAGACTCCGAACTCAAAATGGACCACCAAATCAACGCTGTCTCCTCTTCCTGCTCCCACACCCTCTGACTCCTACAAAAGACCTTCAAGTGGATTCACCCTGAACACAGGAAAACCATCACACATGCCCTAAACACCAGAAGACTGGACTATGGCAACGCACTCTATGCAGGAATCAACAAGAAACTCACTCCAAAATCTCCAGAACGCCTCCGCCAGACTGGTCCTCAACATACCGCGCCACTGCCACAGCACCCAACACCTGTGGACACTACACTGGCTCTCTGTTGAGAAGCGAATCACCTTTAAACTTCTCACCCACGTGCACAAAGCCCTTCAGAACACCAGACCTGCCTACCTGAACCACCGCCTCTTATTCCACGCACCCCAAAGACCCCTCCGTTCAGCACAGCTCTCCCTCGCTACGGTGCCCCGCATCAAGGAGACCAGAACAGGAGAACATCCCTGGCCAGTAGAAGTGGCTGACTAGCCTACTCCAAGGTTTAGTCTGGCCAAGGTATCCAGCAAGGGGGATTTCATGGTGAAAGTGAGCAGAAATTCCCTAAACCCCTGAGGCACTACCATTCTCCTAGTGCTACCAGGTTTGGGGTCCGTGGCCTCAGTGTAAAGGATCCCCTCCTCCCAATAGGTCCTGTAGGAAACACTCACATCCCCTCCTTCCTGTGCAGCAGCTTGCTGTCGCAGGCTTTCAAGAGTGGGACCGGTCCTCAACCCTAGAGGCCCTAGGAATACCCTGACACCCTAGATGTGGTGGTGGGGTCCCAGAGGGACACCGCTGGGGTCTAAAAACATATTTTTTTCAATGTTACTGCAAAATCGCAAGTGGATCCGCATATTCGCTGCAAAATTGAAAAATAAAAAAAGAAGCACTGTCTTGGGGGCATGGCTCTTTAATTAAAATAAAGGAGGCAGGCACACGTGACCCCCGCCATGGGCATGTTTATGCCCCAGGGGCAACCACCTCCCCAGGGCTTATGATAAAGTTATGGTGGGAGGGCAGCGCTGACTCCCCCGGTCCCCGGGGACCACCACTTCCTGAGGGCTGAAAATAAAATAAATAGGGGAGCTACACGGATGCCACAGGTCCCGGAGACCACCACCAACCGGGAGCTACAAATTAAAGGAATAGGGGGGGCCACGCAGACTCCCCCAGTTCCCGGGGACCACCACCTCCCAGGGGCTACAGTTAACATTAAATAGTAGAGCCACATAGACCACCCTCCTGGAGCCAATTATGGCCCTGAGACCGCCACCCCCAGGAACGGCTGCATCTATGTCCAGGGGGGGGCCCAACCCCTGGGACATAGCTGTTTGCTTTTGCTTGGTGGGAGCTCACAGCTCCTGCAAAGCAAAAGCAAACATTCCGGCCCCAGCGGACTGGAGCTGTGAAACTGTTCCCACCTGCAGGAGGTTTCATTTCTTTCCCTGCCCAAAAACAGGTGGGCAGGAAAAGATATGAAACTTTACCTCTTGCACACAGGCAGCTGCATTTGCAGCAGCTCCCTGTGTGCAATAGCAATGCCAGCTCTTGCAGGAGGCTGGAAGCTGGCTGGGACTGTGGGGGCCTTGAGGCTTCCCCGCGGCCCCTGAATACTACCCAGGGCACCCAGGGAACTATTGCAAGGCCCCAGGGGATGGGATTGGGTCCCCAGGACTGAAATCAGCCTAGGGAGAGGAGGCCACATGCCCCCCTCCCTCTTCATATTTTGGTTGTACTCCAAGGGGATGGGGTCTCTGGAGCCGATATCAACCCAGGGAGGGGGGCCACGCAGCCCCTGCCCTTTTGATAAAACATATTTTAAGGCTTAGCCTCGGGGGAGGGGTCCCCGGGCCAAAATTGGCCAGGGGAGGGAGGCCACAAAGCCCCCCTCCCCTATTGAATTTTGACCAGACCGCCTCACTTTTGAAAAACCGAGGGCAGAAAAACGAGCAGAAAAGGCTCAACATTGGGAACAAAAAGGTGCAGGAAAGGCAAAACAGAGCAGAACAGGACAAAACAGAGGTAAAAAATATGAGCAGGAAAGGCTGTGACCTAATGGTTAGAGTAGTCGATCTCGAAGCTGGGGAACCAACATCGAGTCTCAGCAGGAACGCTCAACATCCTGTGATTCTGGACAAATCACTTTATCTCCCTGTGCCTAACAAAATGAATGTGTACGTCTGTAATGCAACTGGTGCTCATGTAAAGCGCTCTGATACCTTCGGGTCGAGTTTGCACAATACAAAATTTAAAAGAAGGCAAAACAGAAGCAGAAAAACGAGCAGGAAAGGTTAAACAGAGGGCAGAAAAATTTGCAGACTCATGCATCCACTCACTGACCCACACAGACACTCATACACCCACTCGCAGACCTACTCAGAGACTCGTGCACCTATTCACAGACCTACTCTGACACTCATGCACCCACTCCCAGACCCACTCAAACACTCACGCACCCACTCACAGACCTACTCAGAGACTCATGCACCCTCTCACAGACTCACTCACACATTCACACACTCACTCACATACTCTGACACCTACTCACAGACCCACTCAGACACTCATGCACCCACTCAGACACTCATGCACCCATTCAAACAGCCACTTAGACACTCGCATACTGACTCACAGAACCACTCACTCAGACACCCACTCACACACCCAATGAAATACTTATGCAGCTACTTCCACACACACTCACTTACAACGCATTGACAGACCCACTCAGACACTCTCACCCACTCACAGACCTACTAAGAAAATCATGCACTCACTCACACACTCACTGCCAAAGGTTACTGGTTAGGAAATAAAATTAAAGAAACCTTAGAAATTCCCTTTAAAAAAAATAGGTTACAGTGACAATATAGTTAGGAAATAACATTAAAAAACATAGAAATTCACCAAAAAAACAAACGTTAGACGGACATTATAGTTAGGAAATAGAATTTTAAAAACGTAGAAATTCACTGAAAAGAGCAAAGGTTACAGGACGTTATAGTTGGGCTCAGATTTCACTCGTACAAAATGATAGAAATTCAGCAGTTATAGTTATCTGAACTAACTATATCTAATGCCCCTGCAATGCACTGCTTGCGACCTCACATATTACATGACTTATGACATGGTCAGTGACATCACTGATGACATCTCAAATGACATCACTGATGACATCATCCACAGAACCACTTGCACCCCCATGCAACCTCTCAAACACCCATCGAACACTCACATACCCATTCACAGACCCATACAAGTACTCACACAATGGTTCACTAATCCATAGTCACTCACATGCCCACTCTCTCACTCATACAGCCACTCACATAACATAACATAACATGTGTATTTGTAAAGCGCGCATCTTGACGGGGCATCTTGGCGCTGAATAACAGATGTTTATTGTTACCCAACTCAATGGTACTCATTTTATCGACCTCAGATGGATGAAAGGCTGAGTGGACCTGCCGGGATTTGAACCTGTGACCATGAGGTCGAACACAGGCCCCTGTAGTGAATGCATTAGTCCACTGAGCCACCAGACACAATAACTCATTCACCCATACAGCTATTCATACAACCAGTCACTCACCCGTACAGCCAGTCACATAGCTACACACTCACCCATACAGCTACTCACACACCCACTAATTTACCTATACAGCCACTCACTCTCCCATATAGCCTTTCAACAAGCCACTCACTCATCCATACAAGCATTCACATACTCAAACACCCACACAACCACTTACATACCCATTCAAACATCCATACAAGCACTCACACATCTGCTCACTCACTCATACAGCTACTCACACACCAACTTACATAACCAAACACCCACTCAGTCAGTCAGTCAATAAGCTTTATTCGATTTATCAATAAATCATAAAAGCATACAAATACAATTTATGCAGACAATTTAAGAACAGTTTTCATATGAACAAAGTTACAAAAATGGATAAAACATTTCTCCAAAAGTTAAAATCTACAGCAGTCATTTGGATGAGGGGCCTCGTTTTACACTAATCAGTCAATATTAACATGTGTTAGTTAACTCATTGAGTTTCTAAATTTCATCACTGACATTAAGAAGCGAGAAACAGCAAAGATGACATCCACATCTTCTAAAAGCAAAAATTTTAAATATGCAGGTTTACATGTTCTTATCCCCCAGCGTTTAAGTAAGGGTAGAAGAAATAATTTCCTCGGGCTGGTATACAGATTACAAAAGAACATGATGTGAATGTTACTTTGTGTTGAATGGTCGTCGCATGGACATATTAATTTCAATGAGGCCCAGTCATTCTGTTTCGGCAAAGTGACCAAGCGGAAGAAAATCCCTAGGCGCAGCCTAGTTAAAAGCATGCAAGCATAGGGTGCTTTTTCAATCCCAAGGTAAGATTGTAGGCCTTCAGTAGGGGTGATTTGCTGATAGCTCAGGGTTGTGCCTTTAAGTTTCTCAGTGTCCCATCTAGCACTCTCTAAGTGTATAGATAATAGTTTTTTAAGGGCCGGTCTAGTCAAGGTTTGTAGGGTCTCTGGTTCGTCGTAAAATTCAGAGTGTCCAATGTTAGAAAACATCGTTTGTACGTATCGCAGCCACTTGACTTTTGCTACACCGTCCAAAGCCATGCAGTCTTTTATGAGATTTCTATTCAATTTGCACTCCTCTGTGGTCCAAATCTTATGCCAGAGCAAACAGGGTGATATTTTTATGATGTCGCTAAGGTATTTGACGCCGGTCTCAATGTGAGTCATAAAAGTCGACGTGGTTTTGGACACACCTAGTAAGTAACAGATGAAAATATTCTCGCAAGTTTGTAATGAGGACACATTCTCGAAACCCCAGAGACCTGCGCCATATGTGGCCGTAGCTATACACTTTGCCCGGTAGATCTGTAACATTTCTTGAATGGGTTTACCCCCAATTTTGGCTGCAAAGGTTCTTAAAGCACCTATGGCACGGCTAAAGGCGAGTTTCCTAGCTGACACTGCGTGTTTCCACCTTCCCCACCTGTCAAACACAATGCCCAAATAGCAAAAAGTGTCTGTGATGGCAATCTTTTGCTGATCTAAATATATTGAGCATGATGGTCTGTTGTTCTTTTGGGAGCAGGGCATGGAGAAAGTTTTGGAAATGTTCACCTTTAAATTTCTTTTACCCATGTAGGATGAAAATTCATTTACTGCTCTCTGCAAACCTACTTTTGTCCTAGACATAATTGCCGCGTCATCGGCATATAAAAGAATGGGTACAGGCCTACCATTAACAGCCGGATAATCGCTTGACAGAGTTATTAAGCTTTCAGCGATAGAGTTTATGTAAAATGTGAAAAGCAAGGGCGCAAGTATGCAGCCTTGCCTCACCCCTCTGTTTATGGCAAATTTTTGTGAACATTGCCCCTGGGTCCCAAATCTTACTCTGGCCCCCGCTTCTCTATATAGTTCTTTGATAAATGTGAGGATAGCTGAGTCCACCCCGATGTCTTCCAGTGTCGACCAGAGCATCGCATGGTCCACGCAATCGAATGCGGAGCTGAGGTCGACAAAGGTAACAAATAGGTCCCCTTTTTTGGCCTGCCTATATTTAGAGACTAATAGGGACAAGTTTAGGGATTGCTCCAATGTCCCTAGTCCCTTTCGGAACCCATATTGGAACTCCTAGATAACCTTCTTCTCTTCTTCCCAGTGTTGTATCCTCTTAAGGACAATCCTGCCAGCAACTTTCATGAGTCCGTCCAATAGCGATATTGGACGGTAACAAGCCGGGTCGTCCCTATTCCCTTTTTTAAATATGGGGACTACGATTGCGTCCGACCAGGTGGTAATAAAACCGCATTTATTTCCCATATTTAATACATTGGTTAACAAGGGAACCCAGAAGTCCGGTTCTGATTTATAGAGATCCACTGGGGTGTGGTCAGGGCCGGGGGCTTTACCTAAAGGACTTTCTCTAAGGGCATCTTCCACTTCTAGTGTGGTAAATACCAGTTCAATAGGGTAAGGAGGTGCTGGGGAGACAGTTAGGCGGTTATCCTGAATTATGCTATCTGGGGGTGAATTCACCTTGCATGGGTTCGGGGCATTACCCTGTGTGTTGTTGGAATAAAGATTACCATAATGTTCTACCCAGAGCTCAGCCGTTATAGCCACTTCTACAGAATTATCTCTGTCTTTTGAGTTATAAACAGATCTTATGACTTTCCAGAAGGCATTGCTGTCCTTATTCCTGGCGGCTTCCCCCAAAGCTTCCCAGGCCTCCTGCTTCAGTTTCGCCCTCCGCTGTTTAATTGCCAGCTTATAATCGTATCTCGCTTGACGAATTTGAACTCTATCTTTTGGGTCGGCAGACAAAGCTTTCTTTAAGATTTTCAGTGTGGATGTACATCTAGAGTCAAACCACCCACGAGTATGCCTCCCCTTGTCTTTGCAGTTCCTAGTCAGTGCATTTTTTATATGGCGCTGAATGTTAGAAAAAGCAACCATGATGCTCTTTGGGTCAGTATCTTCCTCTAAGCAGGCAAGTATGTCCGTGGAGCAAGAGGATAGGAAGTTTTGAACGAAGGATGTTGGGTTCATTTTCTCCCATTTAATTACATACCCATTGGTCTTAGATAGGGTAACCTCAAATGGATATAGAACCCTACTAGGTTCCTTTACTTTGCCCTCCATGAGATTTACCCCGAAGGTGATGGGATAATGATCGCTCATGGGGTCATCCCCCGTTTCCCAGAAGGTTATAAAGTCAGGATAGGTGGGTGATATCAAGGCAAAATCGATTGTGGATTTACAACCTCTTCCATTGTACGTTGGGGCAAAGGGAACCGGGGGGGAGCATGCCTGGTTAATAAAGGTGAGGTCAAAGGTAAATATGACATTGTTAAGAAGAGACCCCATGTTGGTGTGGGAGAAGTGCAGAGGACCGTCCTCCCCGAGATCTGACAGGCCGCACAAACCTAGCTCAGAAGACGGACAGACGGAACAATTGAAGTCACCCACCCACAACATTATGTGATCCCCCGAACCTTGATCTCTCGGTTTGTGAATATGATGGATCATAATATTCAAATTTGATTCCACCTCACTAATTGGCAAATTATTATAAAAATTCACAAGAATCACCTTTTGCGAAGTGCCCCATTTAAGTAGTATGATTTGGAAGTACTGATTGGATTGGAAATCGCAAACTTTTACATCCCCTACGTTAGATATGTATGTGCACAAGCCCCCCTTGTTGCGACCCTGGGCTGATGGCACAGCTGGGGAATGGAAGGTTCGGTAGCCCAACATGTGCACTTCCTCTATAAGCCAGGTTTCTTGTAGGCATAGGATGCCATACTTCTGCACAATCTCCAGCCAAGGTTTGTGGGTGATCTTACTACCGAGGCCTGCAACATTCCAAGAAAGGAGAGAGTGCATTGGGTTTCTAGTTTCCTGTGGATGATGCCCTGCATTCCCCGTTGTGCCTATCCGAACTTGCAGGTGTGCAAGGTCTGCCTGTAGTTTGACCTGTGCAGTAAGAGGGTGCTGTTCAGGGGGGTTTAGGTCTATCCCAATGTGGCTTGGAACTTGGGGTATGGGCATTAATTTTTCACTCGGGACAGTTTCCGTTAGGGGATTTTGGGCATTGGTAAGGATTGGAGCGACACTAATTCCCAGTCAATCCACCTGATCCAGACATTCAAACCTGTTCATAGTGGGTGCTCCTTCCCACCAGTTATCAAAGGGTTGCCAACCATCCCCATGTCCTTTCCATCTACGATTGTGGGCTATTGACCAAGCCCCAGGTGGCTCAACAGTCTGTTTTGGAGGATAGAAAAAGGTGAGGGGTCTGGTGACAATAGATTGGTCAGTATCCTGTGAATCCCATATAGTGATATGCTGGGCTGTATGAGGGTCTGCAAATGAGACCACTATGCAGTCTCCAGGGATGGATTTATGGGTACGACCCACCCATGGCACTCTCCTAACCATTAGAACCCTAGTCCTAACAGTATTGGGGAGCTGTCTATTGATGTTGAGCCAGTGAATCACCTTATTCTTTAGGGACCACTGGGTCTCCATAGAAAGCGGGTCAAGTGGTGGTACACCAGCCAGTATGACGACGTAGGGCCCGGCGTCAGGAGGAAGATCAATGTAGCCCCCACGAAAGTTCTGGCGGCCATGGTACTGGTTGGTTATGCGCGCAGTAGGGGGGATATTAGTCTTATTGGGCTTGTGGGCGGCCTTAGGGATAGGGTTGGGTAAGGTCTGGTTCTCGGGGCCTTTTGCCACTGGTATTGGGATTTTTGGTATTAGGGGAAAGGGAACGATTGGCTTAGAGCGGGGTTTGGGTATTGGGGTTGGCTTTGGTGGGGGTAGGGACAAGACCGGAGGTGGCATTTCAGGGGCAAGGGAACTAACGTTAGTTTCTGGAGCCGGGTGAATACCATCGTCATTCTCCTGAGGAGTACTCTCAGCAATATGAGGATAAGTTGCTTCCAGTTGTTTTAGGCTAAGGGTGGCCAGGGAGACTAAGGTCTTATCCATCTCGAGGAGATTATTCTCGATACGAGAGAGTCTGAGTTCCAGAGGTGACAGTAATTGTTTTAATGTACCCCAGACTATCTTAAGAAAATCTTCGTCATCACCCCCCTTGTCTCTATCCCTCCCTGGCTCACTTTGCCCTCCCTCTTTGGGTTTCTCACCATATGTGGGGAGAGGCCCTTGAATAGGGTCAAGGACTACGTTAAGATTGCTGTGTTCCCTGTCCCCCCCTATTAGATGGTTAACCAAATTTGGCGCTTGTATGGTCTCCCCAGTGGTGGGTAGTGTTCGCCTATTATTAAAGAACTGCAACCTTGCAATTTTTTCTTTTTTGCGGGCATAAGCAGATCTTGCATTGTTTTTCTTTTTTAGAGTTGGGCCATCTTTGTTTTTATTTTTTGCTACTGGGGGAGAAAGGTCAGGGGGGTCAGGGCTATCCGACAAGACAATGGCAGTTCCAGGTCCAGTGGGCGCGATTCCCTCGAAAGTTTTGGGGGGCGCAGTAGTTAAGGTGGGTATAGACTCTAATGGAAGGGAAAGAGGTGGGGGAGCATGGTGAACATCGGCATGGATTATCAGTGGGGGAGGGCAAGAAGCATGTTGTGGAGATGCAGCAGACGCAATTTTCCCTAGGGAAGATTTTTTAGAGTTAGCAAAGGTCTGGGAAAGCCTACGTGCCGCGTCAAGCTCAACTGACACCCTCTTCTGCATTTTAGTGATTTCAGTATCAATTGCTAGATTAGTCTTGACAAGGAAATCATCCAATGTCCCGCTGGGCTTACTCAGCCCCATTGCAGTTTTACTGCGACTGCCCCGTGTACTCATGATATATTTGAATTGCAGTACCCACAATGTACTTACTGGTGGAAAAGGGACGAGTCAGATAACAAAAACCAAGGGGGGTGGGCCAGGCCAGTCCTCTATGTCCTCGAACGGCCTCAAACGGCCCGCTCTTTGCCCGGTCTTTGCCCCGCGCGCGTCCCGCGTGCGCGTGGCTTTGGCAGATTATCAAGGGGAGTGACAGGAGGGGGCGGGAAGAGGACCAGCTGCGGCCGATCAGCGCCGCTCAGCAGGCTGGTCCTCGCAGTCCCGCCTCTGAGCTTGTGTGTTGCGAGGTGGTTGCAGTAGACGCGTTGGTGCTCCTATGCACAACAGGGGACCAAAAAAACCAGGACCCTGACACAGTCTTGAGCCTGCGAGCGGCACCCGCGGAGCGGGGGCCGCGAGGCGGTGAGTTAGCAGCTGGAAAAGAACAGGCAACCGGGACAGCACTCCCAACACAGCCAAAGGACGAACCTCAAACAGCTACTCGCTCATCCATACAGCCACTTACACATCCAGTCACTCACTTATACAGCCATTCAGATACCCACTCACACACCCATACAATCACTCACACACCCACTCACCCACCCATAGAGCCACTCACATAGTCACTCACTCGCCCATACAGCCACTGGCACATCTAGTCACTCGCCAACACAGTCACTCACACTGCCACTAAGTCACCCACACAGCTACTCACACACCCACATATACACTCATAGAGCCACTCACACACCAATACATGCACTCATAGATACACAGTCACACTCACACACAAATACAGATAGTCACGCAGCCACTCATAAAACCTATGTTAAAAAATGTAATCACTTAGTAGCATAGAAAGTATACTAATTTAACTTTTGTGGTAATAGTCTATGGGCCCGATCCACAGAACTAACTTAAGACAAAATCCTAAACTTACTACCATTTTGGTATTCAAAGAAGGCACTTACTCATTTTGGTATTCACAGAAGGCACTTACTCATTTCGGTATTCACAGAAGTTAGGAGTCCTAACTTTAGGACTCCTAAATCCCTTCTGTGAATACCGAAAGCCTTAAAATTAGGATTTTTCTCAGTTTAGTAGTAGTAAAGTTAGGACTCCTAACTTTAGGACTCCTAAATGCCTTCTGTGAATACTGAAAGCCTTAAAATTAGGATTTTTCTCAGTTTAGTAGTAGTAAAGTTAGGAGTCTTAACTTTAGGACTCCTAAACTGAGAAAAATCCTAATTTTAAGATTTTCGGTATTCACAGAAGGCAATTCAATTCATAAAGCTTTATTCGGAGCTTGACAAAAAGTCCATAAAAGCAGATCATACATAATAAAACATCAGTAATATACACAAACTAATAACAAAAAATAAGTCATAAAAGCTTCATCTATACAGTTAAAACAGACAAGTATAAAAAACGGCAGAATGTCAATTTAAAAAATAATACTAGGCCTTGCCTTGATAGCTTTGAGAAGAAATGTAGCAGTAAAAAAGCAAACATCGGGTGGAGGATTGAATATCAATTTCATAGCGTCTTTTACAGTTCTAACACCAAATTTCTTGAAAATAGGTTTTAAGAGATCAATACGGTAATTACCATATAGTGGGCAGAACAATAAAAAGTGCGTAGTGCTTTGTGCTGTAGTGCCATCACAGGGGCATGGACCACTTGGGTGTTTTTTGATATTGGGAAACGCCACTAAATGGTGAGCAATCCCGAAGCGCAGTCTAGTAAGAACGAACCTGTGAGAGGGTCTAGTAACAAAGCTCAAATAAGGTTGGTAACCTGACAGCTCACAACAGCTGTCATAGAGCGTACAGGTGGATAAGTTGCTACTGGCCCTCAAACGTTGCTCGTACCTTAAAGACAACCAAACAGATTTCAGTTCACTTTTGGTCAGACTGTTGGCAGCATAACAGTCTGTAGTGATCAAACGGAGTCAAGGGAGTAAAACAGCAAGACTTTATTCCACGAACTCCCACGGGCCGGCGGCTTGCCTGTGGCTGCACAATAATCGTTGTCACCAACTGTCGTTAACTGTCATAAAACACCGCGTCATAGCGGGCAGCGCGAGACGCTGAATGTACGCCTCGCGCTCTAGCAGCGCGAGGCAGAACAAGCCACTACATATCTCCTTTTCTTGGAAAACAGAGAGATAGAGAAAGCAGCGAAGGGGAGGGCAAGAGACAGGGAAGAAAGAAAGAAAGAAAAGCCCACGAGAGAGAGAAAGAGAGAGAGAGAGAGAGAGAGAGAGAGAGAAAGAGAGAGAGTGAGAGAGAAAGAAAGACAGAAAGTGCAGGAGGAACACAACAGTGGTAAAGAGAAACACAGAAAGTCATTGACGGTACCTAACAGGAATATTAACTGTTCTGGTACTCCTCCTGACAGCGGCGTGGCTGGGAGAAGAGTTCAGGACATCAAGTTTACCTTGAGAGATCCTATGAGAGGCCTCACTTCTCAACATGGGACACTTGACGTCATTGAGCACATTTTTAACTTTCGCCACCTTGTTACTATTCCACCAGTCTTTTCCATTGACTCGAACCGCATTACCACACACTTTATCCACCACCACAATTTCCCCATACTTAGCTTCTCCTTTTCTTCCAAAGCCTGGTTTCTTAATTCTGATCCTGTCTCCCACAGCAAATTCTCTGATCTTAACACGCTTCCTTTCATCAAAGTACTCTTTTTGTTTGACCTGGACCTCCGCAGACTTGGACCTCACTTTCTCATCCATTTCTTGGGGAGTAGAATTGGATTTATTCCATTTAGACATCCAAGCCGGTCTAAACTCGGTACATGGTTTCCTACCTCTCAGTAGTTCAAAGGGGGACACCCCAGTGGAAGAATGAGGAGTGGTTCTATAAAACCACAACATTGTCCTGACACTTTGGGGAACAGCTTTGTGGTGGGCGAGAGCCCACTTGACACAATCACCTATGACTCTATTAAGTCTCTCTACCAAGCCGTTGGTTTGAGGATGATAGAGAGAACTTCGGTGATGAGTGATGGCAGATTCTCTAAGAAACTCTTGTACTTCAGATGATACAAATTGTACCCCGTTGTCTGAGATTAAAGTTTGGGGGAACCCTTCTCTCATAAATGTTTCCCTTAAGAAGTCGATGATTTCTTGGGAATCGACCTTAGAGACAAACTTGGCCTCGGGCCACTTTGTGTAATAGTCCACCATGACAATGGCAAATCTGCACTGTTGGGGAAGGCTGTGAAAGGGTCCTAGAACATCTATGCCAAGTTTTTCCCACGGTCCACCCGGGAGGGGAATAGGAGTAAGAGGGGGGCTACTAGTGTGAAGACTTTTGTCACTTGACGAACAAACAGTGCACTCTTGCACCATTTCCTCAATATCTCTATCCATTTTGGGCCACCAAAAGTACTCTCTTACTCTACGCTTGGTTAATGTGGCACCTAGGTGCCCCTCATGTGCTTTGGTGAGAAGAGTGGATCTGATGTCCACCGGTGGAACAAGTTTTTCTAACCTAAAAACTAGACCATCCTCAATCGAAAGTTCATCACACACCTTGACATAGGGTTGTAACTTAACATCCACATTCCTTTCCCTGGGCCACCCTTGGGAAATATATTTCATCAGGTTTTTTGAAACTTCATCCCCAGCCACCGCCTCCCTCCATTTTTGCTGATCAATAGTACAAACGTTACTAAGTTCAACACTTGCTATAATATAATCCTCCTTATCATCAAAACAACATTCATCAATGCCTTGTATGTCCTGACTGGTATTAGCAGGTAAACGTGACAGTGCATCCGCTCTTACATTTTTTCCCCCAGCAATATGTACAATATCAAAGTTGTATTGTAAGAGTTTGGAAGCTAGGCGTGCGATGCGGGGAGTGGCCCCGCGGCTGTTGGTGCACCCCAAAATCGCAACTAATGGTTTGTGGTCCGTTTGAAGAATAAATTTTTGTCCCCACAAATAATTTTTAAATTTTTCAATGCCCCACCAACACGCTAGAAGCTCCTTCTCAATGACCGAATAGTGAGTCTCTGCTTCTCTTAGTACTCTGGATGCAAACCCTACAGTGTGTTCCTTTTTGTCAACAATCTGTGTCAAAACAGCGCCCAGTCCATAACTACTAGCATCAACAGTCAAAGTACACTGGACCCCTTGTACGAATGGCTTCAAGGCCTTGACCGTGCTAAGTTGTTCCTTGATCCAATCGAAGGCAGCTTTGCATTCATCATCCCACACAAATTCACTTCGGTCTTGGAGCAGCTTGGAAATGGGACGAATCTTTGTAGCATAGTCTTGAATAAAGCGGGCATAAAATTCTGTGAGACCTAACAGTGATTTGACTCCTGCTTTGTCTTTGGGGGCGGAGGCATCAACAATGGCTTGAACCAAACTCGGTTTGGGCGTGACTCCTTCACTTGATATCGTGTGACCCAGATAATCCATCTTGTCTTTAGAGAATTCACACTTGTCCCTTTTTAGGACCACCCCATGTTCCTGGAATATAGACAGGATCTTGTTCAGTACAATGTCGTGTTCTTGTTGGTCTTTTGCGAACAGCAGAATGTCATCCTGGAATATGGCCACGTTCTTTATTCCCTTCAGTAAATTGACCATAACTCTCTGAAAGACAGAGGCTGCTGAGGCCAAACCGAAAGGCATTCGACAAAATTGGAACAAACCTGCAGGGGAGTTGAATGCAGTGAAATGGCGTGAATCCTTGTCCAGTTCAATTTGGTGATATGCCGAGGCCAGATCTAGTTTGGTGAAGACCTTGGCACCTTCGACTACACCCAGCATTTCAGATATGTTCGGTAGAGGATGCGAATCCACCCAGATGACCTTGTTTAGATTGCGCAAATCAATGCAGATTCTGAGATCATTATTTTTCTTCCTTGCCACGACCAATGCTGAAGACCAATCAGACGACTCTATGGGTTCAATAACCCCTCTTTTTTGCATGGACAAAAGTTCTTTCTCCAAGTCTTCTCTGATGCTGAAAGGGATACTCCTTATTTTGTGTTTTACCGGTTCCGCATCACTCTTTATCTTGATCTTGTGTTTGAATCCTTTGATTTTCCCCAATTCGCCTGAAAACACTCTGGGATATTTATTGAGTAGTTCCTCAACCTGTGTTTGGTCCCGAACAACCAGAATCTGTTCCTTTGCTCCAGGGCACAGCATCATACTGAACAAACCTTGGTGGAACCATCCTAATATGTCTAATCCATTGACAGCGACGTATACTTTTCCATAAATGTGTCTGTTCTTGAAAATCAAGATGTCCTCAAAGTACCCCATCAGTTCTATACTTCTCCCTTCATAGGATACAGGCTCACGGTCAGGCGGTTGCAGAGGTCTGTTACCCCATTTTTCCCTGAACAAAGATTCACTGATCATTGTGATCCTTGCACCAGAGTCTACAAGCAGTCTCAAACTTTCTTCACCTACTCCAATGATGGCATAGGGATCTATACAGTCATCAGGGTTACCACTTCTTATGTTCCCTTACTGACAACCACAACCATGTCCTTAAGTTCACAAAGGGTGTCGTCACTGTCACTACCACTTGCATCCATGGCACATGCTACCTGTTCTTTCTTATATTTTTGGCTTTGGCATACTTTGTCAAAATGTCCCAATTTCCCACATTTGCGACAGGTTGCATTTCTCGCAGGACACGGTCTACCACTTTTCACATGGGAGGGATATCCACATCTGTAACAGATATCAGTCCTTTTGAAAAAATTACTTGGCTGATAATCTTTTTTCCTCTCATACTTTTTAAAACGGACAGGGGTAACTACTTCAACACTTTTACTTTCCAGTTCCTTTATGGAAGATTGTGACGTTTCAATACTTTTCGCTATGCGAATAGATTCATCCAGGGAGGGATTTTCCAAAGATAAAAGCTTTTGTCTTATGGTTTTGTCCAGACACTTCCCTATAAACTGATCACGAATCAATTGTTCACTGAAATTTTCAAAATCACATTCTGCCACCAACTTCCTCAAAGCAGTAATGTATGTGTCTACATCTTCCTCGGTTTTCTGCACTCTTTTAAAAAAATTGTGCCTAGACACCACCACACTGGGTTGCTTATCAAATCTGGCTTTTAATTTCTTCACTGTGTCTTTGTATTCATCCGTTTCTTCGTCTTCTTCCACCACTACATCAGGTAAATGTTTAAGGGTTTCTCTCCCCTCAAACCCCAGGGAATGGAGTAGTAAAAACTTTTTCCTTTCTGCCCTGAACCTATGTGCTCCTATTGCACCCAGGTAATTTTCAAACGCGTCGAACCACTTCCTCCAAGGCACAGGAGGTTCGCCAGGTGTGTCCAGGAAAGGAGGTGGAGGAAGAATAGACTGCATCATGTAAAATTTTCTTCAAATATGCGAATGAGGAAATATATATATTTATTATTCCTACTTATAAGTGGTTAATAGTGGCAATCCTCAGAGTGTACGAAATTGCATCAAAGCCAGTGTTCTAGATGAGCCACAACGTATGAAACAGCCTCTATAACTCCAACAAGGGAGACTGCGAGAGGATTTATGTGTTTAACCCTTTTATCTCTTAAGATCGTGCCCACGTCATGTCCTATTTGCCAAATGCAGAGTGAGTAACCCTTTTTTTGCCTTAATGCGTATTTTCTTCCCACTTGTTGATACTGCCCAGAACACACCAGTCCACTTTTCCTGCACAATACGATGATAAACTTTGCGCAGCACTGAAAGTGACATAAAGGAGGCTGCCGCTTTAAGAGCTGGGCGGGGAAGATAAAGTGTCAGAAGGCAGAAGCAGCGGAGTCTGCGCGCCAAACGCCTGTCGTCATACGTTTCCTCACCTTAGGCTATTCGAATCAATCACCCGGAGGAATCAGGAAACAGACGGTCACATCTCCGTGCAAGGCTGAGGCAGTGGACCAACACCGACTGTCACGTGAGGGGTGCGCAGGGCGTCCGAAACATCAGGTACCATTGACCAGATTCTCCTGTGGGTTCTGTGGGAGTCGTACTCGTCGCCACTGAGTCTTGTAGTGATCAAACGGAGTCAAGGGAGTAAAACAGCAAGACTTTATTCCACGAACTCCCACGGGCCGGCGGCTTGCCTGTGGCTGCACAATAATCGTTGTCACCAACTGTCGTTAACTGTCATAAAACACCGCGTCATAGCGGGCAGCGCGAGACGCTGAATGTACGCCTCGCGCTCTAGCAGCGCGAGGCAGAACAAACCACTACACAGTCCTCATATAAATTAAGACCATATATATCCTTGAAACTGCGCATAACAAAATTTACCCAAGGGATCTTTAAATGATTGTCTAGGGACAGACAATCCTTGATAATGGCTCTATTCAAGGAAGTCTCCTCCTTTGCCCAAATGGCACGCCACAGCAATAAAGGTCTATGGGCGACGGAATCCGAAAGATAGTGTATTCCAAGTTCCCTATGCACCAGGTGCGTGGATACTGAGATAGGCAGGCAGAGTAGCCTTTTTAAAAACAGGTTTTCCTCCACTTGTAAGTTCCCAGCCAAAACATGCCCCCAGACACCTGCCCCATAAAGGGCGATTGAAAGACACCTCATCTGGTATATTTTCAGCATATCCCCAATCCGTCTGTCCCCTATCTTAGAGGCAAACGTAAAAACCCCGTGAGCGCATTTCGCCATTCTTGCTCTAACGTGGGAGATTTCGCTGGACCAGCTACCTGTCCTGGAAAAAGTGATACCCAGATAGTTAAAAGTATCAACCGTCTGCACCCTATGCCCCTCAATAAAGAAGGGATGGGGTTTTTTACGGCCCTTGCCACATTCCATGACAAATGTCTTTGATTTATTAATGACCAACTTCCTTTCCCCAATAAACATGGAAAACCTGTCCATGAACCGTTGAAGGCCGACAGGGGTCCTAGAGAGGAGAACAGCGTCATCCGCATATAGTAGGACTGGGATGTGGGTATCAAGTATAGTTGGGGCATCAGCCCCCACAGTCCTTAAAACAGAGTCAACCTCATTGATAAAAAGTGTGAAAAGCAAGGGAGCTAACACACACCCCTGCCTAATACCACGCTTAACAGAAAACTTCGAAGTACACTCCCCACCTGGGCCATATCGAACGCTAGAACTGAGGTTAGCATAAAGCCTGGCCAAAAAATAGACAATACCCTCCGGTGCCCCCATTTCCAGTAATGTCTCCCAGAGAATCTTATGGTTAACCATATCGAAGGCACTACTAAGGTCTGCAAAGCAGAGAAAGAGGGAACCTTTCTTGGCCATAGTGTATTTCCCTATAAGTAGTTCTAGGTTGAGACACTGTTCTACTGTGCCTCTACCCTTCCTAAACCCGTATTGGGAATTAGCCAGAATGTTATTTGTTTCTGCCCATTCTTCTAATCTAACAAGAAGTACCCGGCTCATGATTTTCACGGAGGAATCTAGGAGGGATATTGGGCGGTAGTTCTTAGCATCCCCCTTCTCCCCCTTCTTATAAATAGGAATAATAGTAGATTCCTTCCATGTAGGCGGGGCACCGTAACTTACAGCAGCATTAAATACTTTGGTCAGTAGCGGGCCCCAGATCTCAGGTTCTTTTTTGTAAACGTCAACCGGCACCCCGTCTGGCCCCTGAGCCTTCCCTCCTTTACTTGCATTGATACATTTCTTGACCTCGGTAGGGGAAATATCAAGGGGAATAATTGGCCAGATCCCACCTCCAATATCCATATGTTTATCTGAATCAAAAATCAAAGAAAAGTGAGAGACCCAACTTTCCGCACTGACGTTTGCCGACAGAACAGGTGTAACCTCGTTCCTTAGGAAAGGGCTATTAACAGTAGCCCAAAACAAAGAGGAATCAGAGGTTTCGGCGGCCTGGTCTAACTTATCCCAGGCCTCTCGCTTCAGTTCTGCCTTTCTTTCTGATACTGCTGCCCGATAAGTAACCCTAAGATGCCTAATAAGGTTAGTATCCCTCTGTTTAGCTGCCAGTGCCTCTTTAAGGCTCTTAAGGGCGGCAGTACTGGCATGATCAAACCACCCACTTTGCTGATTTGAATTGCCCTTGTGTTGCTTAGTGAATTTAGCTTCAATGCAGTGATTAATATCAACAAATTTATACAGGATGATATCTGTCAGCTCATTACTCACTAAAATAGCATCAATTTCCTTTATACAGTTTGCGATAATTGAATTAGACAAAAGGTCTGCCTTCTCCCCCTTCCACCTAATTCTGGTTCCATTGGATCTATGTGGTTCAATGTTATCAACAACACATGGTTTAGGGCCTAAGTTGGCCTTCCAGAGAACCATCTCCATGGTCAGGCAATTATGGTCGCTAATTAAATTGTCTACTACCATGGGGACTGAACACCATGGATTAAGGCTGGAGGAGGTACAAATAAAATCAATAACAGTGTTTGCGTTTCTGCCCTTAAAAGTGGGTAGAATTTCATCAGAAACGCCCCTCCCATTCTCCAAAATCTCCATATCGTATGTCATCAAGATTTTGTTTAATGAGTCCCCGTATGGGTTATGTGGAAAATGGGCGGCTCCCTCTCCTCGACAGCTTATGAAACCACAGACCCTATGGGCAGAGGATAAACAGGCTGAAGTATTGAAATCCCCCATCCAAATAAAGTCAAAAGCAATATTATTACCTGTTACAATTTTAGCCAAAGCAGCCTCCAAGGCATAAGCTACCTGTTGCCTAGTGTTATCGAAAACATTATTATAAAAGTTAATTAAAAGGATATTTCTATCCTGCTCCTTACAAAGCCATAGAATCTGGGAATGGGCCCCCACCAGGACATGTTTCTTAACAGTAAGTGGAACATCAACAGAAATCAATATCAGGAGGCCACCCTTGGCTCTTCCCGAATTTGAAGCCACAGCTGGTAATTGATATGAAACAAAGCCGTTATAATTAATGGGGTCCAGACTCCAGGTTTCCTGGAAACATAAAATTTTAAAAAGGTTGATAAAGTCAAACCATCCTAAACATTCATCCTTGTGTGATAGGCCCGCGACATTCCAACAGGCAATAAAACACTAGCCAGAGTTAGCAGGGCGGCCGGGTGTATTCAATACAGACCTATCCCTTCCAACACTAACTGGACTATCGTGATCACGAGCCACTATAGGGTCTAGAAGGCTTACACCGATATCAGTAGTAATACTAGTTAATATCCATGGGTCCGAACTAGAGCTCTTTTTACCCAAGGCCAAGTCCTCAATCCCTGCGTCAACTATAACGGGCACCAGTCAATCATTAGAGTCAAGCCCACTTAAAGGTTGGAATCTATTAAACGTAGGGATAGCAGGGGCAGCACACAGGTTCTGAACTCTAGGCCTACACCAGTGATGCTCATCAGCAGACTGAATAACAGGTTGAGTAGCATAGTCTCTATAGAAGTACCCAAGGGGCCGCAAAGAAATGCCTTGATCACTCGCAGGGAGAGATGCGGCTTTAATCAAAACTGTAGAGGCAAGCTGGGGGTTGCGAAAATTAATGACTATACAGTCACCTTCACAGGTCTTACGTGATTTGCCAACCCAATAGGTTCTCCTGGTACTTAGTATATCCCTAGATAGGGCTACAGGGAAATCACACTGTCGGTAGAGCCAGTCCACAGTCTTATTCTTTAATGACGAGTGAGATTCATCGTTTGCAGGATTGCCACCATGCCTCTTAACAGGAGGGACATTCGTCAGGACAGCTACAAAAGGAGCACACGTAGGTGGCAGGTCCGGTTGAGGATTACTACAACTGAGAATATTTGCGGTATGACCCATCGGTTCCCCTGGTACTAAACTAAAGGATGGTTTAGTGGAGTCCTGCGGCTGAGATGATGGTTTGGGAACTACAGGAAACTTTCCAGTGACATTCCCTGGTCTGCAATCGTGACTTCCACTCCCAACCATCGATGAGACTGTAATAGAGGGAGTTAAAGATATCTCATCAGGCACCACGATACTAGCGGTAGTGTTCGTAGCAGGTCTAACCTTGGTGAGAGAGTCCAGAATGCCTCCCAATCTGACTACTTCATCAGTGATAGTAGTAAGTTTGGTCAGTAAAGGTTTAAACAATATGTCAAACTTGGCATCTATAGCATTAATTATAAAATCCAGCTGCTCTTTGTCAAGGATGACCTTTGCTCCCTCCATTGGCACAGATTGGGGTGGTAACTTTTTCAGCGGGGCGGGATCGTTTTTCTTAACATAGCGATTCCCTCCACGCTTAGGCTGGGTGGTTTTGCTAGTGTTCCTGCAAGTGCGTGTTAATCTTTGGCTTCTAGGTACAGGCTGACTAGGGGTTAATGTATCAAGGATAATTGCTTTGCCTGATTCGGGGTCGTTTGTGGACTCAGGGATACCACTTTCCAAACTTATGGTGTCCGTTGAAGTTCCCTCGTTTATGCATTCAGCGGGTAACAGAGATGTATTAGGATCCCGATCAGAAGGAGGCTCGAATGCCGGAGAGTTAGGCAGGGGGGACATAGAACTTTGCGACCCCGGACGGCCTAAAGATCTCCTTCGTTCTTGGTTAATTTTATCGACCATCTTAACCAAGTAGTTGTCCATGGTTGTGGTCGAAACTACTGGCTTAGCCTTAGGCATACTAGCTACGGCCGGGACCCACACCCCGCTACAGGTTTTGCTATTGCAAACAGGGAACTGTATACCAATCTAACCCAGATGGAATAGCACGTACGGCCTCCAGGCACCTTAATAAATTAGTTAATACACACCAGTAGTCAAGCCAGACCACCCACAGAGAAATAAATACAGTAACACGGAGTTCGATAACCCAATCAACAGCCCCCTCCTACCCCCTCCTGTCCCGGACTGTCTCAGACTGTCCGCCCTTTGTCCGGGCTTCGTCCTGGGCGTCCCGCGCTGCAACACTCAACGATATATATGTGAAACGAGGGCCAATGGGCGTGGAGGCGGTCCGCGGCTCAGGTGCGGGCAGTCAGGGAGGTATGCAAAGGCTCTTGGGAGCCGTAGTCCGTTCCGCGGCCTCTCACCCCCTTGAGATCAAAGAAGACTCCACGAACAGCTCCTCCCGCAGTACCAGGGCACCGAGTGTCAAGCGCCCCCAGCAGCGAAGCGGGACCCGCGCCAGCGGGTTCCGCGAGCAGTTATCAAGGTTTGGAGCGTGGAGGCGGTCCGCGGCTCAGGTGCGGGCAGTCAGGGAGGTATGCAAAGGCTCTTGGGAGCCGTAGTCCGTTCCGCGGCCTCTCACCCCCTTGAGATCAAAAAAGACTCCACGATCAGCTCCTCCCGCAGTACCAGGGCACCGAGTGTCAAGCGCCCCCAGCAGCGAAGGTTACAGGACGTTATAGTTGGGCTCAGATTTCACTCGTACAAAATGATAGAAATTCAGCAGTTATAGTTATCTGAACTAACTATATCTAATGCCCCTGCAATGCACTGCTTGCGACCTCACATATTACATCACTTATGACATGGTCAGTGACATCACTGATGACATCTCAAATGACATCACTGATGACATCATCCATAGAACCACTTGCACCCCCATGCAACCTCTCAAACACCCATCGAACACTCACATACCCATTCACAGACCCATACAAGTACTCACACAATGGTTCACTAATCCATAGTCACTCACATGCCCACTCTCTCACTCATACAGCCACTCACATAACATAACATAACATGTGTATTTGTAAAGCGCGCATCTTGACGGGGCATCTTGGCGCTGAATAACAGATGTTTATTGTTACCCAACTCAATGGTACTCATTTTATCGACCTCAGATGGATGAAAGGCTGAGTGGACCTGCCGGGATTTGAACCTGTGACCATGAGGTCGAACACAGGCCCCTGTAGTGAATGCATTAGTCCACTGAGCCACCAGACACAATAACTCATTCACCCATACAGCTATTCATACAACCAGTCACTCACCCGTACAGCCAGTCACATAGCTACACACTCACCCATACAGCTACTCACACACCCACTAATTTACCTATACAGCCACTCACTCTCCCATATAGCCTTTCAACAAGCCACTCACTCATCCATACAAGCATTCACATACTCAAACACCCACACAACCACTTACATACCCATTCAAACATCCATACAAGCACTCACACATCTGCTCACTCACTCATACAGCTACTCACACACCAACTTACATAACCAAACACCCACTCAAACAGCTACTCGCTCATCTATACAGCCACTTACACATCCAGTCACTCACTTATACAGCCATTCAGATACCCACTCACACACCCATACAATCACTCACACACCCACTCACCCACCCATAGAGCCACTCACATAGTCACTCACTCGCCCATACAGCCACTGGCACATCTAGTCACTCGCCAACACAGTCACTCACACTGCCACTAAGTCACCCACACAGCTACTCACACACCCACATATACACTCATAGAGCCACTCACACACCAATACATGCACTCATAGATACACAGTCACACTCACACACAAATACAGATAGTCACGCAGCCACTCATAAAACCTATGTTAAAAAATGTAATCACTTAGTAGCATAGAAAGTATACTAATTTAACTTTTGTGGTAATAGTCTATGGGCCCGATCCACAGAACTAACTTAAGACAAAATCCTAAACTTACTACCATTTTGGTATTCAAAGAAGGCACTTACTCATTTTGGTATTCACAGAAGGCACTTACTCATTTCGGTATTCACAGAAGTTAGGAGTCCTAACTTTAGGACTCCTAAATCCCTTCTGTGAATACCGAAAGCCTTAAAATTAGGATTTTTCTCAGTTTAGTAGTAGTAAAGTTAGGACTCCTAACTTTAGGACTCCTAAATGCCTTCTGTGAATACTGAAAGCCTTAAAATTAGGATTTTTCTCAGTTTAGTAGTAGTAAAGTTAGGAGTCTTAACTTTAGGACTCCTAAACTGAGAAAAATCCTAATTTTAAGATTTTCGGTATTCACAGAAGGCATTTAGGAGTCCTAAAGTTAGGACTCCTAACTTCTGTGAATACCGAAGTGATTAAGTGTCTTCTGTGAATACAAAAATGAGTAAGTGCCTTCTGTGAATACCAAAATGGTAGTAAGTTTAGGATTTTGTCTTAAGTTAGTTCTGTGAATCGGGCCCTATATGTTTAACACTCATAAATTTTAAGGAAACATTCACAATCACTTTATAATGTCATCAGTGACGTTACTGACCATGTCATTAGTGAAGTAATATGTGAGGTCAATGCATTGCGGGGGCGTAAGTTATAGTTTGCTCTGGAAGCTATAACTGGTGAATTTCTATTATATATATATTTATTTATTTATTTATAAAAACACAGTGGCAGTCACCACTGTATGTTATCATTATATTAGATCACAGTTTCCATAGGAAAGGAATTTATAATTATGCTAATACCTTTGGGGCAGTTTAATGAATCTGCATGAAATTTTTTCAAAACATGTTAATCTACTTTTTACACTGATCTGTCAAGAGGAGTGGTAAGAAGAAGGGGAAAGGAGTCTCGAAAGCGCCATTTCCCATGGTAATTCCAATAGAAACCTTTGCTGTCCAGAACAGAAAACTGACTGAAAGAAATTACATCAAATATGGCAAATAGCTAGAACTTTACTCAAAAAGCATGCTTTATGTGATGTAGTGTCAATCTGTTCAACCATTTTTTGACAGATTAGTATTTAAAAAGGGGCTCAGGTTGGCTCAAGTTGAGTATGAAGGGGTTATCCATCAGAAAATGTTGGTGCTATCTTCACGCTGGTACTGTGGTACTTCCATGATTTTTGGTCCCTTCAGTTATTTCTGTACCGCAGTACCGGTACCATTGAACTAAAATGATCTGACTGGCTGGTTGCAGTACTGAAGAAAATGTTGCTACTGACATTACAGAACTCGGGGACTCGCTCCCCAAGCTTTAAAAAAATAAATACAAAATGAAAGACCACATAAGGGGGCAAGTGGGCACATGCTGACCCTCAGGGTCATGTGAGGGGAACCCAAAGGTGGACAAAATTAATTTAAAAATTATTTCAGCTTCCTGGTTCTGCCGTACCAGGCAAGGCCTCCCCTGTGACTCCACGGTACCGGTACCAAAAAAGATTTTAGAAAAATGAGAAGGCCCTAGAGCCATTGACCATTGTGCAGGCCTTAGGAGGCGTGCAGTAGGGGTCGGTTGCCTACAGTGGCTGGGCATAAAGCCAACCCACTTCTGGGCATGGCTGAAATCGGTGCACAGTGGGGGGTTGGGCACTTATATGGTTGCAAGGCCTGGCTGGAGGCAACCCCATGCAGCCAACCCACTGCTGCGCATGGCTGAAATAGATGCACAGTGGAGGGTTGGGCACTTGTATGGGTGCGAGGCCTGACCGGAGGCCACCCCATGCGGCCAACTCACTGCGGCACACAGCAGAAATAGGTGCACAGTGGGGGATTGGACACTCGTATGGGGGCAAGGCCTGACTGGAAGCAACCCCATGCAGCCAGCCCGCTGCTGCGCATGGCTGAAATTGGTGCACAGTGGGGGATTGGGAACTCCTATGGGGGCAAGGCCTCACCCAAGGTCACCCTATATAGCCAACCCCCTGCTGCGCATGGCCTTTAGCCCTGCCAAAGATCATGACTAAATACATAGCTGCCTAATCCCACAAAGTTAAAAAAGTAATCTGTATCTCCGTGCACGTGTCAACAGAAGACCAAGAAATATTGGTGCCCTTTTTAGTTACAGAAACATTTGACAGAAATCTGAGGGCACAATAAGGTCCTGAATTTTTGCTTGGTTCACAGATTTATGGCATCCGTGACCACAATCAATGTCCAGTTAATCTGCCATATGTTTAGAGTGAGTGACCTTTCATGGGAACTGCCAATACCATTCTAGTGAAGGGGAAAAAGAAGGGCTGGATAAACAGGGTACATGGAAAAAGCCAGGTAAAAAGTTGGAAATTCATTCCTGCCACCTCCTCATTTGATTGATGTCTGTACACTTCTAAACAACTTCAAAACCACGTGGACACCCAGGCTCCAACTAAAACACACAACTACAACCTGACACCTTGAGCAACCTGGCACTCCAAAAATCTCCTTAACAATAAATGCTTTTTTCATAGACAGGCCAGAACATGGATGATGATAAACAAACAAGGTTCAGACAGGAGCTACCTGTGGGACTGAAGGGTTGAGAGGCCTCTTCAGATACGAAGAGGATGGGGGGATACGTCCTCCCTAGTGAACTCAATTTAACAATACAGTATCCCGCCATGGAATATGGGGATTGTGGTGTATAGTACACGAGATATGGATATGCTAACTCCGCATGACTAGTGCGGGGAAGGAAAAAATTCCTTTTTTATATATAACCCTCACACACTCTAGTAGTATCATGCTTCATCATTGGGTTCACCCTGGCTCCTAAAGGCCAGGGTGGGCTCAACCGTATCGTATTTCAGGGAGCATTTAGGAATAGAGGGTGGACAGGGGCCTTAACTAGAGATTAAGAATCCGTCACCTTCTCCTAGGTATCCCTTTATTCATGGAGAAGGTGGGGAAAGCTAAAAATAAAGTAAGGGTAATGTGGACTTTTATGGCCCTATGACCCTATATTTTTGACCAACATGTTTCAGCCCTACTTTAAGGCCTAACAAGGTCTGGCTTTCATCAGGGTATCAAATAAATACCGATGTAACCTGCAGAGAAATGTCATGCACTAATGTAAGGGCAGTGTTAATACTTGCCTGTCAATTGTCTTTCTGTTGCGTCAACCACATTTGATGGGTATCATATATCTCAGGTGTGGGGGAGAGGCTCCATTTAGTCTGAAGGACGGGAGCGAGGAGGGCAATTTAGGCAACTAGCTGGGGCAACCCTTGACGAATGTGTGAAGAAATGTGGAGCACATAGGATTACAGGGACCCTATTTATTACTATTATTATTAACTGATTACAGAAATGTACAGAGCAGCCCACCTTCAAAATTGTGCTCAATGCTTCATTAGCCCTCGTGTCCAGTTATGAACACGTCATGTCATTTTTTCCATGTAATAAAACATGGGCACCATATGTGCACACAGTTTTAAAGTCACATTCGTCCAAAGTTTGGCCATCAGTAGTTTATACTTTATGGTTCAGTATGGCACAGTGATTCCTGCATGTTCAAAGGATCAGAGCACCCAGAAATGTTGTTCTGTGATTCTTGAGTGAGAACATACATGCCAGTGTCCACTGGAGAGTTTGTTTCACAACATTAGTTTTGAGTTTTATACAGTGACAACAACAATGCAAGAAAAGCTCCAAAGTGCATAAGAGACTGTGAATTTGTTTGACAAGTAAATGAGCTTAAGAGCAGGGAATGTGGTGAAACCCCACATCAAATAAAAAGCAGTCCATTAATAGTGCTACAGAAGATGAAGGGTCCCAGGCAGCGAGGAGAGCATACATTCGCTACTATCAACCGGTTAGCTTGGGAAGGACATACATTCATACTCAGATTGGGTTTAACACTGGGGTAAAATGGTGTCCATATCTTCTCAGCTTGGCTTTTAATGTAGAAATCAGTTTCTCTAGCATATATGAGTGCCTAAAAGTCGTTTTACTAACAATTTTGAGTGTTTGAAGATCTTCATTCCCCCAACATTGTTTGTGGCACCTAATAGTCTGTGTTTCCTAATCAGTGATATGGTGCCTGAACACATGGTTTGTTTCACAAGAGAAGCATGTTAGATTTTACTTTGCTTACTCAAGTCTCCTACCATGGATCCTGTCAGCCACGACACACACTAATCTAGTTACCTCCCCATCGAGGAGCTTAGAGCTACAGGCATTGCAGACTGAGTTGCACAAACACAACTGCAAAAAAAAGAACAAGCAAGAGTTGTAGGAAATAGATTGAACTTTTAACATCGAAGAGTACTATTGTACAGTTCCTATGAATTTAGTAAGACTGTGTATTAAGTCAACAAAACTTCACAATATCGAGACTAAGTCTACTTGCATCCTCTGTAAATGTTGGTTTGGCTAGCTCACAGTACCACATCTAAACTCCTAACCTTCCAGAGTTATAGATGTTGTCAGTACCTCAAACATGACAACTCTGATTCCCTAGGAATTTGTGGAAACAGATCGAACCCTTTCGTTTGTCACCTCTGCATTCCAAAATTGTTACAAAGAAGAGAAACAATAATGCTTTTTCAAATGTTTTTTTAAAAAGGTCTAATCCTTGTAAATAAAACATGAACTGTGATTATTAGACAGATGAAACACAATGCTATAAGCATTATTCGCATGGTGAAAAACACAAACAATCCAACCATCTTAAATGCTCCAATGTTACTCCTACCTATCAATAGTACTCCTGCTATGACAAAAGCATAATACAAGTATCCTTCTGCCAAACCTATGTGGAATGATCTAATCCCATATCCGACCCCTTCGCAAATGAGTCATATTCTGAGGTAATCGTCAGATTATTTTTAGGGCAGGAAATTTGATTTATTTGATTTATGTCTCAGGAATCTGGCCTCTGTGCATTAACTAAATGTGCAAGCCTGCACACATCTCTGCTTACACAGTTATCGTCCTTCTTAGGATGAATTTCGGGGCCTGCGGGACTGAATCTCATTCACAGCTCTCTGCATCATTCATGATAACACTGGTGCGAATTGCCTCTCACCGACTTTAACACGGGCACAGTTTAAATATTAAAACACCAGTCATCACATTCTGCTAGAGACACAGAATAACAATGTTACTTATTCTGAAATGATAATGTCATCTCCTACAAACACATTTTAACAAGGATATAGCGGTCTGATATGAGTATTCTATTGGGAGTGGGCTCTACTCAGAGTACAGCGCGTAAATCAGTTTTAAGGCACCCCTGGCATAAACTTGACTCTTGAATGGACGCAGAATAAACACATTCTCTACCTCAGTGCATTGCACAAACTTTAAACAAAGGCAAATTGAACACTTTCGATCTGGATAAACTTAAAGGGGACAAACGTCACCCTGATCGACCCCCTGGCAAATGAGTCCTATTATGAGGTAATCGACTTATTGTCAGATTGTTTTTAGGGAGTTTTGATTTGTTTTTATTTTGAGAGTTTATAAAGTGCAAACTTGACCCAAAGGTATCAGAGTGCTCTACAAAGCGACCCCAAAACCTGTTATGTAACATATATTAGCTCAGAAACATAAACATAATAATCACAAGAGAGAGTGTGGTCCAAGATAGCCTTTCAGGTGTCGTGCCCAGGGACAGCAGCATCTGGGTGAACAAAATGACCCTGATGTAACCGAGTTGACTAAATTATGTGGGAAGAAAATACAAATTATGTGGTGTTATGCAGCACAATTTGTGACAGTATTAATTATTTTTTCCTTTTTATACGTTAGCACTATCTGGGCAAAAAGGTGTAAAAGGTACACCTCAGTAGTACCAGTTTAACACCTAAATATAGCAATCAGCAACAGAATGATGGCCAGGTAATCTTCTTGAAGGTCTTCCATTAAACTGCAGCACATGTGGTAACAATTGTAGCAACTTTTTTATATCTGTGTGAGTTAAAAACAACTTTTAAAAACAAAATCTGTAAATGATGCAGGAAATGGGGGGTTCCCTGGCAAGTGCAGAAAATCTATAACTATATGCAGAAAAGGCTGCAGCCGCATAATTGTGTCATTCCTGTGGCCCTGCTTAAAGGGCACAACCAACATGCCTCATCAATGTGATGGGAGCCAGCTTTAGGATGTGGTGGGAGTTCCTTATAAGAAGTAGTGGACGTTCTGAGTGAGATGAAAGGGCTTTACAAGATGGCATTTAATGAAGAACCGGTGACTGAAAGGCAGGAGCGCTCAGAGCTCGAGTCGTGCCACATCCACATGTCCTGTATTCTCTTTCCAGGGTTATCCGACCTCCTGGGCAGCTCCAACCTGTGTGGTATCTCAGACGCGGATGAGCTGCAGGTGTCAGGTGGGCGGCATCGGGCACTGCTGCAGATGGACGAGACCGGGGTGGTGGCAGCGGCGGCGACTGCAGTCTCCTTGGCGCGCACTGTATACGTCTTTGATGCACGCCATCCCTTCATCTTTGTGGTCTGGAGCGAGCGGGGCAGAATCCCGGTGATGATGGGGCGGATCGCCGACCCCCAGGCCTGAGCAGTGGGGCGGCGTGGCTCGCGCCCCACCTGTGATCAACAGACGATGCTGTGTCCCTGCGTGCCTATTCTTTTTCATTTGCTTTGCTTTACTGTTTTTATATATATATATATATATATATATATATATATATATATATATATATATATATATCATATTTGCAGATATGCAGAGTGTAATATGCTACTTATTACCATTGCAGTGTGGGAAGGAGCCATGACTCATGAGAGGCGACGGCGAATAATAGGCAACGAGACTGTGGGTAATAATGTAAATCATTGTGGTTGCATAATATGACAACTTTGTAGGGATGAAGGGTGGAGCACAATCTTCCTGAATAATGCTTACAACACCGGTGTAAGAGATGATGTGGAGATGGAAATGGAAAATAATAAAAAATGTATTTAAAAAAAAAAAAAAAAATGACTCATGAGAGGCGAGGTCTCATTCTGCCCCGCCTCTTTCTCTAAATGACTCATGAGGCGAGGCCTCATATCTTGCACCGCCTCTTTCTCTATAATGTAATAAACAGCAGGTTGTGCTCAGCAGATCTACAAGTATGGCCGATATGATGCAGTTTCTGCATGTGCAGTAATTATAAACAAAGGTACACAACCGGAACATCTCGGGTTACTCTCTCTTGGTGCAGTACAATAAACAGATTTTAAAAAAAGACAGCCTTTTATTGTCTCTTCAGGGAGCCAACCTGATTTTAGACCTCACCTAAAGGGTATTGTCCAAGTACATAAAAGGTCAATGTTGTGTGATATCAATGGGTGTACTTGACACATCAGGAGAGCAGCATTGTTAGTCAGGTCTGCATTGGAAGCTAAAACACTTTGTACCACACACAGTCCACTTCTGCTCTCAGAGCCCAGCTACATACATACATACATACATACATACATACATACATACATACATACATACATACATACATAAATACATACACAATGCGATGAGCAAGCGAGCAAAGTCAATCTTTTCCAGCATTTTCCTCAAAATAATTTTGGGAAAGGTAAGGCTATACATATCAATGTCAAAAGAAGAAATGATGGACGGAATGCTGAGCAAATTTCCCCCAATCAGAAATCCGGGCCTGAATCTATTGTTTCTTTGCACACCACACCATTCCAGTTTGCACCCAGCCGTATGCAAATCAGTCTTGACCCTGCTTCCCTAGAGAACAGTCCAGCCCGAACTGCCAGGCCAGGCCCTCCCTGGACTGAAAACAAGCATCCTAGGACCAGTTTCGGGGTTTCACCCCTCATCAGACAGGATAGCTCAAATACAGCGGAATCGCGAGCAGGGGACCCACATCTGGGCATACCCGACCCACCCAGGATGACAAATGCAAAAAGAAAAAATGATGGACGGAATGCTGAGGAATGTCAAACACTCACCCCCAGTCAGAAATCTGGGGCTAAATCCATTTTGTTTTGCACACCATGCCATTCAAGTCTGGATCCAGCCATATCCAAATCAGTCTTGACCCTGCTCCCCATGGAAACAGTCCGAACTGCCAAGTCCTCCCTGGACCAGCTTCAGGGTATCACCGTAAAAGCAGGTCTAATTGGTGTTTTTGTTTTTTGGTAAGGGATATCCCCAGGTTAACTGTCGCTGTTTTGATTTCCAATAATGACTGAATGGGAATGTCTATTGGGGTGCTCGTGTTCACGTAGTCTTTGGAGACTTCTGGGTCCACCTGGCGGGGATGATGGTCCTCCCATTTCTTTAAAAGGTTTACATGTTATATTTGTCCCTCCCTTCGAACATGGGGGTTATTCACTCTGTAAGTCACTATAAGTCACTGGGGTCACCTTTTCCTCAATGAGATAGGGACCCTGTCTGGTGGCATGGAGTTTTTTTTATCTGACTTAGGTAATAGACTCAAGACCACAGCGAATTCCCGTAATACCGACCTTTGGCCATAAGCCTGTTTTCGCCTTTTCTGGGCTAACTCCAAGATGTTATGGAACTCCTTCCACAGGGTAGACAGGGTTTCTTTAAGTGAAGAGGAATATACCAGAAGTGGTTTTCCTTTTTCCCCTTCCTCAACCCACTGTTCTGAGGCCATATCCAAAGGAGTGCAAGGTTTTCTCTGAGCAATAGTTCAAAAGGGAAGAATCCTGTTGATTTCTGTTTGTGGGTCCTGATGGCAAAAAGGACCATAAGCATCTTTCGGTCCCAGTCCCTCCTTGTCTCATTTATAAATTTCCTCAACATCATTTTGATGGTCCTGTTATACCTTTCTACCAATCCGTCTGTTTGTGGGTGATATACAGCCGTACGGATTTGCCATATGTCCAAGAGTTTACAAACTTGACTCATCATCCGAGTCCTGAAGGACGTGCCCTGGTGTGTGAGTATTTCATGGAGCAACCCCACTCAGGAGAAGAACAAGATCATGGCCTGTGCAACTGTTGTGGTGGTCAAGCTGGCCAACAGTATTGCTTCAGGATAGCATGTCGCATAATCCACCAGGATTAAAATGTACTGGTGTCCTCGCGTGAAGGTTGTCGGAGAACCCACCAAATCCATCTCAACTCTCCTGAATGGTATACCTCGATAATGGGAAGGGAACACAAGGTGGATTTCGGTATGCCCGGAGGGTTTATCAACTGACATCTGGGGCAGGTTGCAGAATATCTTGCTACTTCTTAATACAACCCTGGCCAATAGAACCATTTCATCAGGTATTTTAGCATGTGTTCTTGACCATAGTGTCCACCCCCAGTCTGGTTATGTGTTAGATGCAACACCTCTTCTCAGAATGACAGTGGTACTAGTAGTTGTTTAGTCTGGGGTTCACCCCCCCCCCCTCCTCGTGACCATATACAATAGACCCTTTTGTACACAAAATAATGGGTCTACCTGGTCTGGCTCCTCCTCCATTACTTGCTCCCAGGCATGCATCAGGGTTCTCTTGTCCTTCTAGGCCATCCAGAAGCTCTGTGGAGGAGTCTGGATTCCCTTCTGGAGATGAAAGGATACAAGTGGTTAAAGAATGAGAGTACTGGTGGTACTTTGTCCGTTCCCTCCTCTTCTCCCATCTTGTTTTTATCACCTTAACTGTTGGGGTTTTATGTCCGTCCCACAGAAGGGTGCCTCCCGGAGCCAACTCACTACCACTTTATGGAGCTTTAGACCTGATTAATACTCATAAAACCCTGGGTAAATTGTTCCGAGTATCACCTTCTCAGATAGGGAGGGGAAAATCTCAACCTTTCATATTTGGGTATCCCCATCCACCTCAATCAATTTCTCTGCCAGGGGGTAGGTTATCTTATCCCCATGTACACACGTCACTAGTATCAATCAATCAATCCATTTATAGAGCGCGCTACTCACCTGTGAGGGTCTCAAGGCGCTGAGGGGAGGGGGGGGGGTGTAGCTACTGCTCGAATAGCCAGGTCTTGAGGTGTCTCCTGAAGGTGAGATGGTCCTGGGTCAGTCGTAGGTGTGCGGGGAGGGAGTTTCATGTTTTGGCTGCCAGGTAGGAGAATGATCTTCCTCCGGTGGTGGTTCTGTGGATTCGTGGGACTGTGGCGAGGGCAAGGTTGGCGGAGTGGAGCTGGCGGGTGGGGGTGTAGAACGAGAGGCGGCTGTTGAGGTATTCGGGGCCTTTGACGTGGAGCGCTTTGTGTGCGTGGGTGAGGAGCCTGAACGTGATCCTCTTGTTGATGGGGAGCCAGTGCAGGTTTCTCAGGTGGGCGTATATGTGGCTGTGGCGGGGGATGTCGAGGATGAGTCGTGCGGAGGCGTTCTGTATGTGCTGTAGTCGTTTCTGAAGTTTGGCTGTGGTTCCTGCGTATAGGGCGTTTCCGTAGTCCAGTCGGCTAGTGACGAGGGCTTGGGTGACGGTCTTTCTGGTTTCGGTGGGGATACACCGGAAGATTTTTCGGAGCATGCGCAGGGTGTTGAAGCAAGAAGATGAGATGGCGTTGACTTGCTTGTTCATCGTGAGGGAGGAGTCCAGGATGAATCCCAGGTTGCGTGCGTGGTCCGTGGGTGTAGGTGCGGTGCCCAGCGCTGTGGGCCACCAGGTGTCGTTCCAGGCCGATGGGGATTGTCCGAGGATGAGGACCTCCGTCTTGTCTGAGTTCAGCTTCAGGTGACTGAGCTTCATCCATTCTGCGACGTCTTTTATTCCTTCCTGGAGGTTGGTTTTGGCTGTGGCTGGGTCTTTGGTGAGGGAGAGTATCAGTTGGGTGTCGTCGGCGTAGGAGGTGATGTTGATGTTGTGTTTGCGTGCGATGGCGGCGAGGGGGCTCATGTAGATATTGAAGAGGGTTGGGCTGAACGAAGAGCCTTGGGGTACGCCGCAGATGATCTCGGTGGCTTCTGAGCGGAAGGGAGGGAGGCGGACTCTCTGGATTCTGTCGGAGGGGAATGAGGTAATCCAGTCTTGGGCCTTTCCTTGGATCCCGGTGTGGAAGAGGCGGCTTATTAGGGTGCGATGGCAAACTGTGTCGAAGGCTGCTGAGAGGTCTAGGAGGATGAGAGCGGTTGTTTCTCCATTGTCCATCAGGGTCCTGATGTCGTCTGTGGCTGCGATGAGGGCGGTCTCGGTGCTGTGGTTGGCTCGAAATCCGAACTGGGATGGGTCGAGCGAGTTGTTTGCCTCGAGGAAAGCAGTCAGCTGTTTGTTGACGGTCTTCTCAATGACTTTAGCCGGGAAGAAGAGAGATGGGGCGGAAGTTCTTGGGGTCTTTGGGGTCCGCTGTGGGTTTCTTTAGGAGGGCGTTGATTTCTGTGTGCTTCCAGCTCTCAGGGAAGGTGGCTGACGTGAAGGAGTTGTTTATGACTTTCCGGAGATGGGGTGCGATGATGGTGTCGGCTTTGTTGAAGATATGGTGGGAGCATGGGTCAGAGCGGGAGCCGTAGTGGATGGAGTTCATGACGTTGGTGGTGTTTTCGGTGCTGGTGGGGTCCAGGCGCTGAGGGTGTTGGTGGGGATTGTTGGTTCGGTGACTGGAGGCGGAGTCTGTGGTCCAAAGCTGTCGTGTATATCTACGATCTTTCGGTGGAAGAACGTTGCGAGGGAGTTGCAGAGGTCTTGCGACGGTGTGATGTCGTTGTTGCTGGCGCTGGGGTTGGAGAGCTCTTTGACGATGTTGAAGAGTTCCTTGCTGTTGTGGGTGTTGTTGTCCAGCCGCTCTTTGAACGATGTCCTTTTGGTGGTGCAGATCAGCTGGTGGTGTTCGCGAGTGGCGTTCTTGAGGGCTGTCATGTTTTCTGTTGTCCGTTCTTGGCGCCAGGTTTTTTCGAGGGTGTGGCAGGATTTCTTTGAGTCTTTGAGGGCATCTGTGAACCACAGGGTTTTTCTGTTGCCGATCTTGCCTGGGTGATTCTTCAGTGGAGCGAGATCGTCGGCGCATTTGGTGATCCACTGTGCGAGGTTGTGGGCAGCGTCGTTGATGTCAGCGGTGTCGGTTGGCGGGTTCTGGCTCAGTGATGCGAGCAGCTGGTCTGTGGTGATTTTGTTCCAGCATCTGCGGGGGATTTGTTGCGTGCGGTGGTGGGATGTAGTCTTTTTGAAGGTGAAGTGGATGCACCTGTGGTCGGTCCAGTGTAGTCCGGTGGAGTGGCTGAAAGAGACATGGTTGCTGGCGGAGAACAGGGGGTCAAGCATGTGGCCAGCGAGGTGGGTGGGGGTGTTCACCAGTTGTTTGAGTCCGAGGTTGGCAAGGTTGTCGAGCAGGGTGGTGGTGTTGTTGTCGTTGTTTTTCTCCAGGTGGAAGTTCAGGTCCCCTAGGAGGATGTATTCTGGTGAGGCTAGGGCATGTGGGGTGACGAAGTCGGCGATGGTTTCGCTGAATTGTGTGCGTGGGCCCGGGGGTCTGTAGATGAGCGTTCCTTTGAGGGTGGTCTTGGGGTCGGTGTGAATCTGGAAGTGTAGGTGTTCGGCGGCGGGGAGTGTGTCTTCGGCGTTGGTCGTGATGTTGATGGTGTTTTTGTAGATGATGGCGATTCCTCCTCCGGTTTGGTTGATGCGGTCCTTCCGGGTGATCTTGTAGCCGTCCGGGATGGCTATGGCGATGTCGGGGGCCGAGGAAGCGTTTATCCAGGTTTCCGTGAGGAAGGCGACGTCTGGTGCTGTTGTGTTGAGGAGGTCCCAGAGTTCGACGGCGTGCTTGTGGACGGAGCGTGTGTTGAGGAGGATGCACTTTAGGTGGTTTTTGTTGATGTTAGGTCCGGGGGGTGGTCTGCAGGTTCGGAGGCAGGTGAATTTGCAGGCTTGACAGGTGAAGGGTCCGTGTGTTCGTTTCGGGGTGGCTTGGTAGCAGGCGGGTGGTCGTCCGGTGTTGAGTGCGTTGGGGGCGGCGGTGTCGTATCTCAGTCGAAGTCTCAGTCGAGGTCCTTGGCTCCGTCGGGGGCCAAGGGTTCTGGCGCTGGGCGCGGTCCAGGCACGGACGGGCGCAGACGGGCTTGCCTTAGGTGCGCCTTCGGCGTGCCAGCGGCGCGGCCGCTGCGCACGTCTGCTGCGCGGCCTCCATATGAGGGGCTGTGGGAGGGAGGAGCAGCTGGGAGGTGGGAGCGGGCGAATGGGTGGCGAATGGGAACAGCGGGGGGCGGGGCCGCAGGGGCGCATCGGTGGGAATATGGCTCAGAGAGAGGCAGGGGAGGGAAGGGACACAGAAGCAAAACGGGGGAAGGGGGCACAAGGGCACAGAAAGCAAAAACGAGGGTGGGGGGTACAGGGTACAGAAAGCAAAAACGAGGGAAGGGGGTACAGGGGCACAGAGAGCAAAAACGAGGGAAGGGGGCACAAGGGCACACAAAGCAAAAACGAGGGAAGAGGGCACAAGGGCACAACACAGCAGTACAGTGAAATGCGAAATGCAACGAGAGGACAGGCTACACGTGAGATGGCAAGGACTCACGCAACAACAGGCAGCGGGAGCAGGCTACAGCGTCACCGGGGGTCCGTGTGGCGGCCGGGGGGGCGACCTACCTGGGGACAGGTCAAGGGTACGTATTCACCGTCTCTTACTTTGACTACTGGAATCAAATCTTGCTAACCACTGTGTAGTGGCAACCTGTGTCTAATAAGGCAATCAGTGTCTGGCCATTCAGGTATATCTTTTCCCTTTAGCCCTTGGAATCAGCCCCGTAACTAGGACCCTTTCCTTAGTTTACCCCACTTCCATGGGTTCGGTGGTAGATGCCGAGCTATGTGCCCCCATTCTTCACAGTGAAAACACTGTGGTCTATGTGGCTGCCCGGTTGCCCTTGTTGGTCCCTTTATGGGAAGTCTAGGCGGAGTGGGCACTCTGACATTCCCTGGTGTTTCCCTTCCCCCGTACAGACCCTTTGGGTGGAATTATAGTGGCCGGGGTAGAGGTACTTTGAATTTGGGGGAACAGTGATATGCGCAAGCTAACACAACTGCTGAAGCAACCGTGTGATTAGGGTGCTGCTTCACCCATGACCGGGTATTGGCGGGCAAAGCCTCTCAGAACTGTTCCAGGTATACCCTCTCTGTTATTTCTTCTATGGTTATTATAGAGGGTTGGAGGGTTGGAGCCACCTGTTCCTCAGACCTCTAATTCTAAAGTACAAAGCCCTTGGGTTGTCCCCAGTATTCCTTTTCTCTTTCCGGAACCACCCCCTATAGTATTCGGAGTCACATCCTAAACACTCCAGGGTGGCCTTTTTGATATCCACAGGCAGTTACTCTGGCAGAGTTTGCTGCTTGGTAGGTGGCCTGTAGTTTGCCAGAAATAAAAAGGTGCTATATACTTCTCCTACCTCACGGTCAAGGCTTGGAACTACCTCCCCCTTCACCTCCGGCAAGCCACTACACTTCTCCAGTTCAGGAAGGACCTATAGACTGGCCTCTTTGGATTACCCCAGCACTCAACAGAGCCACCTCCCCTTTACCCTAGCGCCTTTAGACCCTCACGGGTGAGTAGCTGTGCTTTACCAACTCTGATTTATTGATTGATACTGCCCCCACCTCTCCTGTGGCCATGCTGCTGTGGGAGCAACCCTCTCAAAGTTTACCAAAAAAAAGTTAGGGTCATCCCCCTCCTAAAACGTTTGGAGTGCTGTCCTGGGTACACTGTGATGCCAGTGTGCACTGGATATCGCATCCATGAGCTGTAATATGGCTGTATCCTGAACCTACTGGTTGGAGGTCATTAGAACCAAAAAAGGGTCCCTTCCATGTAAGAGAAATGACCCTTGCAGGAACTTAAAGAAAGAAAAAAATTATTTCTTTCAAATAACCCTCACCAACTTGCTGCTCCTTGGTGGCACGCTTCATCATAGGGTCCATCCCTGCCCACTACGGACAGGGGTATGCTGCTACCAATGAATACGCAGGAGCACTAGATTGGAAAATAGAGGTGTCTCTATACACATGCCACCTATGTTGTCTTAGAATGGAGTGGGTTTTATTTGAAGACCCGATTATTATTATTATTATTATTATATATGAATTTGTTAAGCGCGCAGCTACCCATGGGTTTCCCGGCGCTAGAGACACAGAAGTAGGGAAAAGGAGGTCAAACAGGAGTGAAGAAACCAATTACAGAGAGAACAACCAGGTCTTCACTCCTTTGCGGAACTTAAGATAACACGTTTCAGACCGCAAGGGGATGGGAAGCGAATTCCAGAGCAAGGGCGCCAAGTAGGAAAAAGAGCGCCCACCAACTCTAGCACGCTTAAAACGGGGAACAGAAAATCTGCATTGAGTGGAGGATCTGAGAGTGCGAGAGGGACAATATTGATGGACTAAGGTGGAAAGATAGTGAGGGGCTTTTCCAGCTTTAATACGATTCATAAAGCATAAAGCTTTACATTTGGACCTAGATTCTATGCGCAGCCAGTGCAGGCTGTGCAGGGAGGAGGAAACAGAAGAGGTTCTAGGCAAATTGCAGAGTAAGCGGGCAGCCATGTTCTGGACCACTTGAAGCTTACGGGAGACCTCCTTGCAGGCACCCAGAAGTAGAACATTACCGTAGTCCAGACGCGATGTCACCAAGGCCTGGACCACTGACTTCTGGGTGTCAGGGGGAAGCATCCATGTGATCTTCCTCAGCCACCTGATGATGGTGGTACAGGTGGCTGCTACTTTAACCACATGCTGCCTCATGGATAACTGATTATCAAAGAGGACCCCGAGATTGCGTGCTGCTGTTGTTGGAGCCGGCAGTGGTCCCATTTGCTGAGGCAAATGTTGCGGGCCCCAGAGAGCGGAATCCGGACCGAACAGAAGCAGCTCCGTTTTGTCGCCGTTCAATTTTAGTTTGTTAGTCAGCATCCAATTGGCGATCTCAGCAAGCCAAGAGCAAAGAGAGGAGGAAGAAGAGTGCTGATTAGAAGAGAGAGAGAAAATAATCTGGGTGTCGTCTGCATATGAAAAAATAGAAAGTCCCGACTGTTCAGCAAGAAAAGCAAGGGGTCTAACATAAAGGTTAAAAAACAAAGGACTGAGAATAGAACCTTGGGGAACACCATAAGGGGAGTTATGAACCAGGGACACCGCAGAGGAGGAGAAGACTGAAAAAGTGCAGTCAGAAAGAAAGTTGGAAATCCAAGCAAGTACGGGGCCACCGATCCCAACAGACCTCAAGGCAGACAGAAGGATGGTATGGGAGACGGTGTCAAACGCGGCACTCAAATCCAAAAGGATGAGTGCCACCGTCTCCCCTCTGTCTACATGACATCTGACTGTCTCGGAGACACCTAGGAGGGTAGACTCCGTAGAAAAGCCAGCCCGAAAACCAGATTGGGAGGGATGAAGAACATTCACTGATGCAATGTGAGTGGTTAAGAGACGGTTAACGTGCTTCTCCAATACCTTCGAGAGGCAGGGGAGCAAGGAGATGGGGCGAAAGTTTGCTGGGTTGCTGGGATCCGCGTTAGCTTTCTTTAGGAGCGGGACCACCATCGCATGCTTCCAGGCATTAGGAACAGTTGCCTCCATAAGAGAAGCGTTCAAAAGAGCCAAGATACAGTCAAGTGAAACATCGGCGAGGGTACAGAGGATCTGCGGGGGCATAGGATCCAAGGGAGAGCCAGACTTTGACAGCAGTTTCTCGAAAGCGGGCATAGAAATGAGTTCCCACTTATCTAATAGAGGAAATGAAGACCGTACAGGGTCGTCCTGAAGGGGCGGTAGGTCAATGTTCAATGTAGATGAACTGGATGAAGCAGATGGTAAAACTTCAAAACCCGCGTAGATGCTGTCAATTTTCTTCGTAAAGAAGTCCGCCAAAGAATTGCATTGACTGCTATCCAGACAGGGGGCTTTGGGAGCACAAGACATACCAGATAATTCCTGAACTGCCTTAAAAAGGGCTTTAGGACGATTCTGAGCTTTCAGTATCATGTTGTTGACGTGATTAGCCCTGGCGGTATTATATAAAGCGTGGTAGTTATGTAATGCGAGTTTGTAATTATCTTTATCAACCGAAGAATAGTTTGACCTCCAAATACGCTCCAGTCTTTTACAGCGGGACTTCTCCATTTTTAATTGTTCATTGAACCAGGGAGCAGGAGGGTGCCGAAAATTATGCTTACATTTACGTGCCGGTAAGCAGAGATCAATTGCAGAGGTGAGCCAAGTACTAATCGTCCCTGCATCATTCGTAGAAATATTCAAAAGAGGAGGCATGGTCTTTTCAAGGGAATTATTGAGATGCTCCAGGTTAAGTCTTTGCCAATTTCTACTGATTCTAAGGGAATGTGAGTTAGCAGAAGGGCAAGTGGCACCCGGTATGTTGATGAAGAACTCTACAATAAAATGGTCAGACCAAATAATAGGTCTGGAAGGTAGGCAGGTCACATTTACCAAATTCGCAAAGATTGGGACTAATAGATTGCCGTCTTTGTGAGTTGGACCGGAGTTGAGAAGACTTAAATTAAGGGCGGCAAAATCCTGTATAAGATGAGTGCTAATAGAGCATAGGGTGTCGTTAAAATGGATATTCAGGTCACCCAATAACAGAAAGTTATTGGATTCCAACAAAAGGGGAGCAATAAACTCAGGAAGGGCAGCTGCCCATGCGCCAGCCGCACCTGGCAGGCGATACAGAAGGGCCCCGGACAATGTGAACTTCGGGGATAATAGCAATTTAAAACTACCTGCTTCACAATTAGGGATGTCAAGGTCTTCCCACTTGCAGGAGTAGCACCTCTTATAAATGATGGCAATGCCGCCTCCATCCCTGAGAGTTCTGTTGCGTCCCACAAAGGTGTACTCCTCAGGGAGGGCAGTGGCAATGTCTGGCCCAGAACAGTCGTTAAGCCAGGTTTCAGTGAGAAACAAGGCCGACGGCCTAGACGAAGTAAGGAGGTCAAATATGTCCCTCTTATGTTTAGGCAGAGATCTGCAATTTAAACTAAAAAAACTAAGATCAGAAAAAGAGTCAGAAGGGTGTACTGTCACTGGGAGAGGGGTGGCAGTCCAGAAGGAGGAGGAGGGAATACTTAGCTCCGAGGGGAGAGATGTGAGAGCCAGAGCACATGTAGGGCATGACAAAGGGGCATCATTACAGTGCAGACGAAGACAGCGTGTACCGGGTGACGGTCGAAGACTATACAAACAAGAACGGGAGTATGTAAGTCTGGGGGTCATAGAGCCAGGAGCAGGGGGGATGGCCCCAGGTCCCGTCTGGGCGCGGACGGGCGCAGACGGGCTTGCCTCTGGCGCGCCTCCGGCGCGCCATCGGCGCGCGCGCGCTGCACGCTTGCATAGGTCTGAAATAAATAGTCCCCGGCAGTCTGCCCAAGCAAAAATGGCGCCCGATGTATCCATCACCATTTTTTCTATGGTCCACCACCCCAAATGTCTCTGCACCAACCCTTTTTTAATCTGTGGGAAGCATCCCATGGACATACAGGACAACAACAAGACAATCAATATGAGTCTTTTTTAGGATCAGGCAACCAGAGAGGGAGGACGAGGAAACGGAAACTGGTACACTGGGGTGCGAATCAACAAACCTCCAGAGTGGAAACTCGGAGCATGACGGGCTCCCTGAGCAACCAAGCAGGACCGAGCAACCAACCAGCCTAGTTGTGAACCTTACAGACACTGTCCTTACTCCCATCCTACAGGGTATCGTGGAAAAGGTCCTTGGTTTTGTTCCTGTGGATAAATTCAAAGTTCGTTGTGAGGTGAACAAGTTTAAAAGGAAACTGAAACTGAGAGCGTTCTTCTCGGATAAACAAAACAACAATGAACAAAATGATGATACAGGATTAAAGAACAAATCAACTTTTACCCCCTCCCCACCAGCAACTAGCATACCACTAGAGATCCTAGCTTTTGAAAAGGCAGTATTGAAGGAAATAGGAGAACTGACCGCTAGGGACATCAGAGTCTTCCACAATACCTCCAAACGGGAATTACAAGCCTTTAAGGATCTTTCACAGAATGACAATCTGGTAATAAAACCAGCGGATAAGGGGGGGGCGCAATAGTAATCCAGACAAAGGAGGCTTATCGAACAGAATGTCTTCGCCTAATACATGACCAGCGGAACTATGAACCCCTAGGTAAAACGACCCCATAAGGAGGATCAGGATCAGGATACGAGTGGGGAGTATGGTCGAGGAGGCCCTAGCCCATGACTGGCTATCCAAGAGAGAAGGGGATTTCATTATCAACAGAAATCCAGTCACCCCATACTTCTATGTTATGTTATGTTATGTTATGTTATGTTATTTATATTTTTATAGCGCACAGCTGCCCCAGCAAAGGGGCGTCCTGGCGCTGTGACAGATGCTACAACATAACACACAATAAAAGAAAAGAAAATTAACCAGACACGGGAAACAGTAAAGTTTTAATCGCCTGCCTGAAGGCGAGCAGGTCTTCAAGAGCTCGGATGTGTACCGGGAGCGAGTTCCACAAACCTGCCGCGAGCACCCTAAAGGAGCGGCCACCCATTCTACTCAATTTAAAGCGCGGACAGACCGCCAGGTGAAGCCTCTCCGATCTCAAGGATCTCAAAGGAACATAGGGCGTGAGTAGGTTAGCAAGTGCCGGGGGCGAAGAAGATTTCAAAATTTTAAAGGTCAGGCATAGCGCTTTGAACTGAATTCGCTGTCTGACCGGGAGCCAATGTAAGGCCGCGATGGTACCAGACACTGAGCAATGTCTAGGGAGGCCCACAATGGCCCGAGCCGCGGCATTTTGCACCCTTTGGAGCCTAGAGGCCTCCTCTTGATTCACCCCTAACAGCAGTGAACTGCCGTAGTCCAGCCGAGATAGTATAGAGGCCTGGACCACAAGCTGTCTGGTGGGGGGATCAAAATACTTTAAGACCGGCCTTATTCCCCGCAGAATGCCATAGCACGTGGCAGCCACCTTCTTAGTGTGGTCCTTGAAGGTGAGCGCAGAGTCCAACCAGATGCCTAAATTTCTCACTCCAGAAGCTGGAATGGGAGTGACCCCCAACTCTGATGGCCACCACTGGTTACCCCATAGCTCAGCATGCTTCCCTAATACCAACACCTCTGTTTTGGTGGCATTTAACTGAAGGCAGTTGGTGCGAAGCCAGCTTGCTACTGCCAACAAACCCGCTCGAAATTTGGGGGCCTCCACCTCAGGGTCTCCACTAAGTGTCACCGCTAGCTGTGTGTCGTCCGCATATGAGGCCATCGTAAGACTCCACTGTTTAACGACACCAGCCAACGGTTTCACATAGAGGTTGAACATAGTAGGGCTCAACGAGGATCCCTGTGGTACCCCCAGCTCCAGGGGATAAGTGGCAGATTGGCCAGGTGGTATGGCCACTTTAAAAGAACGATCTGATAGAAAAGACCGAAACCACTGGAGAGCGAGATCAGTCACTCCCGCCTCCTGTAAGCGTTGGATCAGTATATGGTGGGACACAGTATCGAAGGCAGCGCTTAGATCTAATAGTAAAAGCGCTGCAGTGCGACCTGAATCCAGAACCTGGCGTAGATGTTCCGTGATGTAAAGTAATGCCGTCTCGGTACTGTGTCCCGACCGGAAGCCGTTCTGACTGGAATCCAATATCTGGTTGCGAGCCAGATGCTCAGACAGAACAGAGTTGACATGGGCTTCTGTTACTTTGGCAATCCAAGGCAGCAGGGATATGGGCCGATAATTCTCTGGCAGCCGGGGGTCAGAGTTGGCTTTTTTTAGTATAGGAGTAACCACTGCCTGTTTCCAAGCCGTGGGTACCATTCCGCTGGACAATGACATATTGATAAGATTCAATATGGGGTCACGGCAGAGTGGGGAAAGTGTGTTAATTAAGGCTGGCTTTAACGGGTCCGAGGGAGAACCTGACTTGACCCTGAGGCTAAGCCTATCAAAGGTCTCAGTAGTCAGTTCAGGTAGCATTGCAAGAGTCTCATATCCCAACGTATCGGGGACAGTAACCTCTCGGTTCTGGTGGAGTGTGTCAAAGCTTTGGTAGATTGTTTCCACTTTCTCCACAAAAAAGGAGGCCAGCTTATCACAGTGGGAATCTGTGCAAATCACCTCTGAGGTGGATCTGTTTTTCATAAGATCCTTCAGTATCTTAAAAATCAGTTTTGAAGGGTTAGGGCTGGTGGCAAATTCTTGAGCGTAAAATGCGGCTCGTGTTCTGCAAATAGCTCTATGATAGAGCTTCAGCTCAGTAAAATACCGAGTTTTCAGAGCAGGGCTGTAGGATCTTCTCCATTCCCTCTCTGTTTTTCGGCAGGCTTTTTTTAGTTCTGCGAGTGAGTCATTATACCAAGGACTAGGTGTTTTTGTCCGGCCTTTCGACCACCGTAAAGGTATGAGAGAGTCCAAGGCATCGGTGATCCAGGCGCAGAACTGTTGGTAACCTTGTTCCACATTAAAAAAGATGCTCAGAGGTTTCTGTTCCAGTATGCTATAAAACTCCTCAAGCCTAAGCTTATGCCAAGGCCTTTTTAGAATAGGTCTGTCAACAGCTTTAAAAGGCTTATCGTGAACCGGACAAAAGGCTTCTATAAGCAGATGATCAGTCCACCCCATCAGCTTCGGATCTGACAACCTTACCCCCTCAAGTATCCTGAAGATACATAAAAATCTGAATAAACCACCGGGACGTCCCATTGTTTCAGGGATAGGGCCCATTCTGGATCCCCTCTCCAAGTTTGCTTACACATTCTTGCGACCCATCAGCCAAGGAACAGAAACATATCTCAAGGATACCAAGGACATTCTACGTATTCTGAACACTCTACCGTTTGACGAACATACACAATGCCTCATTGGACTCGACATAGAGAGCCTTTACACCAGCCTCCCTCACTCAGAAACTTTAGAGATTTTAGAGGCAGTTCTTTATAACACGGAATGGAAATACCAGACCCCACACAGCTTGTTGATGGAATTCTGCCATCTGGCCTTGACTGAGCGTTTCTTCACATTTGGGGACCAACTGTTCCTACAGAAGCACGGCACTAGCATGGGGAGCACATTTGCTCCTAGTGTAGCGGGTTTATATGTCCATCACCTCGAGCAACAGAAGATCCTGTCACCCAACAACCCATATGTGAATAGCACAAGGCTCTGGAAGAGATATATAGATGAGGTGTTTGTTATCTAGAACGGGGACGAGAACACAGCTGAGTCATTTATCAGATGGCTTAACGTACAGAAGCTGAATCTGAAATTTACCCACACAATCTCCAGAACCACAATGGTTTTTCTGGACCTCAACGTCTTTCCCAATGGAACCGGTCTGAAGACAACAACACATTTCAAGGCCATGGCAAAGAACTGCCTCTTCAGCTTTGATAGCCATCACCCGAGACACCTGAAGGAGAATTTGTCGTTCGGGCAATTCTTGCGACTACGATTGAATTGTTCTGAGGCCAAAGACTTCAAATCACAAGCAATCAACCTCAGCTCCAAGTTGAAAGCACGCAACTACCCAGACAAAATAGTCACGCGCAATGAAAAGGGCAAGGAACAAAGACAGGCAAGCCCTGCTGGACCACACCATCAAAGAACCTGACGAAACACGCCCGATATGTATCACGACGTACAACAGCACCTCCAACACAATCACCAAAATAATAAACAAACAATGGCGGATTCTAAGTGGAAGCACAATAACTCTACCCAAACCAATATTCGCACATAAAAGGAACTGCAACCTGAAGGACAAGTTGGTCCGTACACAGCCACGCCAATCCTGTGAAAATCCACCTAATCAGGGATTCTTAGCACCAATTAGTGGCCACCATCCTTGCTGCAACTGTAGCATGTGCCACATGATGCGGACAATGATAGAACAACCTGGGAACAGCGGAAATGTACAAACTGTGACTCAGAGAATGTCATATACATTATCACCTGCCCAAGTGACCTTCATTATGTGGGCATGACATCGAGGAAAATAAAAACTCGTATATGGCAGCATCGGAGCAACCTGAGATGCCAACGTGCAACAACTAAAATGACTACTGACTACTTGGAACCGAAACGCACTCTAAAGGATCTGAGATGGACAGTGATCGAACAAATTAGCAATGAATCTGGTCTGCATGAGAAAGAGCAGAGATGGGTTTACACACTCAAATCACTCGAGAACGGGCTGAACGAGAACATACCGTGGGGCCAATTTATTTTAATGTAACACCTTTATGAAATCCGATATCTACCAGGTGTCCTTCGGTGGTACCAAGGATGTCAAACTAGTCCATAACATCTTGGGTAAAATCCTCATACTGAGGCTGTGGAAATGAGCCTTTTCAGGGGCCCACCGGTGCAGGGTTCACCCTTATCTGTCCACGGGTTCTTAAACCAACAAAGAAGAAATTAGCACTGAGGCTGAAATATCAAAGAACAAGTTTATTCATCACTCATGAGTGGGACTACATCAATACAGAGCCCTCGGGAACTGTATGAGGTAGTATATTGAAGTCACAGAACACAGTCCTTATATACAGCTTTTTCTGCACTGTAAGCATTGAGACTCAAAGAGGAGGTACAGGCACACACAGGAATAGCTATTGACAAACATGGTCAGATAGAAACCACTTAGTCAGCAGAGTGGGAGGAGAAACCAAACTGCTTACATCAGTTAAAATAGCCTGACAGTTACACTCTAAGACAGGTGTTTTCTAGCAGCTACAGGCCTTTTTGAGCATACATTGCTCTGGCTCAGTGCTGAAGGAGTTAACTATAGTTGATGACTCAAGCAGAATAAAAAAGCAGGCGACAGTACAGAGACAAGAAGCACATGGCTAGCAAGTGGCTAACAAAAATGGCTGCCACAGCCAAAATGGCTTCAGCTTATGCTAACAGCGATCTCTGTCGATTCCCACAAGGCCATCCATCAAGCAGACTGGGACATCCGTTGCTATAATCTGACACCACGTCCCTATGGCTTATTACATATACAATGGGCATGTGCAGCATAACACAACCCCACTACATCTGGGGTAATCTTTTATTCACTCTGGCAATTATCAGGAAATGTATTGTAACAAACAAATTATTTCTGGATGCACAGGAAACAAGGGGGTGTGGGTAAAATTCTGACCATTCCTACCGCCTTCATGCTATGTCCAACATCACTCGATCTATGTGAATACGTGAACTTTACAGCCACGTTAGGGACCTCCACTGAGGGAATACGAGATCATTAAATTGAGGAAACATGCACATAGTTATGTGGATAATACAGACCTTAACTTATTTCTTCACACATACACAAAAAAACATTATTTAGGGACAACGAGATCCTTAAATGGAGGCATCGTGTCTGCCCCTGCACGTAGTTAAAAAGTTATACCAAGCAAAAACTTTAGTGGCCACTCTTGATAATTGGTAACCAAAGAATTCCAGAAGTGAGGATCATCCTACCGCTTTCTTACTATGTCCAACAGTATTTGATCTATGTGAGAACTTTATAGCCACACTAGGAACCACCACTAAGGGAATGCGAGCTCAATAAATTGAGGAACAATCCAGACCTTAACTTATTTGTTCACACATACCATAACATTATTGAGGGATTACAAGATTGTTAAATTGAGGCATCGTGTCTGCCACTGCAAGTAGTTACAAAGTTATACCAAACTTAGGGGCTCATTATGATGGCGGGTGGACAGCAGTCCGCCCGCCACCATAACAGTGATGGGACTGACCACCAGACGTGCGGCGGTCCCACCGGCCCAATTAGGATGCGCCCGTCCTGCCCTTTTACTATTGTGGACGATGCTGCTGGCTGCAGCACCGTCCGCAATAGTAAAAGGGCATGCACAGCATTTCCCTGCACCACGTGGCAGGCACCACGCAGTACCTGCCACTTTGTGCAGGGAACTGCAGAGGGGTACCATGGGTACCCCTCAAATGCACCCACCAACCCCCCATGGGGCCTGCAACGGGCCCCCAAAGCCAATCCCCGCCAGCCTTTCATTGGCGGCATCGCCACCATGGAAAGGCCTGTAACAACCCACATCATAATATGGCTGGCAGTGCCTGCTAGGCACCGCCACTATATTACTGCCCAGCTCTGCCCGGCTGGCAATTGTAATGATTGACGACCGGCGGAAAAGCGGCAGACGGACTTTCCGTCCGCCACGATACCCACCGCCATCGTAATATGGCGGTGGGAAAAATATGTTTGATGGCGGAAGGACCGCAATCGCAGGGCCGGCGGTTGCCACCGCCAGCCCTACGGTGGCGGTCTTTTCGCCATCATGATCACCCCCTAAAACTTTACTGTTCGGCAAACCCATAAGTGAGGACTAGCACCGCGGTTCGCGGCCTAGTCTCTTACTCTACTGGGGACAAGCATTACAGACACGGGTAAATAGGAACCCAGCCCGCGGCTCTAGTAACGTCAGAGCCTCGAGCGAGTACAGACAGGTCTACCGAGAGGGAGTAGCCTTGACAGAGTAAGTAGAAGTGCCCTGTCCAACGTTCGGACAGCGTACGCTCACATTCTGCTGTGGCAATCTTTATCTTTTATTTTGTTTGTGGCAGTTTCTCAACTTATTTGGATCTCATTTTGTAGCTGTAATTTTTTAGGGTGTGACTACTGGCATCCCTCCTAAACTCCTCGAAGGACTCATGGGGCCAAATGATGGTCACGTTTGAAGTATGTAATTAACCTTAATATGACTATGCCGGTAACATGACAATGTGCCAACAGTTTTATATGTTATGTGTCTTTGTATTGTCTCATGAGTCTCATTATCACTGGTTCAAGCACGGCAGAGGCATGTTTTTGGTATTTTTCACCTCCACAACCACTGAACCACTACTAATTTTTTTAAAACAATATAGACCCAAGGGTCATGTATTTTATAACCTCTTCTTCTTTTTGTACCCTTGCAGGATTTTTTATATTTAACACAGACCAATTAGGTGCTGTATATTTGATTTTGTATTTTTATTACTACTATTGTGTTCACTGTGACAACTGGAGTGGGAGCATCATTTCTCCTTTCTAGGTCCTGAGGAAATGCCTTGGGATACGGCATGAAACAAGTCGATCGTATAGGGAAACAATAGGTATTCACGCCTAGAGTTTTTCCTGCACATCCCCAGATTTTAGCATACCTCTTTAGGGGTACATTTGTTTTGGACCCACTGATCTGGTATTTTTAACCTTTTTTTCTCACTTCAAATAAAACCCACTCCATTCTAAGGCAACATAGATGGTTAGGTGTATAGGGACACCCCTATTTTCCAATCTAGTGCTCCCACGTATTCGTTGGTAGCAGCACACCCCTGTCCGTAGACAACAGGGATGGACCCTATGATGAAGCGTGCCACCAAGGGGTAACCCGGGTGGGTGAGGGTTATTTGAAAGGAATTTTTTTTTCTTTCTTTAAGTTCCTGCAAGGGTAATTTCTCTTCCTTCTCTGACACGGAAGGGACCCTTTTTTGGATATTTGTATAGTATCGTGGAGGACGAGTCCCTACTTTACCTACCTCTACTCTCCCCCTTGTGTTTTGATATGGTCATTAGAACCACCTGGTTCTTCAATGTATTTTAGAGCATCTCCCAATTCGTCTGTGTGGTCTGTGCCTGTTGTTCCAGCATTAGCTGTAAGTGGCACTGTCCTTCCACCAACTGGGTGATCATTGCTTCCATGGTTACGGGTTGTCATGATGGCTGACACAGTATCCCACTTCTGACTCCACTGTGATCCCCCGGATAGACACGCCTACTCGCAGGCTGGTTTTAACAGTGTTTTTCTCTTTATTCAGGGATTATCCTTTTTCTGTCATATTTCCTCTCAGATAAGTCTCTCAAGAGGTACATGTGTCTCTCCTCTCCAGGTTCTTCGCTGAGTATTTTTGTGGTGTTCGGTATCCTTTCAACTTCCTCCCCGTTCTCTGTGGTTCCTGGTCAAAATGTTGCAGGGAACAGTAGTAAAGGGGAACCTTGAGGAAAACCATGCAAAAAATGCAAACAATAATTGATTTTAAAGATCTCTCCTGAGTCTTCTGTGCCTGCCACCATGCCCGTGTCCAGTATAGTTCTCACTCAGTCACACATGCCCTCCTCCACCTATACTAGGTGGCCCTACAGAGCCACCTCCGCAGAGACAAATATTGCGTATGCGTGACTTGCCTTCAATTTTGTTGTACATTCTATAGTTGTTTATCTACCATTACCAGATCGAGTCCAGGCTTCAGCAGCCAGGAGATGTTGATAGAGTAGATTTTGTGGTTGTCGTGGGCAGGTTTGGCTATTTATGTTCTTTCCCCCAACACAACTGTGGGGGATGAACTAATGTTTCCATCAACTGAAATGATACTATAAATACAGCAGACGGCATAGTGACTTTCCGTTGCTCTCTCCGTCATGTTTAGAGTATACCACCATTGATACAGAAAGAAAAATGCAGCACAGGCATCGGTCGATTGACAACTTTCCTCCATCTAACCACCATACTCTTAATATGATGGGTGGACCTCCACGTGGGGGATGGGTAAACGGGTTGTTTTTGGCAGCTCGTCCTCATCCACCAAACTCTAAATCAAGTCCAGAGACCAGCAAGAGAAGATCCACACAGTAGAAGGCTTTATAGTCTGAGGTGACAAAAGTGAAGATTCAGCACCACCATTTCAAAAGAAATGCTTCCTGGTCTTCTTTCCCATGTGATAGGAAATATGGGTTTTTCTACAACCGAAAACATGGAGACCTGAGAAAGAACTCTCCTCCGTCGTTTACATTCATCAGCATGTTATGGATGTGGTCCAGAATGAATGGTAGGACTGTGATAGAATTACTTTACCAAGGTTTATCCCACACCTATATCCAATATGAGATATGGAGAACAAGGTACCGGATATAATCCATCTTGATTCTGTAGTAGCCAGGATAGGGAGAAGATCCTCTGTGATAGAGGAGAATATCTTGAAAGACCAAACAGAGAAAATGATGGAGTCAGCCATGACAAGAAGTACACTCTGGTTCACACTTAGCATTACGTGGTAGTATTTATCCATCATACACAGAACAATCATTAATTACAGACTTCAGAATGTTGTTCAGTGCTGTTCAGGAAAGGAATGAGTGTTCAAAGCTACTTGAAGGAATGGAAAGTTAAGTGGAGTTCTTATCAGACATGTTGTGCGATGTAGCCTCAGCATTATCTGGGTGCATTGATTGCAGCACAAAGGAACGTTTTCTTAAAAGGCTGTATTATTCTGACGCTGCTCAGATATCTACAACCCTTTTGATGATATTTGAAGGAACCAGACTTTTTGAGGCAAAGTTGTAGAGAAATCATTCTTATTCATTAGAAAACAACAAAGTAAACCTGCATGGCCATCGATTTAGAAGTCATTTTCAGAAAGCCTTCAATGAGGCAACAATCTTCTGACCAATATTCCAAATTTCCAGGGAAATCCTCGTTTGCTAAATATTCAAAAAGACAGAAAGGAGTCTACTGGCAAAGTATCAAACAAAAGATGGCCAAAAACTGCCAGATGGAGGCTGAATTCACCATTATCGAGGAGAATAGAAACTATCTACTTCAGACTTGTGGGTCTTGGACATTGTTCAAAGTGGATACTTAATAGAATTCCTTCCCCTTCCTCAGGATTCGGGGACCATACCTAGTCCCTGGCCAAAATGTCCTTACAAAAGAAAAGCAATAGAAGAAGGAGTGTGTGCGTTAATGAAGAAGAAAGCACTCATTCCTGTTTCAAAGACAGAACAAGAAAAGGGGATCTGTGTGATTGTCTTTTTGGTTTCCAAGTTGACGGGGATATCAGCTGGTCATAGACATTTAGAGAGCGGAAAAGTATGTGATGAACATCCCATTAAAAATGGAGAGGATGGTTCGGGAATGGGTGGAGGGTAAAATAGGAGATGCAACTCACAGCATTTTGAAGATGAGGATGAGAGTTTGGATAAGGAGATCAGGAGATAAGGTTATTAAAAGAAGAGGCATGGAAAACATTTCTGATGGGGGATAAAAAGAAGCAGGGCAATTTACGGATATGTTCTTTTAATGTGCGTGGGTTGAATAACAATTTGAAATGGCAAAAAGTAGCTGCGGAAATTCGAATGATGCAGCCGGATTTAGTTTGTCTCCAAGAGACTCATATCTCATGGGATAAGTGGAAGGTTCTTGGAGAATTGGGGTTTATAGTACTTGCCTGTACACAACAGTCCTCCACTACTCGGGGAGTAGCCATTTTAGCAAAAAGGGAGATACAAAGCACTGGTAGAACAATGGTCGATAACCAAGGCCGCTGGGTAATCACGGAATGTAAGGGGGGGATCTAACTTTTATTGTTTGTTCAGTGTATGGGTCTAATTTGGACGAAGCTCTAGTGTTAGAAGGTCTTAATTTAGAGTTATCTTTATGGCCTACCCCTCTGATACTATGTGGGGACTTCAATATTCATCTAAATCGGCATTACCTTCAGAATGGATGGGAAAGCTATGGAGGCAGGAAACCAAGAGTTTTCAAGGGGTTACAACATTTGGTGGAGGATCATGGTTTGAAAGATGTATGGTCTACATTACAGATAACAGACCCAGGCTTTACCTTTTTTTCTCATCCTCACAATAAAGCGGTTAGATTAGATTATTTTTTTATACCACCAGAATTATTAACGGGTGCCAACATACAAGTTTACCCGACAATCACATCAGATCACGGCCCATTAGTGATAGATATCCCAATCCGCTGCAATGATAATACTTCTCTACGGAGACCTTTTTCGTTTGATCGTAAACTCATATAAGATATTAATTACATAAATCATATGAAAGATTGGATTTGGCAATTTCTGGAAATCAATCATAACTCAACTTCACAACCATTTGTTTGGGATGCCCTAAAAGCAGGGTTTAGGGGGGAGACGCTGAGGTATTGGCTCCATAAGCAGAGACAACTTAGAGCTGAGGTACAAGATCTCTATGGGAAGCTTAGGTTGGCAGAGATAGATTTGATGCGAAAGATTGCAACGGGGGGGGATATTGTCCAGTCACAAGCATCGGTCGCTCGATGTAAAGCAAGAATCAACCTTCACTGGAGTAGAGAAATTGCCTTAAAATATAACCAGTTTAAGGGAGAGAGATATGAATTCGGTGAAACTACTGGGCGGTGCTTGGCACAAAGGTTAAGGTCTAAAAAGGTGGCACAGAGAATTTTAAGGATGAGGAATACACAAGGTAATGTAGTGGAAACCCCACAGTAAATACTTGAAACTTTTTCGCTCGTTTTACAAAGAGTTATTTACAGAGGATAATCAAGGGGATGAGTTCATAGATACATTCTTTAAAGATATAGATTGTGTCAAACTGGGACAAACAGAGGCGCAGATTCTAGAGTAATCTATCACGATGGAAGAATTAGAAACGGCAATAAATAATCTTAATAATGGTAAAGCTGCGGGTCCAGACAAGTTACCCCTGGAAGTATATAAAACATTTTTTCAGGAATTAAAAGTTGAATTACTGACCACCCTGCAACAGGCACAGATGGGGGCAGCTCCCGCATCATGGGAAGAAGCAAATATTATTGTTTTCAGAAAGAAGAATAAACCACCAGAGCTCCCAGGGTCATATCGCCCAATTTCTTTACTAAATGCCGATGGGAAGATTAATACAAAAAGTTTAGCTACTTGCCTGGCTAATGTTATCACCCCAATAGTATCTCTGAGACAGCATGGGTTTATACCTATGAGGGGGACGGTAAATCACATCAATAGGGTAGTAGCATAGTTAGATAAGGCTAGCGTACAGGGTACCGACTTAGGGTTAATTTTACTAGATGCTGAGAAAGCTTTCGACCGTGTGTCATGGAGCTTTCTCTGGGGGACTTTGCAATTTATGGGGTTTGGCCCTGGTTTTGTTCAGGCAATTCAAGCTGTATACAAGAGCCCTAAAGCTCGAGTCTGCATCAGTGGGGTAGAATCGGCACCGGTGTATATAACAAGAGGCACGAGGCAGGGTTGTCCGTGTTCCCCAATATTATTCGCTTTATATATAAACCCATTCTTAACCATGTTAGAACGTACCCCGAGACTTGAAGCGGTTAAATGTGAATCGGAACAACTGAGAGTATTAGCATATGTGGATGACGTGGCGGTGGTAACATCAGACCCGGCCTCAGCAATCCCAGAGATTGAATTAATGGCACATAAATTTGGAACGATTTCTGGATACAAGGTCAATGCATCTAAAACACAAATATTATGCACTAACCAGACTGGCTTTTAAGACCCCAGAGTGATAGATGAAGTTAGTTATCTCGGGATTAAAATCAGGGTATGCCTGGACGAATTGGTTAAAATTAATTGGAATGCTATCCTTTCGAGTGTTAAAAAGCAATTAGATAAAATGGAATGTTTTTACCTTACAATGGTGGGAAGATGCAATGTTTTAAAGATGGTAATCTTGCCTAAAGTTTTATATTACTTTAGGTCTCTCCCATTGGAACTATCTAAGGTGCAGCTATAGCAACTACCATCGTGTTGTATGAGATTTCTATGGGCCCAAGGGAAATCGCGACGGGCGATGCACTATATGTCCTTAACAAAAGAGAAAGGTGGATGGGCGGTACCCGATTTCACATTGTACTATTACACATGTATTTTGCAAAACATCAGGATAATGCTTACTGGCGAAGACATTATTAACCCTGCAGAACACCCCTCCATATATCAGATGGTATTAGGGGCAGAAGAAACAAATTGTTTGTTTAAAAAATTAGACTATAATTATTTTAAGAGGACGCGCTTTAAGGTAGCAATTGTTGCCTACAAGGTTTGGAGAGCAGTGCGGAAAAAGCTACAAATAGAGGGGATCTGTTTTTACACTCCAATAAATTCACCCATCTTACTCTCTACTGTCTTCACCGACAGAGTAGCTCAGACATGGAAGGATAAGGGAATTATATCTATAGGTAAATTATAAAAAGATGGAGAGCTGCTCTCCTTTCAGATGTTAGCTGATGAATTTAAACTCCGTCAGACAGAATTTTTTTAATTTCTACAGATGAGGATAATAGAGCCATGTTTATTGGTTGAGGCTGTTAGACGGGGAAAACGCATAGGGGTAATTTATAGATGTGTTTTGGACATACAGAGAGATGATTTGGAAATTCAAAACATAAGATGGAGAAATAGACTGGGAGAGCAGGAAATACGCATAGAACAATCAATCGCTATGGAAGGGAGAATTTTAATATCCGCCAATTTAAGAACACAACATTTTAAAACCATCTTTGATCTGTATCATACACCTGCTAAGATATTGAAATGGGGGGGGGTGCTCAATGATGGGAAATGTTTTAGATGTGGGACGGATGGGGCTGATATTATGCATACTTTTTTTACATGTAGGAAACTGACTCAACTTTTGGATCATATGGAAAGGTTTCTCTCAGAAATCACGGGAGTTAAAATTAAAATTTCATCGTCTGTTATGTTAACGGGTATAGGGGGGGGATGTAAGGGAAGGACAATCGGCTTTTGATTTTAGATACTTAGGTGCCGATTCCGATCCTGGAGAAATTTTCCCCGTACGAATCGTATCCGGATTTTTTTCCGTACGAATCGTACAAGTACCGTACAAACTGGCAAGTACGATTCGTATGGGAAAAAATACATACGAATCGCATTGGGAAAATTCCCCGACACGTCCTCAGGTCGGGAAAAGTGTCCGACACGTCCCCGGACGATTTTCCGTACGAATCGTAAAACTGAAGTCCGAGCGCGCAAGTACGATCCGTCCAATTGTATAACCGTATGGAAAAAACACCGTACGGAGCGAACTTCTATAGCAACCATGGAGACATGTGCCCGCATACGCGCCGTCCCCCCCCAGCCCCCGTATGTACGCGCCGTCCCCCCACCCGTGTATGTACACCCATGAATGTACACCCGTGTATGTACACCCGTGTATGTACGAGACGTATCCCCACCCGTGAATGTACACCCGTGAATGTACACCCGTGTATGTACACCCGTGTATGTACGAGACGTACCCCCACCCGTGTATGTACGGTGTGGACCCCCAGTGCGTACGGGTGGGGGTACGTCTCGTACATACACGGGTGTACATACACGGGTGTACATACACGGGTGTACATTCACGGGCGGGGGTACGTCTCGTACATACATGGGTGTACATACACGGGTGTACATTCACGGGTGGGGATACATCTCGTACATACACGGGTGGGGGTATGTCTCGTACATACACGGGTGTACACGGGTGTACATACACGGGTGTACATTCACGGGTGTACATACACGGGTGGGGGTACGTCTCGTACATACACGGGTGTACATTCACGGGTGTACATTCACGGGTGGGGGTACGTCTCGTACATACACGGGTGTACATTCACGGGTGTACATTCACAGATGGGGGTACGTCTCGTACATACACGGGTGTACATACACGGGTGTACATACACGCGTGTACATACACGGGTGGGGGTACGTCTCGTACGGGGGGCTGGGGGGGGACGGCGCGTACATCCGGGGGCTGGGGGGGGCGGCGTGTACCGGGCCCCCTATACCGCTCGCATCGCGGCGTACTTACCTTTTCCGGCACTTTTTGGGTGCCGTAAAAATATTGCCGTCCGGACTGCTGTCGGTACGAATCGTACTTGCTGATACGTAAAAACATGCCTAACTCCGTCCGGACGTCACGTCCGCGGCGTCCCGGATCACATTCATATGTATTTTACTGTCGGTCGGTGTTTTGTCCGACTCGTACGGAAATTGTGTTTCCGTACGAATCGTACTTGCAAGTTTGTAGGGTTTTTTTCCCGGGTACGAGTCGGACGGAGAAAACGCTCCGACAGACGGTTCGTACCCGGTTTTTCCAGGATCGGAATCGGCACCTAAATCTTCATAGCAGTGGCGGTAGCCCGGCTTAGCATAGCTTCTTTGTGGCTTCAAAAAGAGGTTCCAACTTTTGAAATGTGGAGAGCTAAATTTTTGGTTATTTTCAATTTGGAGTATAGTCTATATGCGTTGAAGGGGGTACAGAAGCAGAAATTTGGATTGTTAATTTGGGGTCCAATGATTGAATACATGAAGGAATAATATGAAATTAATGTTGTTCTGCCCATCCTTTCTTTTTCTTTTTTCTCTCGCCTTTTATTTATTTTATTCTTTATTTTTTATAATTAGTCTTTCTCCCTTTCTTGAATTCCCCGTGCGCATGTGAGGAACCTTGTCGTAAGGAATTGTAAGTTAACCTCTGTAGGAATAATTGGAGTTTTATTTATTTCCCTTATCTGAATTCTATATTATATGTTTGTATATGAAATGTGAGATTGCATCAATAAAAAATTAATTTAAAAAAAATGGAGTCCCGACAGAATCATCATTTGGATTACAACAAACTATTACATGGTTCTAATAGACTTGATGGATACGTATATGCACATACCTATTGAAAAGTGTCATCGGAAGTTCCCAAGGATTTTCATCCAAAACTAGCAGTGGCAAGTCGGGCCTCTACCTTGTGGTCTTTGATCAGCATTAAAGATCGCCACAAAAGTAGTAGCTCTATTTGTGTGGCATCCGCATCTGCACGGAGGGTCCGTGTATCTGCATCTAGGTGACTAGATGACCCATGCTCCATCAGAAGAGAAGGCTCTGCAGTTTCTGGACTTAACAAAGACATGGCAGAATTGTCACAAGTTTATGTTGAACCATCCAAAATGTCAGCACCAACCATCTAAAGGCATGACCTTCACTGAATCCAGGTTCAGGAGAGATGTAGGCAAAGTGTTCCTGCCTGGTGAAAGGGCAGTCTGGCTGTGGTATTTGAATAGCATAAACCTATCCAGAAAGCAGCGGAGCAGTGTCCGGGGTTAAAGGTAAGTACACCGTGAGTCTCAGGAGTGGTAGTCTTCATCCCCGACTGTCTAACCTGCTATCTCTTCATGAGGCAGTGGTAATAAAATGGATGGAAGATCAGGGATACACATCAGCTTCTGTTTTATGGTGCAAGGACAAGAGTCCATCTTCACCAGCATTTGTGGCATCTACAGAAGTACTGGTCACCAGCTTCTCAGTCCTTGGAAATGCTGATTCCAATAACACCAGAGATCTAATTGCAAGTTTGGAACCAAACTACATGTCCAGATGCATAGTGGTGTACCCAGAATCACTGAAGGTACTAACGACGGATGCCAGTGCTCCTGGATGAGGAACAAAACTGAACAGCGCCAAGATCCAAACCAAGTGGTCTTTAGCAATGAGTTATGAATGCTCAAACTCACAGAGGTATTGCACGCCTTACATCACTTCAAACAGCAAGTACTTCATCACAATTTTCTGATCAGATCAGACAACAGTGTAACAGTAGCAATTATCAATCTAGGAAGACCTCATTCCTAGGAACTGAATTGTGTGGGAGCCCGAATGGGCTAATGGGCAGAGACTCACCTTCTTGCTACTTCAGTGAGCAAAATAAGAATGCACAACGATGTGCAAATGGATCATCTGAGCAGATTATTTCCTTCTTCTCAGAACCTTTCATTATCCTATGCATAATTTCAGACGGCGTACAGTAAACTTGACACTTCTTTTCTGGACCTGTTTGCCTCCAAGAACGAAACTCTTCTGTCCTGGTTCTGCTCTCGCGATCGAGAAGGAGCCTGGGGAGTGGTAGCACTAGTGGTGAAGTTGTCCAAAAGGCTAATGGATGCTTACCCTCCAGTTCCTCTAATTTTAAAGCACCTTCTCAAAATTCAGGAGGAGGGACCAGAGGTGATGGTTCCTTTTTAGCATGTAGATCTTGGTTTCTTCTGCTTCAGGGTCCAACTCCCCGTCCGCATTGGATTCTTCTACTTTTCCCATCACCTCTCAGGCATTCAACTCTTCCTCTCAGACTATCTCTGTCAGCCAGGAAGTTGAACGATAAAGTTACAGAAGAATGGTGTGCCTCTCCCTTCAGCAGAGACTATACAAGGGTCTAAAAACCATCTACTCTGAAGTCATTCTGTAGGCACTAGGTTTCTTTTCCCAAGTAGCATACTGAACATTTGATGTCTCTAGTTTGATTTACCTTTCCCCATCTACTTTTAAAACTCTGTGGTTTGTGATTAAGAGAGCCTGGAAGTTTTATAAATCTTTTGCAGAATGCAATGTCTTGGTTTCTAGGTTAAGCAGTTTTCTCTCAATGCCTCCTTTGACCTGTGACCTCACTTTAGTTCCTAAAGCTCTTTGGTCCCATCCTTAGGAGCCTATGATATCAGATGCTTTGAAATTCGTTCCTTACAAGGTAGTTTTATTGGTGGCTATCTTGTCAGCCGGCAGAGTGGGTGAACCTTCAACCCCGTTGTGTCATCCTCCCTGTTGAACGTTTTTAAAGGACTGAGTACTTTTCAGGTCTGACTTTTCCCTTACGATAAAGATTACTTTTTCCATTCAATCTTATTAGGACATTATTTTTCCTAATTTATTTCCTTCCTCTTCTGATGAAGAACAGTTAGGGCGTTGCTTGGATATCAAAAGTGGATTCACAAAACCAGATAATTTATCGGTACCTTTGGAATGCCAGGTGGAGGAAAGAAGGCATCCAATTGTCAACCAGTGGTTAGATTAAAGAAGAGAGCATTCCATTGGCATATGTGGAACAGGACCCTCTTGTACCGGGTAACATCCAAGGAAGAGCAACAAGGGGAGGTTAGGCCTCAAGGTCTGACATCCAAGAGATGCTCAGAGCTGGGAAACAGGCATCAGAAACCTCTTTTGTGTTACCCCATACAAAGAGCTTTGAATTTGGATGAGAGCCTTGTTTGGGGTTCTTAATTCGTTAACAGTATAGTGCATCTAGACTTTTGGTTTATCTGCGATGTTGATGTTTTGCTATTCCATCATTTAAAAAGCTTTCACATTTGAATTCACCGTCAAATTTGCAGTTGTGCATTAAAATTCATGCTTACTTACAGGTAATTCTTATGTTTGTTTTATAAAAACCCTCCAAGCTGTGGTGCTCCTTACAAGCAATGACTGGGATAGGACGAGGGATGTAGAAGTAATTGCCAGATTACTTCCCAGTGACCTTCACTGCCATCAGAACTAGTCACACCTGCCCAAGCATCATGACTCACTCAGCCTCCCTCTCATCAGTGCTATAACAGTGCTTGGTAATTGCTGGGAGGACGAGAATGCCAGTCCTATGATGGCGCTCAGTTAAGGGAGGGCAAAGCTTACAGTTTAGTAATCCTGTTTGTTTACTTTCTCAAGGGGTGGGATTCACCTCCCAAGTAATGACTGGGACGAGGACAATTAGAATTAAGATTAATCAAGTTTAACAATAAGTAGACAGGCCATCAATCTATAAATCAATCAATCAGGGAGTTTACAGCGCGCTACGCACCCGTGTGGGTCTCAAGGTGCTTTGGGGAGGCGTGCAGCTCCCGATCAGCCAAAGAGCCAGGTCTTGAGGCTTTTCCTGAAGGTGTGAGTAAGGGAGCGTCTGATGCTGACTGGGAGCTCGTTCCAGGTCTTGAGGCTCTTCCTGATGGTGTGAGTAAGTGAGCGTCTGATGCTGACTGGGAGCTCGTTCCAGGTCTTGAAGCTTTTCCTGAAGGTGTGAGTAAGGGAGCGTCTGATGCTGACTGGGAGCTCGTTCCAGGTCTTGAGGCTCTTCCTGAAGGTGTGAGTATGGGAGCGTCTGATGCTGACTGGGAGCTCGTTCCAGGTCTTGAGGCTCTTCCTGAAGGTGTGAGTAAGGGAGCGTCTGATGCTGACTGGGAGCTCGTTCCAGGTCTTGAGGCTCTTCATGAAGGTGTGAGTAAGGGAGCGTCTGATGCTGACTGGGAGCTCGTTCCAGGTCTTGAGGCTCTTCCTGAAGGTGTGAGTAAGGGAACGTCTGATGCTGACTTGGAGCTCGTTCCAGGTCTTGAGGCTCTTCCTGAAGGTGTGAGTAAGGGAGCGTCTGATGTTGACTGGGAGCTCGTTCCAGGGCTTGAGGCTTTTCCTGAAGTTGTGAGTAAGGGAGCGTCTGATGCTGACTGGGAGCTCGTTCCAGGTGTTGAGGCTTTTCCTGAAGGTGTGAGTAAGGGAGCGTCTGATGCTGACTGGAAGCTCGTTCCAGGTCTTGAGGCTCTTCCTGAAGGTGTGAGTAAGGGAGCGTCTGATGCTGACTGGGAGCTCGTTCCAGGTCTTGAGGTTCTTCCTGAAGGTGTGAGTAAGGGAGCGTCTGATGCTGACTGGGAGCTCGTTCCAGGTCTTGAGGCTCTTCCTGAAGGTGTGAGTAAGGGAGCGTCTGATGCTGACTGGGAGCTCGTTCCAGGTCTTGAGGCTCTTCCTGAAGTTGTGAGTAAGGGAGAGTCTGATGCTGACTGGGAGCTCGTTCCAGGTTTTGAGGCTCTTCCTGAAGGTGTGAGTAAGGGAGCGTCTGATGCTGACTGGGAGCTCGTTCCAGGTCTTGAGGCTTTTCCTGAAGGTGTGAGTAAGGGAGCGTCTGATGCTGACTTGGAGCTCGTTCCAGGTCTTGAGGCTTTTCCTGAAGGTGTGAGTAAGGGAACGTCTGATGCTGACTTGGAGCTCGTTCCAGGTCTTGAGGCTCCTCCTGAAGGTGTGAGTAAGGGAGCGTCTGATGCTGACTGGAAGCTCGTTCCAGGGCTTGAGGCTCTTCCTGAAGGTGTGAGTAAGGGAGCGTCTGATGCTGACTGGGAGCTCGTTCCAGGTCTTGAGGCTTTTCCAGAAGGTGTGAGTATGGGAGCGTCTGATGCTGACTGGGAGCTCGTTCCAGGTCTTGAGGCTTTTCCAGAAGGTGTGAGTAAGGGAGCGTCTGATGCTGACTGGGAGCTCGTTCCAGGTCTTGAGGCTTTTCCTGAAGGTGTGAGTAAGGGAGCGTCTGATGCTGACTGGGAGCTCGTTCCAGGTCTTGAGGCTCTTCCTGAAGGTGTGAGTAAGGGAGCGTCTGATGCTGACTGGGAGCTCGTTCCAGGTCTTGAGGCTCTTCCTGAAGGAGTGAGTAAGGGAGCGTCTGATGCTGACTGGGAGCTCGTTCCAGGTCTTGAGGCTCTTCCTGAAGGTGTGAGTAAGGGAACGTCTGATGCTGACTGGGAGCTCGTTCCAGGTCTTGAGGCTCTTCCTGAAGGTGTGAGTAAGGGAGCGTCTGATGCTGACTGGGAGCTCGTTCCAGGTCTTGAGGCTCTTCCTGAAGGTGTGAGTAAGGGAGCGTCTGATGCTGACTGGGAGCTCGTTCCAGGTCTTGAGGCTTTTCCTGAAGGTGTGAGTAAGGGAGCGTCTGATGCTGACTTGGAGCTCGTTCCAGGTCTTGAGGCTTTTCCTGAAGGTGTGAGTAAGGGAACGTCTGATGCTGACTTGGAGCTCGTTCCAGGTCTTGAGGCTCCTCCTGAAGGTGTGAGTAAGGGAGCGTCTGATGCTGACTGGAAGCTCGTTCCAGGGCTTGAGGCTCTTCCTGAAGGTGTGAGTAAGGGAGCGTCTGATGCTGACTGGGAGCTCGTTCCAGGTCTTGAGGCTTTTCCAGAAGGTGTGAGTATGGGAGCGTCTGATGCTGACTGGGAGCTCGTTCCAGGTCTTGAGGCTTTTCCAGAAGGTGTGAGTAAGGGAGCGTCTGATGCTGACTGGGAGCTCGTTCCAGGTCTTGAGGCTTTTCCTGAAGGTGTGAGTAAGGGAGCGTCTGATGCTGACTGGGAGCTCGTTCCAGGTCTTGAGGCTCTTCCTGAAGGTGTGAGTAAGGGAGCGTCTGATGCTGACTGGGAGCTCGTTCCAGGTCTTGAGGCTCTTCCTGAAGGAGTGAGTAAGGGAGCGTCTGATGCTGACTGGGAGCTCGTTCCAGGTCTTGAGGCTCTTCCTGAAGGTGTGAGTAAGGGAACGTCTGATGCTGACTGGGAGCTCGTTCCAGGTCTTGAGGCTCTTCCTGAAGGTGTGAGTAAGGGAGCGTCTGATGCTGACTGGGAGCTCGTTCCAGGTCTTGAGGCTCTTCCTGAAGGTGTGAGTAACGGAGCGTCTGATGCTGACTGGGAGCTCGTTCCAGGTCTTGAGGCTCTTCCTGAAGGTGTGAGTAAGGGAGCGTCTGATGCTGACTGGGAGCTCGTTCCAGGTCTTGAGGCTCTTCCTGAAGGTGTGAGTAAGGGAGCGTCTGATGCTTACTGGGAGCTCGTTCCAGGTCTTGAGGCTCTTCCTGAAGGTGTGAGTAAGGGAGCGTCTGATGCTGACTGGGAGCTCGTTCCAGGTCTTGAGGCTTTTCCTGAAGGTGTGAGTAAGGGAGCGTCTGATGCTGACTGGGAGCTCGTTCCAGGTCTTGAGGCTTTTCCTGAAGGTGTGAGTAAGGGAGCGTCTGATGCTGACTGGGAGCTCGTTCCAGGGCTTGAGGCTTTTCCTGAAGGTGTGAGTAAGGGAGCGTCTGATGCTGACTGGGAGCTCGTTCCAGGTGTTGAGGCTTTTCCTGAAAGTGTGAGTAAGGGAGCGTCTGATGCTGACTGGGAGCTCGTTCCAGGTCTTGAGGCTCTTCCTGAAGGTGTGAGTAAGGGAGCGTCTGATGCTGACTGGGAGCTCGTTCCAGGTCTTGAGGTTCTTCCTGAAGGTGTGAGTAAGGGAGCGTCTGATGCTGACTGGGAGCTCGTTCCAGGTCTTGAGGCTCTTCCTGAAGGTGTGAGTAAGGGAGCGTCCGATGCTGACTGGGAGCTCGTTCCAGGTCTTGAGGCTCTTCCTGAAGTTGTGAGTTAGGGAGAGTCTGATGCTGACTGGGAGCTCGTTCCAGGTCTTGAGGCTCTTCCTGAAGGTGTGAGTAAGGGAGCGTCTGATGCTGACTGGGAGCTCGTTCCAGGTCTTGAGGCTTTTCCTGAAGGTGTGAGTAAGGGAGCGTCTGATGCTGACTTGGAGCTCGTTCCAGGTCTTGAGGCTTTTCCTAAAGGTGTGAGTAAGGGAACGTCTGATGCTGACTTGGAGCTCGTTCCAGGTCTTGAGGCTCTTCCTGAAGGTGTGAGTAAGGGAGCGTCTGATGCTGACTGGGAGCTCATTCCAGGGCTTGAGGCTCTTCCTGAAGGTGTGAGTAAGGGAGCGTCTGATGCTGACTGGGAGCTCGTTCCAGGTCTTGAGGCTTTTCCAGAAGGTGTGAGTAAGGGAGCATCTGATGCTGACTGGGAGCTCGTTCCAGGTCTTGAGGCTTTTCCAGAAGGTGTGAGTAAGGGAGCTTCTGATGCTGACTGGGAGCTCGTTCCAGGTCTTGAGGCTTTTCCTGAAGGTGTGAGTAAGGGAGCGTCTGATGCTGACTGGGAGCTCGTTCCAGGTCTTGAGGCTCTTCCTGAAGGTGTGAGTAAGGGAGTGTCTGATGCTGACTGGGAGCTCGTTCCAGGTCTTGAGGCTCTTCCTGAAGGAGTGAGTAAGGGAGCGTCTGATGCTGACTGGGAGCTCGTTCCAGGTCTTGAGGCTCTTCCTGAAGGTGTGAGTAAGGGAACGTCTGATGCTGACTGGGAGCTCGTTCCAGGTCTTGAGGCTCTTCCTGAAGGTGTGATTAAGGGAGCGTCTGATGCTGACTGGGAGCTCGTTCCAGGTCTTGAGGCTCTTCCTGAAGGTGTGAGTAAGGGAGCGTCTGATGCTGACTGGGAGCTCGTTCCAGGTCTTGAGGCTCTTCCTGAAGGTGTGAGTAAGGGAGCGTCTGATGCTGACTGGGAGCTCGTTCCAGGTCTTGAGGCTTTTCCTGAAGGTGTGAGTAAGGGAGCGTCTGATGCTGACTGGGAGCTCGTTCCAGGTCTTGAGGCTTTTCCTGAAGGTGTGAGTAAGGGAGCGTCTGATGCTGACTGGGAGCTCGTTCCAGGTCTTGAGGCTTTTCCTGAAGGTGTGAGTAAGGGAGCGTCTGAGGCTGACTGGGAGCTCGTTCCAGGTCTTGAGGCTTTTCCTGAAGGTGTGAGTAAGGGAGCGTCTGATGCTGACTGGGAGCTCATTCCAGGTCTTGAGGCTTTTCCTGAAGGTGTGAGTAAGGGAGCCTCTGATGCTGACTGGGAGCTCGTTCCAGGTCTTGAGGCTCTTCCTGAAGGTGTGAGTAAGGGAGCCTCTGATGCTGACTGGGAGCTCGTTCCAGGTCTTGAGGCTCTTCCTGAAGGTGTGCAGAGTCAGGGAGCGTCTGATGTTGACTGGGAGTTCGTTCCAGGCTTTGGCTGCGATGTAGGAGAAGGCTCTTCCACCCGCTCTGATTCTGCGGATACGCTGGGTTTCTGTCAGGGCGAGGTCAGCGGAGCGGAGGTTCCTTTATGGGTATGGGACATTTGTCTGGTAATGGTGCTCACGCAGCATACTGCGTTTCATTGCCCCACGTGATATTTGGGGCATCAATTTGCTTTCATTTTCATTTTCCTTATTTTTACTTTTATTTTAATTGTGCATAAGAATGCTTTGTGGTTTTAATTTTTCTTCCAATATTGTTTTATTTATATTGGGCAAATTATTTTGTGTTATGTTTAATTTCTTTCTAGGTGCCCACCAATCTCTTATCCACACGTTGAGTGCATTAACTCTGTGGTTTAACATACGACAAACACATCATGCTTAGCGCCAATGGTAAGCCTGTCTGCCCTTGTCTACGCGTCAGTCCAGAAATCCTGTTCACTCCTCCGGGGCACTAACACTGAGGTTCTTATGAGGCAACTCCACACTTATCATACTCAGCGTCAGTGACATGCCTGTCTGCATTTGTCCATGTGCCGGTCCACAAGTGCTGTCCTCTACTTAAAATGTTTATTACAGGGGCGTGGTCTAACTGGCGATGCAGTAGGACACACGGTGGAGGAGCTCCGGGAGGCCACCGCGCACCACAGCTATCACAGCGGAGCTGGGGGTCCCCTGACGCTCACCTCGGGGGTGTCCAAGGCGGGCGGGTGGAGGACGGCGTGAGAGCAGTGGCAGCGGTGTCCGGCGGCGGCGCCTCGATCCGGCGGTTGGTGCGCCTGCCATTTTGTGGCGCTTGGGCAGGAGGCTTCCAGACTGGTAACGCGGGCGGACCTTCTATCCCGCGCAGACACCTGATGCTGCCTGCGGCCTCCGGAGGTGAGGGAGCCATCGCGGGAGTGATCGTCCTGATTGTGGAGGGTAGAGGCGGCGGACCTGGGACATAGGTACGGCCGGACGGACGGCGGGCCTGTAGCCAACCCGGACCCGCCATTTCCCACGCCACAACGGTGAGGCGCCTTGGAACCCGGGGCCCTGCTGGGGTGCTCTCCCGGCCCGAGGGGGCCTTCCCCTGCAAAGAGAGTCGGGGAGTGCTGGTGGGAGGCCGTGGCTCGGCTTCCTGCCGCCACTTCGCCTCCCCTGCTTTGAGGATACCGGGACGGCGCCTTCGCGAATGTGACAGGCCTGGGCAGCTTGCGGTTGTGCGGTTCCTACGTGGAGGAGCGCACACATCCCTCTGCCTTGGGCCTGGACTGCGTGGAGACCAGTGGGGACAGCGGCGGCAGCGCGGGGTCTCTCGGGCCATCAGGAGTTCGTCACAGCGGCGGCCGCCATATTGCCTGGACCTGTGAGTACGAGAACTGCTGGGGTGCGCGTCTCTGACCCCACGCTGTGGGACCTGTGGGGGCGTTGGGGGCAGACGATCACCCTGGCCGGCACAACACTTCTACCGTCAGGGAGGCCCAGCTATCATCGTGCCCCTCACTGGCGCGGGCGGGAGATGCCCTTGGGACTGCCTCTGGTTGCAATTTGTAAGGTTGTTGACTGGGACTTCATCGCGGGTTGGCAGGCTGCCCCGCGACAAAGCTTGTGGCCTGCCAGTTTGTGAAGCAGTGGGGCCCGGACAGCGGCAGATGGGGAAGAGGACTGACCGTCGCTGACACTTGCTGACCTGCAGGTGACTGAGGGGCCTGGCGGTGAGTGACGATCTCAGGTGCAGGGAAGCAGCAGAAGTGGACTGGTAGCGGTATTTGAATGTGAAGACCCCGGTGAGACGTTGCCTGGGCGCCATGGCGGGGGGTCTTGTGCCGGGGGTTGCCTGGGGCCCGGGCCGCCTTCATGAGAGACTCTGGTGGACCACCGATCGGGGGCTCCTTATGCTCGGGGGGGTCCTGGAGACTTATTTGGGTGTTGCCTGTTCCCCGCTGAGTTGCCTGCGCCGGTCCCTGGCCACCAGTTTGATCTACATGCCTGGTCTGCTCCTCCTGCTGGATGGTATCTGCCCTTACTGTTGGGGGGGACGCTTCCTTGCCGGTGGGGGTGTGCTCCTTTGACTGTGCGTTGTCGTCGGCCAGTGTTGGCCACTTTGCTGGACTGCTTCTCCCCATTAATCCGCGACCCCTCCTGCTTGGAGGCTTACTGCCGCCATCTTGCCTGCTGCTGGTGGTGTCGGGCTGCGGCGCCTTGGACGTCACTTGCCTGGCCTGAGCCCGGTTTGATAATTCTCGCTCTGGTGGGGCGAGAGCTGGGGCTCGGGCCTGACTGCTTGTTTTTATAGGGCGCTCACGGGTTTTCACAGGCTTTCATGGGCTGTGGGGGGGCTGACAGGGGTTACTGACATCTTGAGTGATTCAACACTGCGGAACTGTGGTGGTGCCCTGCTTGCTGACATCCCCTACTCGGCAATACTTGGGTCTGCTGGTCCTGCGGGGAGACTGTGCACCTCTGACGGAGTCTGTGGTGGAGAGGGGGATCTTTCACGAGGCCGGTGCCTTGCAGTAGTGGCAGGGGGACCTCCGTTACCTGTTAGGTCTTCACATCAGCTGTCCCACCATACCTCCAGTATGACGTGCACTAATAGAGTCAAATATGCCCCGGGGCCAGCCCCAAAGGACAGTTCGGTGGCGGCCTTGTGGGAGCAAGATGGGCTCGTCTACGTCCGCGGAGGGACAGGCGCCGGCTGGGGGGGACTCGCTCCCGGTGACAAAGGCCTTTATGTCCTCCTTCATGTCTGAACTGAATTCTGAGATTGGCTCCCTCCGCACCGAAGTGCATTCCTGTGTCAGAGAGCTCCGGAGAGAGGTGGCGGATCTTGGGGGATGGGTAGATGGCTTGGAGAAGACGCTGGATGCCCGGACGGAAGACCAGGAGCAGATCTGGCAACGCTTGGCTGTCCTGGAAGACCAACACATAGAGTTGCAGCTGAAGCAGGAGGATTTGGAGAATCGAAGTCGCCGGAATAACCTCCGCATCCGGGGGGTCCCTCTTGGTGCGGAAGGAAAAGACATCCTGACGTATGTGGCGCAGTTGCTGTATGAAGTGTGGGGTGATAACGACGCCTCTCCCCCGGCCCTGAATCGGGCTCACCGGGTCACTGGGCCTGCGGGCAGACCGGGCCTTCTTCCTGATATATTAACCAGGGTCCATTTCTTCACAGAAAAGGAAGCTATTCTATTGGCGGCACGGGCCAAGCAAGACCTCACGTATGAGGGGCATAGCATTCAGATTTTCCAGGATCTGGCCCCCACTACCCTTCGGCACCGTCGTACCTTCAAACCAGTGACTGATAAGTTGCGAAGCCTGAATATCTCCTATCAGTGGGGTCATCCCTTTGCGCTTATATTTACCTGGGAGTCTCGGCGAAGGGTGATCCGGTCCTACAGGGATGCGGCGCAGTTGCTTCGACTCCCCGACTCGCGGTCCGACAGCCCCGCGTGCCCTTCATCCTCTGCAAGGGTTCCTGCTGAGCCAGCTTGGTCGACCGTGCACCGGCATAGGCGCCCCTCTCCTCTCAATGAACAGGACTCCCTGCAGGCTAAACAGTACATTATAGAACACATTACGTCCTTAGAAGGTGACAAATCTGACTCTGGCCCAGAAACTCCACCTCCGTGATCAATAGTCTAGATGATTGTGGTGACTCCTGGAGCTCTTCTCTACGACCACAGCTCCTTATGGTCTAGTGTTTCCTAGGTGGGCTTGGTCTATGGGGTGGGTTCTTGCAGTTCCCTAGCTCTTAATCCTTCTTTCTCTTTTGTGCGCGTGGTGGCCAGAGCCGGAGCCCTCTCTTTAGCTGACCTCGAGGCCGGTGGACAGCGTACCCCCCTCTGTTCCTGGGAGAGTGACGTCTCTTGGCTTGTCCGAACCCTCGGGTGTAGGCTGGCCGGTGATTGAAACAGGGACATGTGGCCCGGTTGGCCGACGTTAGGTTCATCTCCTCTCACTTTCTGCCCTCCTACTTACCTGAATTTCTCCTTTTCTGTGGGTGCTAGGTATGGCGGGCGGTTGCTTTAGCTATCACGACGCGCACCTGGGCTAAAGTTAGCGCACTCCTGGGTTTCCTCCCTACCCCCCGGAAGCGCTCTCTACGGCGGCATGATGGACTAACTTGGAACTTGACTTACCCATGGCTGTTTCTGGCCCCTTAAAGATACTAACCCTTAATGTTAAGGGCCTGAATTCCCCCAACAAGCGGAAGCAGGTGTGGCGCTACCTGCTACAACACAGCCCGGACATTCTTTTTCTGCAAGAAACTCACCTGCTGCGCGTAGACACTCCTCGCATGGCACACCCAAGCTATCCCCTCCAGTTCTGGGCGTCGGCGGACACCAAAACCGACGGGGTGGCTATTCTCTGTAGGCCTGGCATCAGGCAGTGGTGCGCTAAAGTTTATCGTAGTCCGAATGGACGCTTCATAAGGGCGGAGGTGTGGGTGAGGAGATGCCTCCTTACACTGTGCAATGTTTATGCTCCGAACCAGATGCAAGACTCCTATCTCCGAACACTTATGCGGGAACATGTGTCATATGGCAAGCCCTCCTTAATTTTGGGGGGAGATTTTAACCTTGTGTGGGACCCTGCAATGGACCGTAGTGAGGCTTCCTCCAATGGGGCGGGAGCCATGTCCTCTACACTACGGAAACAGATAACGGATCTTGGTTTGCTGGATGCTTGGCGATATCATTCACCGGAGGTGCCTGGATTACTCGTACTATTCTCACGTTCACCGTTCGTACTCGCGTATTGACTATTTATTCATCTCCCATGATGCCGTGCGGGACACGGTGGGGGCGTCTATGTCCGACATATCGCTATCTGATCATGCTCATGTGGAGCTATTACTGCAGGATCCATCCGCCTCTCCTGCCCGCTCTCGGCAGTGGCGCCTGCCGCTGCACGTCCTGCACGACCCGGCGGATGTGGAGAACATACGGTCCGCCATTGACTCCTATTTTGTAAATAATGACCTTCCCGATACGCCTTTTCCAGTGGTGTGGGATGCGTTTAAGGCTTCCATCCGGGGTAACATCACATCCTTAGCGATTGCGCGTGCCCGGGAGGCGCATCGCCTGGAGGCCAACCTTTCCAAAGACATAAAGGCGCTAGAGCAACAGGATCAGGGTCATCCCTCGGTCGCGAATCGACGACGGCTTGCTAATCTACGGGGCCAGCTCCGCACGCTACGCCCTAATAAGGCAGAGCGGTCCCTGCTACTCTTAAAGCAACGATATTTTGAGGGGGGAGATAAAGTGGGCAGAGTATTGGCGCAGCGCCTGCGGGCACGCGTGGCGAAGGCCCACATAGCGAATATCCAAACGCCGGATAGGGTCTGGGCCGTCACGGAACGAGCTAAGTGTGAGGCCTTTCGGGCCTATTACGCTGCCCTCTACGGAGCGGATGATCCCTCGCCAGCTGATATAGATGACTTCCTAGCCCAATGCCCCTGGACACCAATTCATCCACAACATGCCCAACAATTAGAAGACCCCCTCACAGCGGAGGAATTGCAGACGGATCTGCCTCTCGGGAATACACCGGGGCCAGATGGCCTGCCATTGGTTTTCTACAGTATGTTTCTGCCGCAGCTCCAGCAACATCTCTTGCGGCTGTACAACTCCTTCTCGGGTGCGGAGGGGCCGTCGTCCTCCATGGGTATGGTGGAAATAGCCCTTATTCCTAAACCGGGCAAGGACCCCTATGGCTTTGCTGAACACGGATCTCAAAATCTACACCAAAATGCTCGCTAGACGCTTGGATCCCCACATGCCCGGGCTTGTGGAACCGGACCAAGTTGGCTTCATCCGCAGCAGACAAGGGGCGGACAACGTGCATAGAATTTCGCACCTGGTGGGAAAAGCCCGGCACTGGAAAATACCAGCATGCCTTCTCTCGCTGGACACGGAGAAGGCGTTTGACCGAGTGGAGTGGGACTTTCTTCGAGCGGTATTACAAAAGGTCGGACTGGGTGAGAAAATGATCTCTATGATCATGGCCCCTTATCTTTCTCCGCAAGCTCGGGTTCAAGTTAATGGGCAACTTATGGACCCCTTCGCCATCTCTAGAGGTACAGGACAGGGCTGTCCCTTGTCACCTCTGCTGTTTGCCCTGGTGGTCGAACCCCTAGCGGAGATGATTCGGCAACACCTGGACATACATGGGATCCCCCTTGGGGGCCGGCAAAATAAGATAGCACTCTTCGCGGATGACCTTATTCTGACCTTGTCGCGCACGCATACGTCTCTTCTGGCCCTCCATACCCTTCTGCAGTCTTTTGAGAAAGTCTCGGGCCTCAAAATTAACCATGGCAAATCATGGCAAATCCTGGGATCTGAATCTCACGATCCCGCCAAATGAGGTGCCGGTCCTGAAAATGCTCGCTCCTTACTAATGGGCCATGGAGCACATCCGATATCTCAGCCTCCAACTGACCCCCACCTTAGACACATGGACACAGGTGAACTGGCGAGAGTGCCGGAGGGCCGTACTGGAAGAACTGAGGGGTTGGAAAAACCTCACGATCTCTTGGTTGGGTAGGCTTAACGCCGTAAAAATGTCAATACTCCCGAAAATCTTATATTTATTTCAATGCCTCCCCACCCCAATACCGCAACACCAAATACAGGGCCTACAACGCGATCTCATTCGCTTTATCTGGGGCGGGCGCAGGCCGCGATTCTCCCACAGGACCCTCATGTCGCCGCGCGACAGAGGGGGCCTTGCGTGTCCTAACCTCTTGGACTATTATTGGACCTCGCATCTCCGTTTCGTGTCGGAATTGATAGCCGTTGAGAGTGAAAAGGTGTGGTTCCACATGGGCAGGTCGGTAACTGGATGCTCAATTTGGGCCCTGCCTGGCATTCTCGCACAGCACGCTCGCGCAGTGCCTACATGGCAGTCCCTACCAAAACGGTGCTGGATATATGGGACACGGTTGCAGTACGGAAGGGTTTAACGACCTTTCCCTACCCCCAAACTCCTATTTCGGGCAACCCAGCTTTTCCCCCGGCCCTTCATCCACCAGCCTTTGCGAACTGGTTACAGGGGGGATGTAGGGTGGACTTTGGACTCCCGATGAATGCGGGTTTGCAGTATGCGCAGCATTGGGTGTCCTCCCCAGAGACGCACAGGGCCGCTACCCGTCCGTTCACCCCATTTGAACGGCTGGTCCGTTCCTTCAATGAGTCAAAGGGCCTGATCTCTCGCACATACCAGATTCTACAACATCCCCCGGTCCTATCCCCGCACCCTTACCAGCGTCAATAGCAGGTGCTCTCAGCCACGGAAATCACCCCAGCGCAGTGGCATCGTCTTTGGCGGGATATTCCTGGGGTTTATCGCAGTGTCCCGCAGTGGGAAAATGCATATAAAATCATGACGCAATGGTACTATACGCCCACTCGCCTGCACAAAATGTTCCCTAGCGTCTAACTGGCGATGCAGTAGGACACACGGTGGAGGAGCTCCGGGAGGCCACCGCGCACCACAGCTATCACAGCGGAGCTGGGGGTCCCCTGACACTCACCTCGGGGGTGTCCAAGGCGGGCGGGCGGAGGACGGCGTGAGAGCAGTGGCAGCGGTGTCCGGCGGCGGCGCCTCGATCCGGCGGTTGGTGCGCCTGCCATTTTGTGGCGCTTGGGCAGGAGGCTTCCAGACTGGTAACGCGGGCGGACCTTCTATCCCGCGCAGACACCTGATGCTGCCTGCGGCCTCCGGAGGTGAGGGAGCCATCGCGGGAGTGATCGTCCTGATTGTGGAGGGTAGAGGCGGCGGACCTGGGACATCGGTACGGCCGGACGGACGGCGGGCCTGTAGCCAACCCGGACCCGCCATTTCCCACGCCACAACGGTGAGGCGCCTTGGAACCCGGGGCCCTGCTGGGGTGCTCTCCCGGCCTGAGGGGGCCTTCCCCTGCATAGAGAGTCGGGGAGTGCTGGTGGGAGGCCGTGGCTCGGCTTCCTGCCGCCACTTCGCCTCCCCTGCTTTGAGGATACCGGGACGGCGCCTTCGCGAATGTGACAGGCCTGGGCAGCTTGCGGTTGTGCGGTTCCTACGTGGAGGAGCGCACACATCCCTCTGCCTTGGGCCTGGACTGCGTGGAGACCAGTGGGGACAGCGGCGGCAGCGCGGGGTCTCTCGGGCCATCAGGAGTTCGTCACAGCGGCGGCCGCCATATTGCCTGGACCTGTGAGTACGAGAACTGCTGGGGTGCGCGTCTCTGACCCCACGCTGTGGGACCTGTGGGGGCGTTGGGGGCAGACGATCACCCTGGCCGGCACAACACTTCTACCGTCAGGGAGGCCCAGCTATCATCGTGCCCCTCACTGGCGCGGGGCGGGAGATGCCCTTGGGACTGCCTCTGGTTGCAATTTGTAAGGTTGTTGACTGGGACTTCATCGCGGGTTGGCAGGCTGCCCCGCGACAAAGCTTGTGGCCTGCCAGTTTGTGAAGCAGTGGGGCCCGGACAGCGGCAGATGGGGAAGAGGACTGACCGTCGCTGACACTTGCTGACCTGCAGGTGACTGAGGGGCCTGGCGGTGAGTGACGATCTCAGGTGCAGGGAAGCAGCAGAAGTGGACTGGTAGCGGTATTTGAATGTGAAGACCCCGGTGAGACGTTGCCTGGGCGCCATGGCGGGGGGTCTTGTGCCGGGGGTTGCCTGGGGCCCGGGCCGCCTTCATGAGAGACTCTGGTGGACCACCGATCGGGGGCTCCTTATGCTCGGGGGGGTCCTGGAGACTTCTTTGGGTGTTGCCTGTTCCCCGCTGAGTTGCCTGCGCCGGTCCCTGGCCACCAGTTTGATCTACATGCCTGGTCTGCTCCTCCTGCTGGATGGTATCTGCCCTTACTGTTGGGGGGGACGCTTCCTTGCCGGTGGGGGTGTGCTCCTTTGACTGTGCGTTGTCGTCGGCCAGTGTTGGCCACTTTGCTGGACTGCTTCTCCCCATTAATCCGCGACCCCTCCTGCTTGGAGGCTTACTGCCGCCATCTTGCCTGCTGCTGGTGGTGTCGGGCTGCGGCGCCTTGGACGTCACTTGCCTGGCCTGAGCCCGGTTTGATAATTCTCGCTCTGGTGGGGCGAGAGCTGGGGCTCGGGCCTGACTGCATGTTTTTATAGGGCGCTCACGGGTTTTCACAGGCTTTCATGGGCTGTGGGGGGGCTGACAGGGGTTACTGACATCTTGAGTGATTCAACACTGCGGAACTGTGGTGGTGCCCTGCTTGCTGACATCCCCTACTCTGCAATACTTGGGTCTGCTGGTCCTGCGGGGAGACTGTGCACCTCTGACGGAGTCTGTGGTGGAGAGGGGGATCTTTCACGAGGCCGGTGCCTTGCAGTAGTGGCAGGGGGACCTCCGTTACCTGTTAGGTCTTCACATCAGCTGTCCCACCATACCTCCAGTATGACGTGCACTAATAGAGTCAAATATGCCCCGGGGCCAGCCCCAAAGGACCGTTCGGTGGCGGCCTTGTGGGAGCAAGATGGGCTCGTCTACGTCCGCGGAGGGACAGGCGCCGGCTGGGGGGGACTCGCTCCCGGTGACAAAGGCCTTTATGTCCTCCTTCATGTCTGAACTGAATTCTGAGATTGGCTCCCTCCGCACCGAAGTGCATTCCTGTGTCAGAGAGCTCCGGAGAGAGGTGGCGGATCTTGGGGGATGGGTAGATGGCTTGGAGAAGACGCTGGATGCCCGGACGGAAGACCAGGAGCAGATCTGGCAACGCTTGGCTGTCCTGGAAGACCAACACATAGAGTTGCAGCTGAAGCAGGAGGATTTGGAGAATCGAAGTCGCCGGAATAACCTCCGCATCCGGGGGGTCCCTCTTGGTGCGGAAGGAAAAGACATCCTGACGTATGTGGCGCAGTTGCTGTATGAAGTGTGGGGTGATAACGACGCCTCTCCCCCGGCCCTGAATCGGGCTCACCGGGTTACTGGGCCTGCGGGCAGACCGGGCCTTCTTCCTGATATATTAACCAGGGTCCATTTCTTCACAGAAAAGGAAGCTATTCTATTGGCGGCACGGGCCAAGCAAGACCTCACGTATGAGGGGCATAGCATTCAGATTTTCCAGGATCTGGCCCCCACTACCCTTCGGCACCGTCGTACCTTCAAACCAGTGACTGATAAGTTGCGAAGCCTGAATATCTCCTATCAGTGGGGTCATCCCTTTGCGCTTATATTTACCTGGGAGTCTCGGCGAAGGGTGATCCGGTCCTACAGGGATGCGGCGCAGTTGCTTCGACTCCCCGACTCGCGGTCCGACAGCCCCGCGTGCCCTTCATCCTCTGCAAGGGTTCCTGCTGAGCCAGCTTGGTCGACCGTGCACCGGCATAGGCGCCCCTCTCCTCTCAATGAACAGGACTCCCTGCAGGCTAAACAGGACATTATAGAACACATTACGTCCTTAGAAGGTGACAAATCTGACTCTGGCCCAGAAACTCCACCTCCGTGATCAATAGTCTAGATGATTGTGGTGACTCCTGGAGCTCTTCTCTACGACCACAGCTCCTTATGGTCTAGTGTTTCCTAGGTGGGCTTGGTCTATGGGGTGGGTTCTTGCAGTAACCTAGCTCTTAATCCTTCTTTCTCTTTTGTGCGCTTGGTGGCCAGAGCCGGAGCCCTCTCTTTAGCTGACCTCGAGGCCGGTGGACAGCGTACCCCCCTCTGTTCCTGGGAGAGTGACGTCTCTTGGCTTGTCCGAACCCTCGGGTGTAGGCTGGCCGGTGATTGAAACAGGGACATGTGGCCCGGTTGGCCGACGTTAGGTTCATCTCCTCTCACTTTCTGCCCTCCTACTTACCTGAATTTCTCCTTTTCTGTGGGTGCTAGGTATGGCGGGCGGTTGCTTTAGCTATCACGGCGCGCACCTGGGCTAAAGTTAGCGCACTCCTGGGTTTCCTCCCTACCCCCCGGAAGCGCTCTCTACGGCGGCATGATGGACTAACTTGGAACTTGACTTACCCATGGCTGTTTCTGGCCCCTTAAAGATACTAACCCTTAATGTTAAGGGCCTGAATTCCCCCAACAAGCGGAAGCAGGTGTGGCGCTACCTGCTACAACACAGCCCGGACATTCTTTTTCTGCAAGAAACTCACCTGCTGCGCGTAGACACTCCTCGCATGGCACACCCAAGCTATCCCCTCCAGTTCTGGGCGTCGGCGGACACCAAAACCGACGGGGTGGCTATTCTCTGTAGGCCTGGCATCAGGCAGTGGTGCGCTAAAGTTTATCGTAGTCCGAATGGACGCTTCATAAGGGCGGAGGTGTGGGTGAGGAGATGCCTCCTTACACTGTGCAATGTTTATGCTCCGAACCAGATGCAAGACTCCTATCTCCGAACACTTATGCGGGAACATGTGTCATATGGCAAGCCCTCCTTAATTTTGGGGGGAGATTTTAACCTTGTGTGGGACCCTGCAATGGACCGTAGTGAGGCTTCCTCCAATGGGGCGGGAGCCATGTCCTCTACACTACGGAAACAGATAACGGATCTTGGTTTGCTGGATGCTTGGCGATATCATTCACCGGAGGTGCCTGGATTACTCGTACTATTCTCACGTTCACCGTTCGTACTCGCGTATTGACTATTTATTCATCTCCCATGATGCCGTGCGGGACACGGTGGGGGCGTCTCTGTCCGACATATCGCTATCTGATCATGCTCATGTGGAGCTATTACTGCAGGATCCATCCGCCTCTCCTGCCCGCTCTCGGCAGTGGCGCCTGCCGCTGCACGTCCTGCACGACCCGGCGGATGTGGAGAACATACGGTCCGCCATTGACTCCTATTTTGTAAATAATGACCTTCCCGATACGCCTTTTCCAGTGGTGTGGGATGCGTTTAAGGCTTCCATCCGGGGTAACATCACATCCTTAGCGATTGCGCGTGCCCGGGAGGCGCATCGCCTGGAGGCCAACCTTTCCAAAGACATAAAGGCGCTAGAGCAACAGGATCAGGGTCATCCCTCGGTCGCGAATCGACGACGGCTTGCTAATCTACGGGGCCAGCTCCGCACGCTACGCCCTAATAAGGCAGAGCGGTCCCTGCTACTCTTAAAGCAACGATATTTTGAGGGGGGAGATAAAGTGGGCAGAGTATTGGCGCAGCGCCTGCGGGCAGGCGTGGCGAAGGCCCACATAGCGAATATCCAAACGCCGGATAGGGTCTGGGCCGTCACGGAACGAGCTAAGTGTGAGGCCTTTCGGGCCTATTACGCTGCCCTCTACGGAGCGGATGATCCCTCGCCAGCTGATATAGATGACTTCCTAGCCCAATGCCCCTGGACACCAATTCATCCACAACATGCCCAACAATTAGAAGACCCCCTCACAGCGGAGGAATTGCAGACGGATCTGCCTCTCGGGAATACACCGGGGCCAGATGGCCTGCCATTGGTTTTCTACAGTATGTTTCTGCCGCAGCTTCAGCAACATCTCTTGCGGCTGTACAACTCCTTCTCGGGTGCGGAGGGGCCGTCGTCCTCCATGGGTATGGTGGAAATAGCCCTTATTCATAAACCGGGCAAGGACCCCTATGGCTTTGCTGAACACGGATCTCAAAATCTACACCAAAATGCTCGCTAGACGCTTGGATCCCCACATGCCCGGGCTTGTGGAACCGGACCAAGTTGGCTTCATCCGCAGCAGACAAGGGGCGGACAACGTGCATAGAATTTCGCACCTGGTGGGAAAAGCCCGGCACTGGAAAATACCAGCATGCCTTCTCTCGCTGGACACGGAGAAGGCGTTTGACCGAGTGGAGTGGGACTTTCTTCGAGCGGTATTACAAAAGGTCGGACTGGGTGAGAAAATGATCTCTATGATCATGGCCCCTTATCTTTCTCCGCAAGCTCGGGTTCAAGTTAATGGGCAACTTATGGACCCCTTCGCCATCTCTAGAGGTACACGACAGGGCTGTCCCTTGTCACCTCTGCTGTTTGCCCTGGTGGTCGAACCCCTAGCGGAGATGATTCGGCAACACCTGGACATACATGGGATCCCCCTTGGGGGCCGGCAAAATAAGATAGCACTCTTCGCGGATGACCTTATTCTGACCTTGTCGCGCACGCATACGTCTCTTCTGGCCCTCCATACCCTTCTGCAGTCTTTTGAGAAAGTCTCGGGCCTCAAAATTAACCATGGCAAATCCTGGGATCTGAATCTCACGATCCCGCCAAATGAGGTGCCGGTCCTGAAAATGCTCGCTCCTTACTAATGGGCCATGGAGCACATCCGATATCTCAGCCTCCAACTGACCCCCACCTTAGACACATGGACACAGGTGAACTGGCGAGAGTGCCGGAGGGCCGTACTGGAAGAACTGAGGGGTTGGAAAAACCTCACGATCTCTTGGTTGGGTAGGCTTAACGCCGTAAAAATGTCAATACTCCCGAAAATCTTATATTTATTTCAATGCCTCCCCACCCCAATACCGCAACACCAAATACAGGGCCTACAACGCGATCTCATTCGCTTTATCTGGGGCGGGCGCAGGCCGCGATTCTCCCACAGGACTCTCATGTCGCCGCGTGACAGAGGGGGCCTTGCGTGTCCTAACCTCTTGGACTATTATTGGACCTCGCATCTCCGTTTCGTGTCGGAATTGATAGCCGTTGAGAGTGAAAAGGTGTGGTTCCACATGGGCAGGTCGGTAACTGGATGCTCAATTTGGGCCCTGCCTGGCATTCTCGCACAGCACGCTCGCGCAGTGCCTACATGGCAGTCCCTACCAAAACGGTGCTGGATATATGGGACACGGTTGCAGTACGGAAGGGTTTAACGACCTTTCCCTACCCCCACACTCCTATTTCGGGCAACCCAGCTTTTCCCCCGGCCCTTCATCCACCAGCCTTTGCGAACTGGTTACAGGGGGGATGTAGGGTGGACTTTGGACTCCCGATGAATGCGGGTTTGCAGTATGCGCAGCATTGGGTGTCCTCCCCAGAGACGCACAGGGCCGCTACCCGTCCGTTCACCCCATTTGAACGGCTGGTCCGTTCCTTCAATGAGTCAAAGGGCCTGATCTCTCGCACATACCAGATTCTACAACATCCCCCGGTCCTATCCCCGCACCCTTACCAGCGTCAATAGCAGGTGCTCTCAGCCACGGAAATCACCCCAGCGCAGTGGCATCGTCTTTGGCGGGATATTCCTGGGGTTTATCGCAGTGTCCCGCAGTGGGAAAATGCATATAAAATCATGACGCAATGGTACTATACGCCCACTCGCCTGCACAAAATGTTCCCTAGCGTGTCCCCATTGTGTTGGAGATGTCTGAAGGCTCCTGGAGATTTCATGCGCACCTGGTCGGCGTGTCCGCTCCTGACCCTGTTCTGGAAGGAAGTCCTTAGCCATATTAAGGGGGTGCTGGGGTTTCCGCTGCCTGATTCCGTTACCGTGATCCTTTTGGGCCTTAAGCCTGTCAGTTTGAAAGCCCTAACCCGTAGCGATTGGACTATAGCACTTCATATGCTAGGGGCGGCCAAACAGACTATAGCGTTATACTGGAAAAAAATGGACACTCCCCCAATAGCGGCTTGGTACACACGTTTATGGCATATGCTCACTATGGAACTTTTTACGGCGCGATTACAGTCGCGTGACACACGCTTCACTGCTGTTTGGCGACCCCTAGTTCAGTACCTTTGTAAAATAGAGCATGCACGTTATTTACCCTCCAAGCTTAGAGCGCTGCGCCTTTTTGAAGATGCCATACTTCCGTCAGATCCCAGTAGACTCCTCGCATGACCAGGTCAGTTTTCCGAGGCGGCCCATGCAACAAGCCCCAAACCCAGCACGCCTCTTGATCTGCGCTGTTGCGTACACACTCCCGTCCGTCTGCCTAGTCACTACTGCTGCTGTCCTTCTCTTTTTTCCCCTCTTTCTGTCTGGCCTCCCTCTAGCTAGTCTTCTCTATCAACCTTTGGCGGGCCCCATACCCGAGTTCTTATTGTTTTAGTTCTTGCATTTCAAAGGGTCGCGACGCTTCACATAACGCCTCTATGTTGCCATGTGTTTGGATACGCGGCCGGCCCCACAGGGGTTGTAGGCGGCATGCTGTGTTTAAAATTGTTCTATACTGTTTTCATATAAGCATCCTAAGGAGTCTTGAATGAAATGCGGCCGGCCCTACCTGGGTTGTAGGCTTAACGCTGTGTCAATGTGGACCTCGGTTCCCTTTTGTTTGTAAGGGTAAACTCAAATAAAAACAAAAAAATGTTTATTACAGCACCTTAAAATGTAAAGCTAGTATTGCAAAATGTAGCACCCAGATGCATGATCGATGACTTACCAGTGTCTTTATCATTTCTTTCTAACCGAGCATCGCTTTCAACTTATATCCCAGTTGCAGTTTCTCTGTGCTATAGCATCAGTCCCTTGGATCACCCTAAAAACACCAGATTGTGCCTTGTCCTTACTAAGATAGTGTTGGACTTGGCCCTTTTCCCACGAAATTTTTCGCTTTTCTGGGAAATCGCATGATGTGTAAATGCAAGGATTGAATGCTGTGTGATAATGTACGCAGACTGAGTTTCCCCATTTTAAACATGTAACTTAAAATGGATGCCAAAGCTGTGTGGTTGCGCCGTTTGACTGAGCTGGGTTAACAGTCTAGTTATTATTTCCCAGCAACCCCAGCTTTTGGAGGGAAGCCTGGCACCCGGGGTGCTCTACCCCTCCCCCTAGGCCAGTTAGAGCCAGTCTCCCCAGATGCTTCTAGAAGCTTCTGGCACTGTCTGGAAGGTGGGGTGAGGGGCGTATAAAGGGCGGAGCTGGGCTGCCATGTGCTCAGTCAGAGGGTGGACCTGAGAGAGATGGGACCTGCTGCCAGGGGTTACCGCCACATGGGCCTGTGTGCTGGGCCCTGAGCCTACCTAGTGCCTGGACTGGTCCTCCCCACTGCCTCGTCTGACAGAGGGCAGTGGCAACGAAGCAGGAGGCATTTCCTTCCCTTCCGAGTCCCGGAGGGGACCCCAACATTGCGGGAACTTGGAGCACTCGGCACAGCTGCCCCGCAGGACAGTAGGCAGCTGCAACGTCTTTGGGGCATGTGTAGGCGGGATGTCCTGACGTATGCCTGATAGACGCAGGGGCATGCATAACGTTGAACGGCATAGTGTACTTTTACGCCTAATGAGATGCATATTGGTCTATGCCACTATGTCTCCCTAATGCTATTGAGGTGCTATGTGTAGCCCTAGGCTGTATGCCATGTTGAGCGCTGTACTGAATTGCATATTTGAAGCGCTATGTTCCAATGCCATGTCATAATGCGCTAATGCCTTGCTATGTGCAGCGCTATGTTTATATGCCATGTTCTGAGCGTTAATGCATTGCTATGTGCAGCGCTATGGTTATATGCCAGGTCGGGAAGCACCATTAATTTGCTAGGTGCAGTGCTCTGTTAAAATGCCAGTTTTGCAGCGCTATTGATGTGCTATGTGCAGCGCTTTGTTTAAAAGGCCACGTTTGAGGCGCTTATAGTTGGTAATGTGCAGCGCTATATTGAAATGCTCTATTTGAAGGGCTAGTAATTTGCTATGTGCAGCGCTATGTTCAGATGCCAGGTTTTGATGTGTTAATGTCCTGCCTACTCTGATTTCTGCCTCGTGAGCTCTGCCTAATTTTTATGTCCACAGGTTAAGGCTCGAGAGTAAGGTCTTTACACCTGTTAATGCCTAATGTGATGTTGCCTGGCGTTGTACCCTAAGGAGGAATGCGTCCTGCCTGCTATGTTTAAGTCCACAGGTGGTTGCCTAAATTTTCCCCTTACAGCTTTCCTGCCCCCGGGGACCGTTAGGTTGTTCAGGAATATGGTCATGTCAGGATGTTTTTATTACAGGTGGCCCGGACTAACGCCTGTGGTTATGCCCTGAGTTGACTTTATTGCAGGATTGAGGCTGAGGGACTGTACCTTTATTCCTCACGTACCTTTGTTATATTTGGAGGTCGCAATAGTTCTGGCAGGGGCCCGATTGGCCCTGCCCTGTATATAATTCCCCCCTGTACCTTTTGACCCAGCGCCAGTTGGCGCCATGTAGAGATTACCAAACATACTGTGTTTTGACAATAGAAAAGTTATTTTCACACAAACTTGTGTAGCGTCTCCTTTTGTAGTGTGCCTTGTGTGTCGCCTGTGTGTACTGCGTGGATGCTTTGCACATTTCCTCCAGAGTTTGCCCACCCGCTCTGCACCACGCTACCCGTTTCCAACAGATAGCTCATCTTAACTGTCCCTACCCCTATTCCCACTGCTCTTTTTCTTCAGCTGAAATCCTGGCAAGACACATCAGCATTCACCTCTCCATGTGTGTTGTCGTCTGGTACCCTCCTTGCCGGGTATCCAACTTTCCAACTGCTTTTTCTGAACTTTTCTGTCTCTCTTTCTGTACTTCAAGCCCCAATTTAAAAGTAGCATTGGGTTTGAATATGTGCGCAGAAGCTACTGAACAGATAGACTGTCAAAGGGTCACATAAGGGTGAAAATAAGGTAAAGAGTGGCAAACTCTACCTTATTTTCAGCAAAGGGAGACCACTCCAGCATCTCCTTTTCTGTGGACAGATTATTTTGCTTCACATTTTACATTTTGTTTTAATCTCATGTCTGCTGCTCCCATTAAAATCAATCTCAATCCTAGGTAGAACTTGGTCCCAAACAACTAATGCCAATATTTGTGCCTCCCTGTGAAACAAACGTTTAGGGGCCCATTAGGATGTAGGGCGGATAGCCACCGCCTCCATGGCGGTGGCGATCCGCCCTACATCCTACCCCACCCGCCACCCATTTCCCCCTGCCATATTAGTGTGGCGGGGGGATCCCAGCGAACGGAAAGACCGTCTGCCGGTTTTCCGACCGGGTGGAAAATGGGCCTGCTATGGTGGCGGTGTCTGTTAGACACCGCCAACCATATTAGGATGGCAGCGGAAAGCTGCCTCGTTGCCGCCATGGAAAGGCATGCAGTCCTTGCCATTGGGGGCATGTAGCGGTCCCCCAGGAATTCTGGGGGATGGGAGGTGCACATGGGGGTACCTATGGTACCCCCCTGCATTTGCATGCACAACATGGCAGGCACTGTGCGGTGCCTGCCACGTTGTCCATGCAAATGCACAACATGCATTTTTGGCATTGCTGCGGGTGGTGCTGGAAGCACCACCCGCCGCAATGTTAAAAATGCAGGATGCGCCCGCCAGAGTGGTGGGCGCATCCTAATCTCCCCCACGGGACTGCCGCACATATGGCGGGCGGTCCCTTTCTACTTAGGGATTTGTCTGCCCGCCATCCTAATGATGCCCTTAGTATCAATCAATCAATCGGAAGATATGTAGAGCGCTACTTGTCACCCATGAGGGTATCCAGCGCATGGCCTTCTACATTACTCAAAGCTATGTTCATTCTAACAAGTGTTTTCTGAGCTGCCTTGATAGTGTTGCCACTTGTAAATTGCTAGCCCACCTGATGCTATCCCCTGCATTCCTGGATCATCTGAGAGCTAGCTGCCCCCAAAAGAGCCAGTAACAAGGCTGCGCACCGCTGAGGCGCTTGTAAATTGTTAAAACGCTAGAAATAATTGGTATGGTACACCCTCGCCCTGCATAGTCATTCTTAATGCAACTGATTTTACCAACAAAGTTGTCAATATACTCAAACATTTCTTGCATCCAGATCTAATTCAGATCCCCCTTTAAGAGACTGTGCTCTAAATTATTAGTTTTCTTTGACAAAATTGATCTTATGGGGCAATCATATAACCTCGAAACTTACCTTACTGGCCTGCTCTCTTCTAGCTGTGATCGAAATGTTCTAAAATTGTGACTACCACATGCGCCAACCTGTAATTAATCAGGCTTTTCCCTATATCCATATCCCATGGCAGTTGTAAAACAAGTTACAGAAACAGCTAATTCCAGTCCTTACAATTGACGTCAACCAATCCATCAAGATGGCCACGGTTCCACCTTCTTGGAAGAAAGCCATTCTGGTACCGCTCTTAAAAAGCTATTGTTGATTCAATGAGTCTTGCTCCCACCCAATCAGCCTTTTATCTTTTCCTGCCATATGATGACCAGCATAGTCAATGATGGCATCTTCTAATCTGTACCAGGTGGCTGGAGTCTGGACCCTGTCCAGAGACACTCCGTTCCAATGTCTTTGCTGAACAGAGTTCATCTTATCTTGCATAAGGGTGGAATAGCCTCTGTCATTTTCTTAGAGCATTCGGCAGTCTTTGACATAGCCTCTCACTTCACCCTGCTTCACTGACCTCATGAGAGTGGGATATCGGAGTGTGCTCTCAGCTGATTTTTCCTTGTATCTTTTTCGCCAGACCGAGCCCAGGCACTTTCCAATTTCCCTTTCTGTTCATCTTTTTCAGGGCTTTTTCCTGTTAAGTTCCACGAGCTTCTGCCCACGTCACACACTTTTCAATATCTACGTGTTCCCTCTGGCTTCAGTCATAAGCTCATTTACTTTCTACTCGTTCCCCTCTAGCAACAACACTCTACTTCTAATCCATCTTCTTCACAGGCTCATTTCAAAGACCTTGCTTCAGATTTACTAATTGGATGAACAGGAATCGCTGTAACTCAACTCTGATTAAACAAATGTTCTTATGGTAGAGTGCTCCGCCTCTTTTTATCAGCGGAGTTAGTGGCTCCCAACACTGCTGCATCTACTAATACAAAATTTCCAACTAATTTTAAATTCTACTCTGTCCATCAAACCTTAAATCAGTGAAGTGTCTTTTACATATGTTCCCCTCTTGAGGAGTTTACAAAAAATCCTATCACTTCTTCCATCTTATTATGCAAAACTGTGGTTGAGCGTGCGGCATCCTCTCCTATACTGGCCACTGCAGGACATGTCACTTCCTGCACCCCACTGTGGCATCAAACAGTGTGGCAGCAGCAGGCTGTGAAATGCCTGAGCAAGGCAGCAGAGGTTGGTGAGCATGGCTCAGTAGAGCAGTGGCTACAGAGGGTGCAGTACTCCCCTTCTAAAGAAAAGAGGCACGAGTAATGGGGTACCCCGTAAATAGTAAACTTATTTGAAAAACAGGAAAGAGGAGAGTTACTGAGACAAAAACACTTGAATCACTGCTCGCCCCATCCCACAGCGCTATGTCACTCATCATGCCGTTTTAGCCTAAACATTGCAAAGAGAGGCAGAGAGGCAAGACACAAAGAGAAAAATAGTAGGAAAAAAAACGTGAGGTAGGAAACCCACCATGCAACAAACACCAGTGCAAAACAGTCAACGGTGAAAGTTGGGCAGTAAAATATCTGAGGAAAGCAATTAAACATGGTGTTCCCGCAGTATTCCTCCAACTTTTGGCGACTCATACCAAAATATCTGTGATGGAGGGGGGAAACTTGGGTGTCTTTATGTGCTTCATAAATCTTTGCAACATTTTTCACTGTTTAGTACCAGCACTGCTCAGCGTGACAGCTACGGTTCTAGGATATTTTACACACAAAGATGAAAAATTCCTTATTGATAACGAAATTCATGAAAAATAATTATTATGTTTGCAACTAATACATATTTACAGAAACTTAAAAACTGCGAAACGGGGATGATGGATGGCACATTTAAATTTTGCCCCAAACCATTCTATCAGTTGTATACCATTCATGGAGAATATGAAGAGACAAATATCCCCTTTACTTACGCATTACTGCCCACTAAACAGAACTCCACTTATGTAGAACTGCTAACTATAGCAGCCGTGGCCGCTGCAGGTAAGAGCGGTGGGGCCAGATGAGGAGGGGTTTCAAGAGACGACCATAAGGGAAAATTAATTATTTATTTAATTTTCCCTTGTGGTCGTCTCTCAAAATCCCCCCTCACCTGGCCCAACCGTTCACCGCTCTTACCTGCAGCGGCTGCGGCTGAACTATAGTCAAACAATTCACAGAAAATTACTGTCCCCAAAGGCTCATAATAGACTTAGAGCGGGCAATGATTCAATCGGTCCTCAAACTATACCCACACACTGCAATCCAAGTTTGCTATTACCAATTTAATCAGAGCATATGGAGGCACCTACAGAAATCTACTTTGAGCATTGATTAGTCAACAAATAGCAACTTTGCCTATCAAATTAAAAAAATATTAGCCCTGGCCTATGTCCCAACTACTGAAGTAGCCAATCACTACAACTTACTTATAGAAAGTCCTTTCTATCAAGCTAAAGAAACAAAATTAAGACCCTCCCTAGACTACTTCGTAGACACCTGGGTGGGAAGGTTACATAGGTCAGGGCACCGTAGACAACCTAAATTTCAGATCCCCTGGTGAAACGTGTACGCAAGTACTGTGGCTCAAAAAACCAAAACAAACAACGTCGTGGGAGGATGGCATAATGCCTTTCAAGCCACAATAGGAAAGGGACAACCAACACTTCACAAACTAATTGAAGCAATTAAAAAAGAACAGAGCTACCAAGAACTTAGACTAGAGCAATCACTAAGTAAAATAGGCCCTAAACTAAGGGGCTCATTACAATGGTGTGCGGACCTGAATCTGCCCGCCATCATTGCGGTGCTTGGGACTGCCCGCCAGTCATGCGGCAGTCCCACCACTGAAATTACGCTGCGCCCGCCCGCCAGTGTGGCGGGCGCATCTCGTGAATTTAACATTGCGGACGGTGCTGTTGGCTGCAGCACCATTCCCAATGTTAAAATGACATGCAGTGCATTTCCCTGCACCACGTGTCAGGCACCACGCGGTGCCTGCCACACAGTGCAGGGAAATGCAGAGTGCAGCAACACCTCTTCCCAACACAAGGGGGCCCGCAATGGGCCCCCAAACCTAATCCCTGCCAGCCTTTCCACGGTGGTTTCCTCGCCATGGAAAGGCTGGCTGAGGCCAGAATTGTTATCTGGCGGACGGTGCCTGCTAGGCACCGCCACCATTCACCTCCATCTGTCCGCTCCGCCAGGCAATCGTAACGATTGCCTGTTGGGGAAGCGTGGCGGGCGGTCTTTTCGCCTGCCATGCTTGCGGAACGATTCCCCCCGCAATTGTAATGCGGCGGGGGACATTGCCAGTCAGATGGCGGAGGGCCTTCCACCGCACGGCTGACGGTGGTGGGCCTTTCGCCATCCTAATGAGGCCCTAAGTAAGCAAACTAAAACTATGTACGAATACCTGCAACATAAAACTAAGTTGTATCCAAATACCCAAGGTCTAGAATACCTATACATAATTTCAAAATCAATTCTTTAAACTAAACAAAATAGTAAACATTGTTTAAATCTTACAACTATAATACATATAAACAACAGATATTTTTTTTAATTAATAAATATAATTATGTCATAAAATTTAAAATATAGCACAAAATTATATGACATGATACAAATATTTTTAAAAAAGAAACAATGAAAAAAGAGATACATTTCCCACCCATAGAAAAAAAATATATATACTTACAGTTATGTAGCAGTAAAATATCCTCGAAAACAATAAAATCCACAGCAAACTAATTAAATACGAATCCATTGGATAACAAAGCCTTCCAAAAATGTTAAAATACAACTGTACAAAAACAATTCAACGCCGCAAACCTCTTAATGACAAAACCCTCAAAACCCCGAAAATAATTAGAAAAATGGCTCCAACAAACCAGGAAAAAAATGAAATGTAAAGTAACTTGTTATCAAACAAGAAATAACATTTTCCTTTGCTGAAGAAAAAAACGCATCAGCAACTCCATCCGTTCACCAAAGACAAAACCCACAACACAAATACACACCCACAGGCACTAACATCAATATTAAATATACAATGATATATTTAATAAACACATAATTAACACCACATAACATTCTAATTATGTCCAACACTACGTCAAACACATAAAACACTAAGGGGCTGATTAGGATGGCGGGCGGACAAGACGGAGATGGGACCGCCCGCCATATGTGCTGTGGTCCCGTGGGGAAGATTAGGATGCGCCCGCCACTCTGGATGGCACCTCCTGCATTTCTGACATTCAGCAGCACCTGCTGCAATGGCAAAAAGGCACCCCCCAATAGCCTGGGGGCCCGCAACGGGCCCACGCATGCAGTTCCTGTTGCTGCCATGGAAAGGCATTTCACCGCATGTATTGTAATATGGATGGCGGTGTCTGCAATATACAGTCCCTTTTCCGCCCGGTCGACCGGCGGAAAAACGGCAGATGGTCTTTCCGTCCGCCGGGGTCCCCCCCGCCATACTAATATGGCGGGGGCGAATGGGTGGAGGGCAGAGAGAAATGTAGGGCAGATCGGCACCGCCATGCGGGCGGTGGCGATCTGCCCTACATCCTAATCGGCCCCTAAACTAACAAAACAACACCTAACTACACCAAAAACGATCAAATAACGCTCTAACAAATCTATTTAAACTACTACTACCCTACCTCTACCCTAAAACTAACTTAAAAGTATATAAAATTAAACTTACCTGAACGGACGAAACGCAGCTCCCAACCGCGAGGTTCCGTCTTCCAAAATGACCTAAAAACGAAACCGATAGAAAGAAAAGTGAGACAAAAGTAACAAAATGGCTGTATTATTAAAATGAAAAAAAGACTAGCTCCCCATAGACTACAATGGAAAATATAGATAAAAATGTTTAAAAAATTATATATAACTTTATGTATTGCAATGTTTTTTGCCCAATATTTAAAATAAATTAAAAAAATATATATATACATTAACTGGTATATTATCCAAAAAGCTAAAATATAATATTTAGGGCCAGATTCCGATGCAGTTAGGAAAGCATTCCCACCTAGGGCCCAATTACGATGCGGTTAGGAAGGCCTCCTAATGCCATTTGCCCTTTCCAAATCGGCTCGGAAACGTGTCTTCACAAAAGAGGGCCAGATTACGATGAGGTTAGGAACATAGGCTCCCATTGAAGTCAATGGGAGTCCAACCAAATCGTATCTGGAAGCATCCGGATGCATCATACTCAGTCGGTCGGACTCTCCCGAACCGAGTTGGTCGGAAACCATTTACAAACCGATTCGATCGGGAAGATTTCCTAACCGCATCAGAATCAGGCCCTGAATGTATATTAAAATATATGTGTATTTCATGCACTGTAAATGTGCCAAAAATATGAAAATGTGATAACAAAATATATGTGTTGTGCACAGTATTTCTGTTACTAATATTGTAAACTATTTATTAATAATAATATTTAATATACTAAGTATTAAAATATAACCTTGTCAAATACATATTATAACAATTTTTCTAAAATAATACAATTATATAAAATGTATTATAAACATGTTTTAAAAAATGTATACAAATGTTTCTTTTTGGTACCCAAAAATATTAAACCATAAAAATGAAACTGTTTATAAATAAAAAAGTAAAAATATTTTGTTTTATCATACCATGATTATGCTACCAAACAATGTACTATTTTTCAACACTGTAAAAAATGTATATATAAAAATATATTATTTGTTTAACATTTACACATGAAAAATGATTGTTACAAATATGTTATACTTTCTAATAAAATGTGAATACATCACAATTTATGATTTATTTTTTAAATATTATAATACTTTTTCTAACTAAAAAAAATTAAAAGAAAGTAACTGTGAATGAAAATATAAATGTTTTTCCATAAAACGATTTTGAAAATGAAAACGAACACATCTATTTACTCATTACAATATGCAGATAAACTGTCAAAACAATTATACATAATAAATATTACATAATTCCTATTACTAACTTCCAAATAAACTTAACTCTGACAAAAGGCAGAAAAATAACCCCCCAAAAATTACTATTCGGAACAACAAAAATAACTATACTCAACAAAACTGCGGTATAATAAACCATAATAATTTACTATTCCAACTCCAAATACAATTAAACTCAGGGAAAATGCTGGATAGTTAACCATAATAATTTACTACTTCAACTCCAAATCCACGTAAACTCAAGGAAAGTGCTGGATAATAAACCATAATAACTTACTATTCCAACTCCTGATGCACACAAACTCAGGGAGAGTGCTGGATAATAAACCATACTAATTTACTATTCCAACTCCAACTCCAATTAAACTCAAGAAAACTACAAAAATATATTCTTAACAAAAAATGTGTTATCAAATTTGTATTAGTTTTAAAAAATACAATACAATTTTTGATTAAAAGAATTAAAAAAATGTAATTACAAATTCTCAACAAAAGGTTTAAATATATAAATATTTTAAAATATGTTTTAAATTATTCACTAAATTGTATAAAAATATTTACAAATACAAATTTATGATTTTTTTATTTATTAAAAATGTTAAACAGTTAATTAAAAAAATCACATTTACATAAAATGTTACGCAACAGAAATCATTTAGAATTTTACAAATATTTCAAATTTACATTTTATAATTTTTTATTGATAATTATATATTTCTTATTTTATTTAAAATGTATGTTTTTATCCAAACATTCTTAAATTACTCACCACCCATACACCCTATAAACCCAATATCCCACTCCTCAAATTTAAAAAAAATTAAAACTATTTTTCCCCCATAATATTTTTAAATTATTCCCCACCCGTATCCCCTCTAAACCCAATATCCCGCTCCTAAAGTTAAATACAATTTTTTTAAAACACAACATTTTTAAATTACTACCCACCCGTATGCCCTATCAACCCAACATCCCACTCCTAAAAAAAGAATTATTTAAACATTATAAAATTACTAATAAATAATTACTAAAAAAAAGAATATAGAACATTAAAAAAAATAGAAACCATTAAATCAATATTATTTACATCGATATTTTCAAATTCGATATTTCTAAATCACAATGAAATTGATATTCTTAACACCGAGAAAATTTACCTAGATATTTTACACCATCGATATTCTTGCATGCCGATGTTTTTCCATCGATATTGTGTCTCTGCATCGAGCTGGCCATTAACTTTTTAGCTGACTTTAATCCATCATTATTTTCAGTGCTTGCTGAGATGGGGGCATATTTACAAAAAGGGTTGGTCTAACCTGCGATGCGTGGTACTTGGAATGAGGTCCTCCACTGGGACAGATGTCAAGTTCAATACACGGGACGATCCCTGTGTGACACATCATCATGCTTACTTAGGCACACAAGTGTCAAACAAGACAGCCTAGTTAAGAGCTTTAATTTGCAGAGTTCTTTATTTTCTGGAACATCAAACAGGTGGGACGAGAACATGGCACGGTAATCTTTCAGCCACACTCCAAAGTTAAACAGAAGAACATATACAGTAAGAGAGACACATGGCAAGCTAACCTGACTTACAAGACTAGCGATGCCCCTCTAAAGTAAAGCTGAATCCAGCTCAAGAGAAGCTTGAAATACCTCCTTAAAAAACACAGCACACACACACTTCTAAATGGTAATAAAAAGTCATTCAAAAGAACGTGAACAGTATAAATAAAACAAAGAAGTGTTACGTTTCCTGTCTCCCGTACCTGGGTGGGGGCGCTGGCTTCAGGGTTGCCCCGCGGAGCCAGTCGTATGTGCTGGTGCAAAATAATTCAGACACACACCCTGTAACGTAACTGTCGCAGATCTTGCATTTACATGGCTCTGCCCCTTTATTATTGCCCTACTGTCATGTTACCTTTGGACAAACCAAAGCTCTCTAATACCCGAGGGTACTGGGTTGAACATCCCTTGGCCGGCAACATTACTTGGAGTAAAACAAAGACAAAAAAATAAATCTAACATGCAAAATAGTGAATTTGAAAGTCTTTTTTCTGCAATGAATGAGCACTCAGAGGAGTCTTGTTTGTGATGTTCGATTTGTTCTGTCCTTAGTCAGTCCATCACATAGTCCTGGGATTCCTTAGATGGGAGAGGGTCATTCCTGAAGTTGTATCATGGCAAACCTCGCCCTGATGCTTCCTCTGGGTTGTACGATGGTACAACGCAGGTAATTCTTTTGCATGCCTTTGCCACGCATTTTTTAGCGTGCATGTTTTTACCCCGAATATGCATTTACAACGTATGCCAATACCACACATTGGGCATCATTAGGATGGCGGGCGGACATCCTGACGGAAAATGGGACCGCCCATCATAAGTGCGGCGGTCCCATGGGGGTGATTAGGATGCGCCCCCCCACACTGGCGGGCACATTACGCATTTTTAACATTGTGGCGGACGGTGCTTTCAGCAGCACCCGCTGCAATGGTAAAACTGCATGTTGTGCATTTGCATGCACAAAGTGGCAGGCACCGCGCGGTGCCTGCCGAATTGTGCATGCAAATGCAGGGGGGTACCATTGGTACCCCCCATGTGCACCCCCCTTCAATACCCTGGGGACCCGACATGGGCCCCCGAAGTCACTGTCCGCATGCCTTTCGCCGCCAAGGAAAGGCAGCTTCCCGCTGCCTTCTTAATATGGATGGCGGTGTCTAACAAACACCGCCACCATACCAGGCCCCTTTTCTGCCCGATCACCTGTGTGACCGTCAGAAAACCAGCAGGCGGTCTTTCCGTCAGCCAGGGTCCCCCGCCATACTAATATGGCGGGGGGAAATGGGTGGCAGACGGGGAAGGATGTAGGGTGGATTGCCACCCCCAATGCGGGCGGTGGCGATCCGCCCTACATCCTAATGGGCCCCATTGTATTTGTGGGGGGGAGACCCCCCACCACCACCAACTTACTTTAAATGCGTGGTATTGGCATGCATTGTAAATGCATATTCACGGTAAAAATGTGCGTGCTCAAAAATGCGTGGTAAAGGCACAACGAGGTAAAAGCCTTGTTGAAAAGGCTGCTTCCCAATCCTCTGGGGCTTGGGCAAAGGTTTTGACGCAGCTCTGGAGCTGTGAGACGTGACTCTCTTGGTTCGAGCTCCTCTCCTGCCTCATCCTGCTGTAGTTGGCTCCTTTCGTGTTCTGCGGGACCTCCTATGACCGGTTTCTGGCATTTCAGCCGTCTTCAGCCAGGCTTGCTTGAATCCAGTGGCAAAGTGAGCAAGGGACTCACGTCTGGTCCTAGGTAGCTTTTTTCCGGTCCAGGGAAGACATGGCTTGGCAGTTCGGGCTGGACTGTTCCCATGAGGCACAGGGTCAGACTGATTTGCATATGGCCATGTCTGAACTGGGGTGGCAGAGTGGGCTAAAGAACGGTGATGGATTAAACCCAGATCAGTTGACTGGGGGTGAGTGCTTGCAATGTTCAACGCTCCGTCCATCATTTCCTTTGGTTTTTGCTGCGGTAGACTAGAGATAGTCATCAGTCCTGGTTCCTTCTATGATGTTGGCCAGGAAGAGGGTGAGATCGTTCCACGAACATTTTGACCTTCTTCTCTGTGTCCACTGCTTTCTGCTCTTCTTGGGGGGTAGATGGTTGCGCATGCCGTGACAGACAGTCCGAGGATTGTGGGATTCTGGTTTGTTCTCCACTGAGAAGTTATATGCTTGCAATTGGAGGATCCATTTTTATACTGATGCTCATGAAAAGCGCCAGTGTTGATGATTTAGTACTATGCTGAGCACCGGAAACCACTGGCTGAAATGAAGCACTCTCTAAAATGTTGGCATGTATAAGTCCAGCGGTGGTGGGGTGAACACCCCTCGCCCAGCAACATTACAAGGAGCAAACATTTAAATAACAGCACACTTGCGTGGTGTCGCACCCATGACGTAACGGATGCGTTAAGTGGGGTTGTCCCACCTTGCATCAGAGGAAGGAGTGCCCCGGGTATTTCCCCCTCAGGACCTGGCCAATTAGAGTGGTCCAGGTCACGTGACAGCCATTTAATAAAAAGGACTGCCGCAGAGGACACGCGTATGCAGTGGCCGACAGCAAGTTATTTCTGGCTCCGTGTGTTTATTATATCAGGCGCTGCGCAGTCCCATCATTTACGGGTCTGAATAGCGGTGGGTCCGTACCACCGCACTGGCGATGAGGTTGGGGGTGCCCCCGCTGTGCTCCGAGTGTGTGGTGGCTGCGAGTGGAGCTTCCAAACCCCGCGGCGCTCGTGCCCCCGGCGATTCTGTCATGTGGCCGGTGCTGTGTCCAACTCTGTGGTGCCTGCAACATCTACGTGGAACATCCCGGGTGAGTGCCGGCAGCCCCCATCAGCACGCATGTCCCGCTCCGTGCCTGCACATGGTCGCGGACAGCGCGCATGCGCGCTAGAGTCTTCTGGGCCCAAGTGGCATCATTGGGCTGCAAAAGACCCGCATTTCAGCACCGCAACGTCCACGGCTCCCCAGTGCACCTGGGTGAAGAAGGACAGCGTTCCCTGCTGCAGAGGAGGCGTGGTGACATCGCTGGCCCACAAGGGAGTGCCCACTGTACATCTTGCAGCAAGAAGGGAGTGCCCAGTGCGCACCTCACAGCTCCCCCCCAGTGAGCTACCACCCAGGCGATCACAATGTCCACAATCCCGCCAATAGAACCTTTCGTGGTGGAAGGACCCCCATCACCACAGGCACCCACATGGAAGGGGTGGGTGGAGCGCCTACTCATCTTCTTTGAGGCCACAAAGGTCCACAAAGACCAAAAGAGAGTAATGCTGCTCCCCCTTGGGGGTGAGGACATTCATCGCATCATGAAGTTGCTCTTAGAAGCTACGCCCAAGACTCATCATACCCTCATCAATGCCCTCACCGGTTACTTCGAACCGATAGCCAACCAGGACTATGAGCGTTTCGTCTTCCGCCAGGCCAGACAATTACCCGAAGAATCGCTTAACAAATTCCATGCCCGGCTCAAGAACCTGACATCCACGTGTAGCTTCAGAGACGAGACGGAGGAGATCAGAGGGCAGATAATACAAGGTTGGCCTCAGCAAAACTTTGCGAGCGCCTCTTGGAAGAATCGGGCAAACCACTGACGGATATCCTGACCCTAGGACGCACCAAAGAATTATCCAAAGCAAGGGTGGCCCACATGGAAGCGGCCCTACAATCACCTGTGAAGGTGGAACCTGTGAATGCGGTCACGACAAAGACCACCTATCAACCCTACAAGAGGGAACCAGCGGGTAACCCGCATGGGAACCAGCAGAAGTGTGGCTATTGCGGGGGACCACCTCACAAGGCTGCTGAATGCCCGGCGAGAGGCAAGCGATGCACCGGATGTGGCAGATTCAACCATTTTGAAAAGGTCTGCCGCTCGAAGAGATACCGGAAGCCAAGGACCACGGTCAACTTAGTGCCCGAAGGAGGTGGTGAAACCAGCAACATGGACAACGGTGAGTGTTAGAATGGGGAACCTCTGGTTGGCACAGGTAGGTACTTGTGACAAGCAGTGGTCCCTTCTTCTATTCAGGGCGAGAGAATTACCCATGCAGAACAACCCCTGCTCACCCTATAGGTAGTGTGGCGCGAGCAGTCAGGGCTAAACTTCAGGGCGCTGTCGGTTAAGCAGATATAATAACACACAGTAAATCACAACGATCCCCCACAAACGGACACCAGGCGTAAGTTGTATCAAAAATACGTATACTTTATATAAAGGATTCTTGGTTACGCAGGCATGTACAAGACCATAAATAACGGTTGCGAAATGGGAGCCACAAGATGATAATTAGGCACTGTTCTTTTCTTCAGTCACTTAGTCTATCACGAGCGCTTCGCAGTGCTCGGTTGGGTCGGTCCAGTCACGGTGATGCGCAGGGCACCCAGGGTACAGTGATACGGGGAAATCAGAACGTTGCGGACCCCGAGTCCGATAGAGAGTTCACTGTACCTGGGAACGTGCGATGTGCTTGGACGAGTCTTCGGGGGAGATGCAGGTTCTGCACCTCGAGGGTCTCCGGATCGAGAATCAGCGGGCGGCTCTCGGTAGACAGGTGCGGCCCCAGGCCTCCGATACGGACTGTGCGGGAGGTTACTTCAGCGGGCGGCACGGTCAGACTCTGGCTGGGGGTGAAGCGGGGCGACCGGATACGTTATGAAGTACGGGCGGCCGTCCGAGGCTGGATTTCACTTCCCAACTAGAAATCCGGCGGGAGGGCGAGAGGGCACCAAGCGCGCTCCAGTAGCAGACAGGTGACAGGGAAGCGGGACGGCCAGACTCGATGGGTCCAGAGCGACTCAGGTAGAGCGGGGCTCTCGGCGAGTGGAGGCGGCCAGGCTTCTGGGTGTCACGGCCCTAGGAGGGATGCGAAGGTGCGCAGAGCACTCCGGCTGGAGAAAGCACATGGCTCGAATTCTCAGACGAGCGGAGACACGGTGAACCCACTGGTCCTGGGGTTCAGTTCAGGGGGCAAGCTCTTCTTCCAAGCCCTTGGAGATGGTTGAAAAAGAAAGTGTCAAGTCTCTTTCAGTCTTTTCCTCTCCTTCCTCAGCAAGGCACCTACTGCAGGCCAATCCCTCAGGTCAGGGAAAGTTACTCCTCCTTCAGCTTCTTCCAGGTCCTTCTAGTCGGGCAGAGTTCCTTCGTGGTTCAATCTGGATCTGATTTCTTAGGAGCAGGGCTCCTGCTTTTATAGCACAATTCTTTTGTTCTTTGTCGCCAGGGGGCCTGGGTCTGGCTCAGTCCAGTCTTGGAGCACTTTGTTGTGGTGACTCTGCTTTTTCTTTTCAGCAGCAGGGCAGAGACATCAGACGCTCCACAGGGGGCGGAGCCGGCATTGTGGTGGCAGATCACAGGCCTATTCAAGAGTCAAGGTGTACTCCTCCCACCCATCCTGGTGTAATCTCTCTACCCACCACCTGGCAGCCAACCTGTCTCTTGGAATCCCCCAGCCCTGCTCCTTTACTGTTGCTAGGCAGAACACACACACACGCAGAGGCGGACTGGATGGTCAGATCAGTAAATACTAACTTTCTAAAAGCAGTATTTACAAACACAGGATATTAAAATAAACTTTGCTAAAAGAAGTATTTTATTATTCTGAGTTCAGGCATACTAAACATGACTTTCTACCATGCTCTCTGAGTCCACTGGGGTCACAGCGTGTAGTGATCCCAGCAGCCCATTCTGGCCTATGGAGAGCAGGTAGCCTTCAATAGTGAAAAACGAAAATGGCTGTAATTCACTATTAAGACATGCCACATACATCAGGGCATGTCCTACCTTATGCCTACAATGCACCCTGCGCTTGGGCCTACCAGAGGGGTGACTAACATGTAGTTAAGGGAAGGTTTAGGGACTGGCAAGTGGGGACACTTGCTCAGTCAGCGCGACGGTACCAGACCGCGCGCAGGTTCTGCGGTGGCAGATCCTAGACGCATTTTACTAGGCCGCTTCTGTGGGTGGCACAACCAGTGCTGCAGCCCACTAGCGGCATTTGTATCTACAAGCCCTGGCACCCCTGGTGCGCTCTACTAGGGACTGACAGTAAACCAAATAAGCCAAACAGGGAAGTCAATTCACATAATACATTTTACCATATGGAGCACTTGCACTGTGGCACTGGATGGCAGTGGCACAGTGCCCTGAGCAGCTAACACCAACACAAAAACACATTGAGGCACAGACAAAAATGGAAGGGTGACCCACGCCAATGGTGCCAGGTCTAACAGTGAGGAGGAAGAACGGGTGGTACACAAAGTACACATGATCGGAGCGGCGACTAATCGACGCAGGTGGCTTCCTGAGTGCCATATTCAAGTCGGTCAGAACGGTATCACGGCCGTGGTGGATACGGGAGCCACCATCAACATAATGTCTGCCGCTTTATACGAAACCATGCACCTGGCGCCCATGCTGCAGCCAACGGTAATAACAGTCTTCGCCTATGGTCAAGATAAGCCGCTGAGGATGCGAGGTAAGTTCGAGACGATGGAGACGCATGAGGCCCGATCAGTCACCACCATGGTGTATGTAACCGAAGATGGACAGGGCATGCTCTTAGGATGTCGTGCAGCGGAAGACCTAGGCATCGTGACCTTCGCGTTTGGCAATCATCGAGAATCTCTCCACCACATACTCACAGAGTTTACGTCTGTATTCAAAGGGATCGGAAAGTACAAAGGAAAAGAGATACACCTCCACATAGACTCACCTGTGCGGCCCATGGCTCTATGACATAGATGAGTGGCCTTCCATCTGCGCCCGCTGGTGGAACAAGAACTGATCAAGCTAGAACAGGCTGGCATTATCAAAAAAGTGACGGAACCCACACCATGGGTCTCCCCAATTGTGGTCACTCGCAAACCCAAACAACCTGGAGCTGTCAGAATATGTGTCGACATGTGACTGCCCAATGCCGCCATCAAAAGGGAGCGCCACATTATCCCGACTATTGACCTGATCGGTGAAATGGCCGGAGTGTGCTGGTTTTCAAAGCTAGACCTGCGGTCTGGATATCACCAACTTGTCTTGGACAAAGCCTCCAGGAACATCACAACATTTTCTACCCATTTCGGACTCCGCCGATACACTCGCCTGAGTTTTGGGGTATCCAGTGCAGCCGAGGTCTTTCAAAATGTGATCCACTAATTAATCATGGACATTCCGGGAGTCATCAATGTGAGCGATGACATCATGGTGCATGCCAACTCCATCTCCGAGCACAACGCACGCCTAACTCAGGTACTCCAGAGGATCCGAGATGCTGGACTCACACTGCATCGAGAAAAATGTGCGTTCCTCAAGACCAAAATCCAGTTCTTTGGTTACACCTTCTCGGCGGAAGGGGTGAATCCAGACCCAGATAAGTCCGTGACATGAAGAATGCGCCCACCCCGGCCAATGTCACTGAAGTCCGCATTTTTCTCTGAATGGTAAATTACTGTGGGCGATTCATCCGAGAACTCACGACCCTCCCTCAACCATTAAGGGATCTAACCAAGGACTCAGTCCCATGGATGTGGGGCGACGCACAGGCCCAGGCCTTCCAGAGCATCAAGGAGGCACTGTCAGCGGGTACCACCCTAGATTTCTTTGACCCACAAAAGATGACACTCGTTGCGGTGGATGCCGGTCTGAAAGTATTGGGGGCAGTACTGATGCAACACCGCCATGCCGAAGAAGATTGGGCCCCGGTGGCCTTTGGAGCTGCTCACTCACGGACACAGAACAACGATATTCACAAATCGAAAAAGAGGCCATCGCAATATACTGGGGGTGTCGTCACTTTCCCCTCTATGTGTACGGGAAGCCGTTCGTGGTGGCCACAGACCACAAGCCCCTCTTATCCCTCTTCTCAGGCACATCGTCGAAGGCCCCTCCCCGGATCGAGAAATGGATGCTGCAACTCCAGAACTACAACTATCGAGTCTAGTACCAGCCAGGGAGTCGCAACCCAGCAGACTATCTGTCTCGGCATCCGAGAGCAGCCACTGCTCAAGAGGAAGAAGACGCTGCCGATACGGAAGAGTACATCCGATGCATCACCGCCAGATCGTGCCCTCTTCCTCTCTCCATGAACACCCTGAAGTAGGAAACCGACAAGGATGAGTGCTTGCAGAGAGCCAAACTAGCTGTGAAGCACGGAAACTGGCACCGAGCCAGAGAAGAATGGAAGATACTTACGGCGGAGGCGCGACGGATCTTGGAAAGCTTGTACCACGTCCGAGAGGAACTAACGGAAGATTCCGCAGGATGTCTCATGCGAGGACATCGTCTGGTAATCCCATCATCTCTGACTGCCCGAGTGATTCAGCTGGCCCCCAGTGGTCATCAAGGAATGGTCAAAACCAAGTCAGGGCTACGAACAAAATTATGGTTTCCGCTGATGGATGAACTTGTGGAAGCTGCTGTTCGTGAGTGCCAGTGGTGCCAGGTGACCGGAGAAGCTCCCAAGCCCGCGCCCGTGATCACAGAGCCGAGACCCCTACGTCCCTGGGTGAGTGTCAGCCTTGAATTTGGAAGTCTTCCGGATGGGTGACACACTTTTGTGGCCATCGACACCTACTCCAAGTATCCGGAGGTGGAAATTGTCAACACGCTGAGTGCCGCTGAAATAATCCCGAAATTGGAAAAGGTAATAGCAACTCATGGCATATTTCAAGAACTGAAAACTGACAATGGACCTCCATTCCAAGGACAAGAGATTGCCACGTATTTAACCTGCCTGGGCATTCAACACCGGAGAATCACCCCTGGTTGGCCGCAGCCCAATGGGGGGTAGAGAGATTCATGTGAATATTGAACAAAGTAATTCGCATAGCCCATGAACGCCAGTAGCCCATGGAACTAGCCCTTTTCACGTTCGTGCGCAATTATCGGCAAACTCCTCATACCACCACCGGTCTGGCTCCAGGACATCTGTCCATGGGACGGGTCATCACAAACTCAATCCCTCACCACCCTCAGTGGTGCTCGACAGCGCTTGACATCCAGCGAATAGATGACCAGAGACGCCGAGTGCATGCTCGAGTCAGTCAGCATCGGGGAGCCCAGCAGGTACACCTGGAAACGGGGTGACAAAGTTCTACTCATAAACTGCATGGCAAACAGCAAATTCAGTCTCCCTTATGAAAGGCACCCCTGGACTGTAGTTCACGTGAAGGGTACCCGAGTGACGGCCAGGCGACGTGGCGAAACAGTAACTCGGAACATCTCCCACTTTAAGAAGTTCCACGTGTCAATGACTTCATCGTCGGCTGGTGATCTGGTGACTGTAAACCGGCCTTCCGAAGATGCAAAAGCTTCCCCCTGAAATGGCTGCTGAACCTCCCCGACCAACCTGCACTCAAGATACCGAACTGACTTCAAAGCCTGACACTTCTGGAGCCGGTGGTGCCAAAGAGTCGGAGAGCTCATCGGAAGTCCCTAGTCCTGCTCAGAGTGGCAAAGCGGAAGAACAAGTGAGTGGGCATTGAAGCTCACAGTATCGGCTCCGACGAAACCCTGAGCCGGCCCGTAAGCTGAAGGACTACTTCACGTAAGACTGTTCTAATCATTTTGGACATTGTGAATTGTGGTTATCCCCTATAGTTAATGTGGGGCTCATGTTTTGTTAAACAATTGTTTTGGGGAGGAATGTGGTGTCGCACCCGTGACGTAATGGATGCGTTATGTGGGGTAGTCCGACCTCGCATCGGAGCCAGGAGTGCCCCAAGTATTTCCTCCTCAGGACCTGGCCGATTAGAGTGGTCCAGGTCACGTGACAGCCTTTAATAACAAGCATTGGCATAGCCAAAAGGCCTCACCTTTGGGACTATAAGTGTTTAGCCATGCAACAGTTGATGTTGTTGCACCAAGGACATTGTGCTGCATAACTAAATACTTATAAGGTCCCAAAGGCGAGACCTATTGGCTATGCCAATGCTTGTTGCTATTTCCATGTGTGCTACATTCAGTAGCATACTTAGGGCCTCATTTACCACTGGTGCGTCACTTTTTTTGATGTACTGGCATTGCAATGTGCTTACTCATATTCACAAGGCTGCACAAAGTCACCCTGTGTGACTTTTCATGTGCCTGTAAATATGAGCCCTTTTAACGCATTACGTGAAAGCGTTGTTCCATGGGTGTTGCTGTTGGTGTTCCCATGCAACATACATGGAACCTGACACATTCCCCAATTTACAACTTTTTGTAAACCTGGGGATGCGTCAGAATCCCATACCTTCTCGTGGGAGGTGCTAAAGTGGCACAATGAGAAGAAATACCTTTATTTCTCCTCGTTTGTTGCTCTTTGTATATGTGCTGTATTCTGCAGCACACATAGAAGGAGGAAAATATAACAAATTATTGTTTTTGTGCAGGAAGGTGTACCTTCCTGCACATAAACAATCATCCCCACAACGCAGGCACCCTTGAAACATGATGCAAGGGTGTCTGCTTTGATGCACGGCTGCTGTTTGTGCGCCAGCGCAGGGGAGAAGGACACTATTGCTTCGTATCTTGTATATACGACGCATTTTTGCACTTTTATTTTGATGCACAGAATTACAGCAGGAAGTCTAGCTGCCCTGCCATGTGTCAAAATATAGAAAATGAGGACCCTAGGGCCTAGTGGGACTAATGTAAAAACCATGTCTGCATCTTTTTTCCTGAATGCTTATATAGGTCCCTTTAAACTTGTGTATCAGAATAGAAACAAAGGCTCTTTTCACAACTATGAACATCGCAGACAGTACTAGCGAAACTGGTTGACAAAATCAGTGAAGCTGCATAAAAAGTAATTTTCTGTACCTTAATGTCACGGACATAAATTCCGTTTCCACAATCCTATCATCCAGAGGCAAGCCGCCTTTAATATTCCGATAGGGTATGCTCTGCTCATGGTCTTCATTTATTTAATTTCAGATGCATTTTACTTATTTTTGTGGCGCTGTTTTTTGTCACTGGCGGGTTAATATCAATTTCAGCCTCACTTCATGTTAAGGAGGGATGATGGATAATTCATAGGCTGGTTTGCACTCCGTTCTGACTGTATAGCAGTGGTTTTCCGTGGTTACGGGTTTCAGTATTTAAAGCTATAATTACATTGTGGACGTGCTGTGCACGTGTTGTGAGATGCACGTAAACGCTCCTGCAGGAGGGTGCGTGTAGACAGGCTGTGAAATCCCCTCAAACTCACTGGCTCCAGTGGGGAAGGGCAAATTTACATATCCTCCTTCCGTCACAGACCCGTCAGCACGCTAACTCATTCACGCACGCATTCATTGGTGGGGCCCATAACACCAACACTTACACGTCAAACTTCGAGTCTGCACAGGAGGAATGAAGCGCTGGACATGTGGGGGTACCTTATTACCTATAGGAAGAGAAGTCTTTACATTATATACACTACATATGTCTACACTCATAGGATCCTAACTTTAACATCAAGGCACTCCACCACTTGGTCGATGGACCAATTAGCTGGACTGGTTGATGGTGATTTAGAACCAGCTAAACACATTTAAAGTTTCGGAACTATTCAATTGATCAATACCTTATTAAGGAAACACGGACTCAGAATTTGTTAATAAATGCTTATTTTATCTAATTAATTTACTTTCATTGGCATAATCAGTTTTCAGTCAAATCAGAATTCCAACGTAAATTTCGTCACGAATTTGCATAATCATTATATTTACCTACATTTTTATATAGTTGACCATTTCCCGAAACCCGTCAATCCTGCATAAATCAAATCCCTTCTGGTAAAATCGTCCAAGCAATTGCATGCTACGACCCAAATAAGTCCGGGAAAAGTTAATTTGCTCGGCATGACTCAAAGGTATCAAAAGTACCAAGCAATCGTACAAGCAAATTGATCAGCCGTCACCAACGAATATATGTTCTTACCTCGCATTCATGTTCCACGCATGGCTTTACCACGCAAATTTTACTCCGCAAATGTCTTCACCTCGCAGCTTTCTTCTTCGATGTAATCTACCACGCATTCAATATGCAAATCGCTTCTGCACGTAAAACGAACAAAACATTACAATGACATTGATTGGCTATAAAAAATTTGATGTGGTTATTTTAGAAGTGTTTGTCTTTTGTCTCTTTCAATGAACCTCCACTGGTCCCCAAGCAAGATGGCGCAAAATCTTTTCAGTGAAGGTCACTTTCTAAATTTGATAAATAAATTTAAATTACACTTTTAGTCATGTAGTAAAATGATTTTTAAAGTGGTTTCTAATTATTATTTTAATTAAAATTATCGTTGACCCACTAAAAAGATAGAAAGCAGCCATCTACAGAATTCAGACTGTTGTGTGCGATTCGAGAAAGCAGATTCTAATTTTGACCGTCACTGCCATCTAGTGTCTAAAGTAAGTACACTTTTTATTAAACAATCATTGCTATCCAAGCATATACAATTAATTTTAAAGATTTTCCATAATTAATTTTTTTAATTATACTTTATAGAAATTTTCTGTGGAGAGTGACAAGTTCATCTGGTCATTTGGTTGAAAAAAAAAGTATGTATCTTTTAAAATGTCAGTTTCCTTGTAATTTTTTCTCTGTTTAAGAGTGTACGTCAGGGAAGTTGTTGGTCAGTGTCTGTGGGCTAGTGTTTTTTTTTTTGTTACTATGCCGGCTACTTACGTCAGGGAAGTTGTTGGTCAGTGTCTGTGGTCCAGTTTTTTAAAAATTGTTACTCCACCAGGTATTTACGTCAGGGTAGTTGATGGTCAGGGTTTGTGGTCCTTTTTTTTTTTTTGATACTCTGTTGGCTACTTACCTCAGGTAGAATGTTGGTCAGTGTCTGGGGGCCAGATTAACTTGTCTTACTCCGCCTCCTACTTACCTCAGGGAAGTTGTTGGTCAGTGTCTGTGGGCCAGTTTTTTTTTTTGTTACATTACCGGGTACTTTTCTCAAGGAAGGTTTTGGACAATGTCTGTGGGCCAGATTATTATTTTTTTGTTACTCCAACAGCTACTTACCTCAGGGAGAGTGTGGGTCAGTGTATGGGGACCAGATTTTTTTATTGCTTGTCAGCTGCTTACTTTCCTCTTTGAGGGTGTTTGTCAGTGTCTGGGGGCGAGATTAACTATTCTTACTCCACATGGTGCTTACGTCAGGAAAGTTGTTGGCCAGTATCTGGGGGCCTGATTTTTTTTTGTTACTCCGTCGGGTACTTACCTTAGGGAACGTGTGGATCAACATTTAGTAACTTTTCTAATTAAGATTTGTTAAAGAAATTTTATATTTCTAAATTAGAATTTTAAAATATGCTATCTCTTTATTTTTTCTTACCAGATATCTCTTTGAGAATTGAATTGAGAATTCAGTGTTTTTCATTGTTCCTTATTTTAGAAAAGTAAGTTCTTCTTGAAACATCAGTTGCAAGAAAAATTAAATAAACGAATCTGCAGGTAGAATTCAAACAACTTTTTTTAATTTATTTTTTTAATCCTCTATTATAGGAACCATCATAATCTGTTTATTAAAAATTAAATTGCAGCAATTCCAACAATACCTTTGAGATTCAAACTTCACCACAGAAGAACAAAGAAATGCAATCCTCAGGTACCAAACTAAATTTTTTACTTAATCTGTTAAAAAATTCTATAATTAACTCTTGTTTTTCTCAGATATTAAATCTTTCAATAATGTAGCACATTTACTTTGTTTGTATGACGTTACTATTAAAGGCCCGCTGCATCGTTGAAGGTGAGGGTCTTTTACAAAAGCAGCGGAACATTAATAGCAGTATAGCCCTGCTAACAAATTTAATAAATAATTTTGTAAGAAATTGGAATGTTTCTTTGCGTGCCTTTTCTGGCCCCCCATCCCCTCTTTTGGAAGGTCATGGTTTTTTAGGGGTTTTGGGGGGGCAACCCCCCCAACCCCCCCCTCTTTTTTAAATATACCTTAACCACGCATGTGTTGCAACGTAAAATCTATTTCCATGCATAACCTTTTCCATGAATATGCCTTTACCTCGTATAAGTTTACAACCCTTTTCTGTTGATAAGTATTACTTGATAAAGGCATATTTATTGTTAAAGGTAATCTCCGATGCCTGTCCATGTTGGCTTGGATAAGACACCATTGCATAACTGTTTTCCACATATGATATGTTTTCGGTAGTTTATCAGTTTACACTACACTGCAGGGGCAGAGCTATGTCCCCAATTACAATATTCCAAATACATGCGCCCTCCCCTCTCCAGCTCGCTTTTTTCAAGGTAATACCCCATCCCTGCATCACTTGTAATAAAGTGGAAGTGTCTTTCCGTTTCAAATTACCTCCTCATCGCAACTGAAACGGATTTTTTTTTTTTTAATTTTTTTTTTGGGGGGGGGAGCCCCCCCAACCCCCCCTTTTTAAATTTTTTATTCTAAAAGATACTTAGTATCTCTTAGTTAATGTATACGTTTTAAAGTCTTTTAGTGGTTACATCGCATGCGTTAAAATGCATGGGTGTTAATGGATATGCGTGGAAACAATTATGTTTTAGTGTCTGTTTTCAGTTTTTAATTAGTTGTTTTAACTTTATCTTGCATCCATTTGAAAATTTGAATTAATCTTTTTTTTTGCATTTAAATTTAGGTACCACAAATCTTCTGTAAAAGAAAGCACCTGTATATTTTAATAAAAGTTTACTAATTTATCCTCCTTTTTTTACAGGATCATCAACTGAAAATTCAAGTCGCCAAGCAAATTACGTACAATCAAAGCGGGGTAATAGATTATTGATATTTGGTGGCTACATTTACTGTAAAGATCGTTTAGCTGAGCCCAGGTGTCATTGGAGGTGTGTAGAATCTTTCTCATCACATTGCAAAGGCAGAGCGGTTACTCTGGGAGACATAGTGGAGAGGTCCACAGAGCATAACCACTCTGCCTCTGCAATGGAGATAGAAGTGAGGGAAAATCTACAGCAGATACAATTTTTGGCTGCCACCTCAAATGAACCCTGTGGCTCAGTTTTACGGGAAGTTGCACAAAACATCCCCATGCATGTTTCCAGTAATATGCCCTCAATCCTCAATTTAAGGCGCATGATCCAAAGAACAAAACAGGCCATCAATCCACACGCTTTAAGACCACAAACCTTCTCCGATATTAACATCCCCCCAGAACTAACTGTGACTTTTACTAATGAAACTTTTCTCTTACATGATAATAATAATCCACAAAAACGTCTTCTAATTTTCTCTACAACACGTAATTTGGCCACCCTTGAAAATACTGAAATTTGGATGATGGATGGTACTTTTAAGTCCACACCCCATCCTTTTAACCAAATTTATACTGTTCATGGCAATATTAACAGCACAACTGTCCCCTTAGTATTTGGATTGCTGCCTGACAGACAATCTTCCACTTACACTGAATTTTTATCAGTTATAAAAACCAAAACTCTAAACAAAAGTCCTAGGAAAGTAATTATTGATTTTGAGATTCAAATGATAAATACAATTATTAAATAATATCCAGAAACCCAAATTCAAGGTTGTTTTTTTCACTTTTCCCAGGCATATTGGAGAAAAATACAGAAAACTTCCTTAGCAGTGGATTATGTGTCAGACAGCAAACTACAATATGAACTCAAAAAACTTACAGCTTTGTGTTTTGTTCCTCCTGATTTTGTAGATGACTTCTACACTGCAATTGTTCAATCAGATTATTCTATAGCAAATGAAGAGAAATTGGCACCTTTTTTAAATTATTTGAAGGGAACCTGGATTGGTAATCTTAGCAGGTCAGGTTGCAGGAGGAAGCCAAGGTTCCCCATTGAGTGGTGGAACTGCTACTTAACTTGCTTAGAGGGAGGTGCAAAGACAAACAATTCCATCGAAGGATGGCATAACTCGTTTAATAAATCAATTGGTAGGAGTCATCCAAACTTTTATCATTTCTTGGAAATTTTAAAAAAAGAACAACGTTTTCAAGAAATGAGGATGGCTCAGTCACTTTCTGGTACTCTTAATCCTCGAGTGACAAGACGTAGCAAAGAGATGAGTGAAAGACTCCAATCAAAATTGCAACTATTTCCTTTAATGGGCACGTCTGACTACCTTGAAAGTATTGCGTATATTATTCATTTATAGCTTCCTTTTCATCCATGTGAATTGATCGCCTGTTTTACTCAACTTCCAAAAGATTTAATTGACATTTTTCAAAATTTACCCAATTACCTCCAAAAAAAAAAAAGAATTTCACTTTCTTGCCAACTTGCTAATCTTTTCTTAGAACTGCCAGTATATCAGTTGTGATTTAATACTTTTTTTCCCCAAAACTTATCTCATTTTCATATTTTTGTCTATTTACAAAGTTAGGCAAGGTATAGTTTTACAAATGTGTCTGCTTTCGTTTTAGATTGCTTTTATTAACATTTTTTTATCCAAAAATGTTTTGTGTTAAATTTTGCATGTTTTGGCATCTTGCATGGGGATCAAAGTGTATTTATTAGAAATTTAATATCAAACTCACCACACAATTTGATTTATTCTCAAACATCTTTCCTTACAGTAAATGTAGCTCCTACATTAAGATCAAATCCTTATCGCACCCCATCGTCATGCCATTGCATTTTGAGCGGCATCACCGACTGCTTAAAAGGTGTAAAACAATGTGTGTTTTCAAAAATTCTTAATATTTAAAATGTTATTAAGTTTGAGATCACAAAATAAATTGTGCTTCTTTTAAAAATAAATGATATTTTGTTTGGAAAAATTTCTTGAAATTTTTGTAATCAATTAATAAAACTTTTAACTGAAAAATGGCTTAATTTATTTGCTTTTTTTTTTTGTTTGTTTCATAGTGACATATGTTTTATAAAAAAATAAATTGTTTAATAGGTTAATAATAATTGCATTGATCTTTTTTTAAAGTTAATACTCAGGGATTTTTTCCCCCGCTATAAAATAAATACCTGGGTATTAAATACACTACCCCACCCAATACCCCTGTATCCCAGGCATCCCGCCCCTTAAAGTTAGCGTCATAATTTCATGTTAAGTATTCTTCGAAGTATTTCACATTAATAAGGAATCCACACGTACAATTTAATACTCAGGATTTTTTCCCAACTTTTTAAAAAAAATACTTGAGTATTAAAACACCACCCCACCCAATACCCCTGTCTCTCAGGCATCCCGCTCCTTAAAGTTAGCATAGTTATTTTATGGTAAGTAATCTTCAAAATATTTCTCATAATTTAGGAATAGACACTCTCAATTAAAGTTAATACTCAGGGATTTTTTTTCCCGCTATAAAAAAAATACCTGGGTATTAAAAACACTACCCCACCCAATACCCCTGTATCCCAGGCATCCCGCCCCTTAAAGTTAGCGTCATAATTTCATGGTAAGTATTCTTCGAAGTATTTCACATTAATAAGGAATCCACACGTACAATTTAATACTCAGGATTTTTTTGCCCCACTTTTTAAAAAAAATACTTGGGTATTAAAACACTACCCCACCCAATACCCCTGTCTCTCAGGCATCCCGCTCCTAAAAGTTAGCATAGTTATTTTATGGTAAGTAATCTTCAAAATATTTCTCATAATTTTGGAATAGACACTCACAATTAAAGTTCATACTCAGGGATTTTTTTCCCCGCTATAAAAAAAATACCTGGGTATTAAATACACTACCCCACCCAATACCCCTGTATCCCAGGCATCCCGCTTCTAAAAATTAGCTTATTATTTTTTTGTTAAGAATTCTTCCAATTTTTCTCATATATAAAATTTAGAGACTCATTAATTATATTTAATACTCACGTATTTTTTTTTCCCCACAAGAAAAAATACCTGGGTATTAAAAACACTACCCCACCAAAAACCCCTGTATCCCAAGCATCTTGCTCCTAATAGATAACACACCTAAAGGATAGCGTACTATTATCTTGAAATATTTATTCATGCTTTTTAAATAAAAACGATGAATTCTTTAATTGAAACATCCAACATTTAAATAACTTCAACCTAATAAACATAGCCTTAAGCTCATTTAGTAAAAATCATCAACATACAATCTACGTTCAATAGGTGTGTCTGAAACATAGGTGTTTTTATTTACTTCCACCAACCATTGAAACAAGCTGAAAACACACCTTAGACAGTAAAAAAGGACTACACTAATGACGTTGACGCAGGACGTAGCAACGTTTCAGATGAAGATTCCGATGAAGATGCGTGGTAAAGACGGTCGTGGAAGAAGAATGCGTGGTGAAGACGTCTACGAGGTAAGTGTTGCGTACTAAATGTTCCTCGTTGTAACGCCATCGTGGTAAAGGATGTTTCCCGTCACCAACGAGAAATTCAGTACGCACTTCTGGAACGCACTCGCTTACACACCCCTACCCTCTTCTAAGTTCCCCTTTTTATAGTAAATTCTAAGATAACCTGCAACGTTTTCTAAAAATCAAATGTCCTGATTGGCTAAGCTCCTAAATTTGAAATATGGGACGCCGTTCCCAGGGTTTCTTGGTTCTCAGGGAATCGAATATGTCATCTTTTAGTTTGTACAGTTCTCATGCGACAAGTTCTGAAGTATCAACATGTAGACCTCTGGTGACAGGTTGCCATTGTCTTTTCTGTCAGTCACACTAGTTGAGTCTTGGCAATCCTCCACGTACCTATCCTTGACAAGCACCACAGTGCCCAAAGTTGAGGTCGCCTGGAGATCATCAGAGCCATCCGAGTCTGCGCAGTAGACATTGCGCTCACACGACGGTGGCCACTTCTGAACTCCATTTTGAATATTGCGGCCTAGTAGGCCCGAATGCCAACTTAAGCAAAACAAACATAAAAAGTAATTATTACACGGAAATGAAGATTCAAATGTTTAAACCCACACTAATCCCATTATATATTAGTATTTTCCTAGCTTATAGCAACATTTAAAGCAATAATACTCACCATTCCGCCATACCAGGAGCACAAACCATCACAAAAGCAACATAAATCATGCAAGTTCTATACCAACACATTCTACGATTAATTTGCGTACCACAGTTATTAATTAAAGTTATTAGCCATGCATTTTGCAATTTAGTCCCACGTGTAATTCGTGTTTATTAAGGTGTAAGGTTGATTAGTGATATCACTGCAAACAATTAGTACAGGTTAATAATTAAAATGATTATGTAATCAGTGTTTTCATGCAAAATAGAGATGGTAAACAAAATTTCGTTTTACCTGCTCCAACAATCCCCCCTTTGGTGATTTTTAATATCACCACAAATCCCACTAAATTTCAGTAACATTTTTATGGAAATGAATTCTAAGTTCTCTTACTCAATTGTGTTACATCATAGTTTCCCATGTTTCATCCTCTCTTGTTTTCCTTATACATACTTTTTTTCCACTCTTTCAGTTCTGTATCTTCAATTTCTCGTTCTTTTATTTCTTTTCTTTCTTTTTGCAACTTCCCTTTTTATCTCATTTTGTAATTTTCTTCTTTTTATACATACACATCCTAGTCTTAAAATCAATATTAGTATTCCCACACAAGTCACTGGTATTAGAATCCTACCTACAAATGAACTACCTATTTTGATTAAGAAGCCTTTTATATTAGAAAACCCTTTACCAATCTTTTCCCAAACACTTTCAACCTCCAGTGGAACAATTTCCTCATGCAAGTCTGCTATATTATTTATTTATTTCTTCAAATCTTGACTCTCGTCAGGAATGTAAGTACAACAATGTTGCACCTTCAGCATTCCGCAGACTCCTTCCCCCTTTGCCAAAATAATATCAAGGGCAAGTCGATTTTGCATCACCATGGCTCTCATGGCAACCATTTCGGTATTTACCAGTAAGAACCCTCCAGCAGTGCTTGTCGATAAGCGATCCACTACTGTAGACAATTTGCTAATTTTATGCGCATTCAGAGATATTCCAACTGCTGGTATCAGTGCTCCAAAGATATCCCCTACAATTTCTGACCAACTTTCTCTCCTTCTACGTGTTAGTTGCCTACCTATCTCATGCACACCGTCTTTTCCCCTTCCCACGTGAAATATCTTTGGGAAGACCAGGCCTAGGTAACATGTGTCATACCAATGGTCCGGCAACCGATAATAAGCTTTGTTCCCGCAGATGAAATATAATCCAGGGAATACTGGATCGTTTCCTCCTTTAAATCCCCATCCTCCCATGATTCTATAGGAATCATGGCATTCACTCGCACCTATAAAATAATTATCATAAACAGTTTCATTTTGCCTAATATACAATTTCCCTCTCTGAGGCCAATCTAAAGCCATAGCCGGACTGGTTTCTCCCTTCAAATATTTTTCCTTTTCCACATCCCAAACTGTCATCTCTCCTTTTTCCGCAGGTATCTTTCTTTGCATCTTAATTCTCCTTTCTTCAACCATGTCCAAGAAGGTCTTTTTTTGTTTTCTCAGACTACAAGTAAGATTATTCTTAAACACTTCTTCTAAAGTTAATTCTCTAGTTTCTAAGAAATATTCACCTAAGACTTTACCAGGTTTTATCTTATTTAATCCAGGAACTACAGGTACTTGTGAGAAAATATTATCTACATCAGAATAATAATAGTCTATTTTCTCTGTTTTATAAAAACAAACTCGCTAATACACTACATGTTATCCCATATGTCACCGGAAGGTGGTGATAGGTAACACCCTCTGATACTGATGCAGGTAACTGCATGCAAACATAACAATTTCTAACATCCATAGTCTTTACATATTCATACAATAACTTTGAAAAAGCGTTATTAGAAAAATCTGTTATAGATCTATCCTTATGTAAGTCAGTTTTATCTATCAATTTAGTTGTATGAGTATCATGAACCTTCCCTACATTAGTCTTATTCTCAATATGACTCTCTACCCTTTCGAACGTTACTCTAAACGAAATTATTAGAGCTAATATACTCCATAGAAGCATTAGTAATTCTGTCCAACAGCAGCACACCTTGCACCATCTTTGAAGGAACCCACATGTAGGTTTTCTTCCTTCAGTGTTTGCCATTTCGGAAATGGTCTGTGTCTTTTGACTTAGCCTCTTTTATTCACAACCAGCTTTTGTCTAAACCCAAGGCTCTAAGCGCCTACCTGGTTCCCTTTTTGGTTATATATCTTATCCAGTAATTCAATCTCTCTGCAACTTCTTCTTGTCGCTTTAGTCTGGCATTTGATAATCTTTTACCTTGTTTTCACAATCCTGATTCAGAATTTCCTGAACATCCATCTCTTTTCTGATATCGGACAAGATAACTCTCAGGATCTGCGACTCTTCTTCCTCTTCAACTACTTTGCTTACAGTCACACTTAGACTTTCTTGGCTGTCTGCTTCCTCTTGTATTTCAGGAAGTGCCACATATGCCCATTCCGGTGACTTATACTTCTGGTTGGGTCTCTTAATTCGCTTTTCTTTCTTCAAATGTGCCTGATCAGTGTCTTCTGGTTTCTCTTGACTGGACACTTCATTCAATTGTTCTGCTTTAGATGTTTTTACTCTTGTCAATCGATACCTCAGTCTTTTTATTTTGTTTGGCCAAATTTCCTCCTTTGCTGGCCTTTTCAGCCTAGTTCCCTTCTCACCTCGCTCAGTTTTCCAAGTTCTTTTCCTCAAGACTCGTCCTTCTTGTGCTTCTCCTTCACTTTCTTCAGATTCGGTCTCGGCTTGACCCTTATCTCTTTAGATTTTTCCTTCATGATCTCCTGTTCCCTGTCTAAAATGTTCCCTCCTCGTGTTTCTTCCACACCATCTCCCTGTTGACTTACTGTCCCTTCTTCTACCTGGATGTGTGTAGTCCCTACACCTCATCTGGCATCTTCCGCAATAATCTTACCCTCACTCTTTGTATCTAATTCCTCACTTTCTAGTTCTATACTCTCAGGTGGAATGTCTCTCGTATTTTCATGTGGGGCTTCTTTATCAAGGATTTCCTTGTCAGTTTCCTTAATATTCTCCTTTACCTTTTCCTGTACTCTCGCCTGTTCTGTCTCTGATTTGGAGCTAGTATCCAAAATTTCCAGTAGTCTCCTTAATGGCAAATTCTCTTGTTGTGGAACTTGACTTGGTTCCAACTCTCCCCTTCTCGGAGCTTGTCTTGCTCTGGTTTCTTCTGATTCTGACTGGTATCCGATTCTCCCAAATATTCTTCCTCAGGTCTATTTACAGGACTAGGGATCCGGAGAGTATGACTCGCATGAATCCAATTCTTTACTCTGGCACATTTAACAGCCGTCGTCGTGGTCCAAATAACTTGACGTGGTTTTCCCCAACGTGGGAACAGACAATTTCTCTTTCTATGCACTTTGATCCTCACCCAGTCTCCTGGACTTAAATCATGCGCTGGCTTCTTTTCAAGGGTGGTTGCATCTGATCCAACCTGATGAAATACAGAATGAACGGAATCAGCCAACCCTTTGCAATAATCCAATACGAAGTCATCAGATATAGGCAGTAGTTTGTTGACAGGAATGAAAACATGTCTCATCGCTCTACCCATAACAATCTCATGGGGACTCAGTCCAGTATTCCTATCCGGAATCGATCTAATAGTCATGAGCACTAGAGGCAAGACATCAGGCCATTTTAATCCTGTGGCCAAACACGTTTTTCCCAATCTGTTTTTAATGGTGCCATTCATCTGTTCCACTACTCCAGAAGCCTCTGGACGGTTGGCACAATGCAGTTTCTGTTGTACATTCAATGCTTCACAAATCAATTTTATGATTTCATTTTCAAAATGCTTTCCTCTATCTGACTCAATCGTAACTGGGAAACCAAACCTAGGAATGAACCCTCTCAATAGGAGTTTCGCTACGGTAACCCCATCACTCCTTCTTGTTGGATACGCTTCCACCCAGCGTGAAAACAGAGAAACAACCACTATGACATACCTTAGTCGATTACATGGGGGCATTTCAATAAAATCAATCTGCATTCTGGTAAAAGGACCTCCCTCCCGTCCTATCGTTCCCAGACTCACCACCGTTTTCCTTCCTGGATTGTATTGCTGACATATTAGGCATCTCTGACAAAGGCTCTCAGCTACAAGCCGGAATTTTGCATTATACCAGGTCTGTTTGAAAAGTCTAATCATGGCATCCCTACCCACATGGGCTTGTCCATGGTACAACCGTGCCATGGTAGAGATCATGCTATCAGGCATTACTGGTCTTCCATCCCAATAAACCCAAACTCTGTCTGCCTCTCGTGGTGCACATCCTGACTTTATCCACTGTTTCTTTTCTTCTTCTCCTGCTTCTTCCTGTAACTGCCTTACCTCCTCCCAAGTACTCACAGTGTTAGTAAAAAGTAAGGGACATGAGTTAATTTCCTTTTCCCTGTTTTGATTGACTGAATTTTGGTTGCGCGCACAATATTGCGCTATGTCATTTGCGAATCCATTACCCGCCGACACATAATGAGTACTCTTCTAATGGGCTATGCATTTTACTACCGCTAATTGCTAAGGTAGCTGTATCGCCTCAAGCAACTTACCAACCACTTCTACATTCCTTATAGGAGTTCCACTCGACGTCAAGAATCCTCTTTGGGACCAAATCTGCCCAAAATCATGCACAACTCCAAATCCATACTGACTATCAGTAATTACAGTTATCCGCAGATTCTTTTCCATTTGCATGCTCTTGTCAATGCAAACAATTCAGCAACCTGAGCTGATCTCACTCCTTTCAAACATGACACTTCCAATACAGCCGCTACAGTACACACTGCGTACGCTGCACTCAAAATTCCTTCTTCAGTTCTCAGGCATGACCCATCCACAAACATCACATGGTCACTTTCTTTCAAAGGTACATCTTTTATGTCCGGACGTGGTTTGGGGCAAAAATCAAGCACTTCCAGGCAATCATGGTCCACGTCATCCTTCACTTCCACATTTACAGCATCAGGCAGCAATGTTGAGGGGTTCACACTGAGACACATCACAAGGCTAACATTTGTAGCACCCAAAATGACTTTCTCATATCTAGTTAGACGACTATGCATCATAAATTGAAGGCGGCTCCTTGTATAAAGGATTGCAAAGTCTTGGGGTACAAAAACTCTCACAGGGTATCCCATCCCAATTCCTTCACTCTGTTCCAAACTCTTACAGGTAGCAGCTACTGCTTTCAAACAACCAGGCAACGCTACAGCTACAGGATCTACTACAGCTGAGAAATATGCAATTGGTCGTCTTAATTTCCCATGCTTCTGTACTAACACAGAAAGTGCACATCCATCTCTCTCACTGCAATAGAGTTCAAACTCTTTTTCATAGTCGAGCATTCCAAGAGCCGGGCCTTCACACAAGCTGTCTCTCAATTGTTTAAAAGCCTTCAATTCTTCTTTGTTCAATTCAAGGGGGTCTTTCACATCACTCTTCGTCAAGTGTACCAGGGGTTTCGCAATCAGTGAAAAGTTGCTGATCCACTGACGACAGTATCCAACCATTCCAAGAAACATTCTCACTTCTCTTTGAGTCATTGGTGCTCTCATTCCTTTTATTATTCTGATCCTGTCTACAGTCACCTTCCTCAGACCTTTCTCAATTTTATGGCCTAAATATTGTACTTCCTTTTTGCAAAATTGTAATTTCGATGGGGATCCTTTAAGTCCTCCATCCGCTAAATGATTCAGTAATGCAACTTTATCTACCACACAGGCTTCTCAGGTTACCACCAATAGGTCATCGATGTATTGCACCAGTACTGAGCTCTCATGCATTTTTAAATCTTCCAGGGATTTCTTTAGGATCTGATTAAATATCGATGGACTTTCTGTATACCCCTGTGGGATTCAGTACCATGCCAAGGTACGTTTGCCGAACCGGAACGCCAAAATCTATTGGCTGTCAGTGTGCAATGGAATACAAAAGAAAGCGTGACACAGGTCGATGACCGTGTACCATTCCGCATCATGAGGAATCTGATATAGGATCACTGAAGGGTTTGGTACAATGGGACAACACGGTACAACAATATTTTATTCACTTTTCTCATATCTTGCACTATCCTGAAAGTCTTGTTAGGCTTCTTCAAACCCATAATCGGTGAATTACATGGACTGTTCATTATTTCTCTCAAGATTCCTTGTTCAATCATTTTGTCTATTATAGAAGTGACTCCTGCAATTATTTCTGGTGTCAATTTATATTGGGGAATATTCGGGTAACTTATTCCTTCCTTTACAGTTATCTTCACAGGGTCTACCCTTTTCATCAATCCCATATCTTCTCCTGTGAAATCCTGCACTTCAGATCTCACTGTTTTCTTTAATTCCTGAGGCAATTCTTCTGGGTCAAATACAACAAATGCCTCAGTGATTTCAGGTTCCAAATTAGCCATTGTCATTCTATATAGTACATACTCATCAGGAGTCTCAAAAGCTATGCCATCCGGAGTACAGAAAATCGTGTAGTTCATTTTACACAACAAATCCCTCCCTAACAAATGTACAGGGCTGGTATCGCACACAACAAAACAGTGCATGTCAGTAAATTTCCCTATCTTAATTTTAACAGGCTCGGTAAGATACGTTTTTATTTGTCTATTGGAGACTCCAACTAGTGTCATCCGAGAGAGGAAGATTTTTGACGTCAGCTGATCTAACATTTGAACGAGTAGCACCAGTATCTGCTAGGAAAGTAATATTTTCATAATTTACCTTTCCATCAACAAAAGGGTCTGTCTGGCCTACCTCTAGAGTTGCGCCAAGTACGCACTCCTCTTCCTCTCCTCGGCACCGTCAATAACTCTCTTCTGACTCACTCTCATCGCGCTGCAGCCAATACTGCGAAACAGCACTAGCGTGCGGTAGCTTTGTTACCTGTTCCTCGGTGTAGAATCCTGTCTCATTACTGTATCTATGAGGGTTTACGCTCTGTGGGAAAGGTGGCTTTGGCACCTGACACTGTTGGGCAACAACCAGCTGCTGTCGCAGTGGTTGACAACTCACCTCATTCTACTCCTGTGGATTCAACGATGCATTATCACCATTAGTACTCGGGGGCAATTTACACTCGGATTTCCAATGTCCTAATTTTCCGCAATTATGACATGGCCACTTCTTTTTGGCTTTGTCTATACTAATCTGTCCCTTTCCTTTTCCAATATTAGGTTTTAGTCTCACATGGCCCATGCCATTTGCATGTTCGATCAACTGGGCTTCTTGTCTTTCAGCTACCTTAACCTGAGCCCACATAGCTTTTTCTTTCAGCTTGCGCTGCTTTGCTTCAATTTCGCCGCTAAAATATTTCGCATGTCTCAGTACTGCATCTATCTTCTTATTTTGCCAATCTACCGTATGCTGCTTAATCATTTCACTTACTTCAGGTCTCAATCCATAAACAAATCGATATACAAAATGGCTTAAATCTTTCTCACTCAATTTCTCATCACCACTGTATTGCTTAAAGGCCAACAGCAATCTCTCATAATAGGCATGGACAGATTCCTTGACTTCCTGGTGAGTTCTATCAATTTTTACCCAATCAGTTTCTTTTGGAGGCACTTTATTCTTCAAAAAAGAAATTACCTGTTCATATTTTCTCATTACTTCTGGATCAGGGGCACCTGTTTTAGGATCCCTAGGATATTCTTGGGTGGGCCAACCTACTGTAATTTTACATTCTGCCCATAGATCCGCCGGCACAATTATATTGAACAGACCATTCAAATCTATCCACAGTACTTTTGATAATTTAACAAACCTTTCCACTTATCTATACCATTCCACAGGCTTCTCCAGGAGCCTGGGGAAATCATTTGTAAATGATAAAATGTCCTGTCTAGTCCAGGGAACATGCACATAACCTCCTCCAGGAATCTCCCTCATGGGACATTCTGTTACCACCGTTTCCTTTGCTCTCACCGGGAACGCTGAAAAGGTCTTATCTGTTGCATCATCTCTTTTTCAAAACCACCTGCTTTTCAATCTAGCTACATCACCCCATTTTCTTAACAAGGCAATCAGTTCTTTAATTTGAGCCAACCTTCCTGCAGTATTCAGATTTTCAATATCTTTTCCAGAGAAATCTACTCTATATGGCTTCTGTAATGACTTTATTTTCTCAAAATCAATGCCCATTTCACTCCCCACTTCTTCCAGTTTCTCATGCAAACTCCTCACTCTCCAAGTTTTACTTTTACATTGAAACATTAGCTCTTCATCCTGATATGCTTTTAATTTTTCAGTTGGAATAGTTCCTACTATTAATTCCTCCAACTTTATTTTTAACTTTGCCACATCTAAAGGTTGAGGTTCTGTATCTTTTCGCTGTAAACTCCTTAATCAATCACTTAATTCATCAGAAGTGGGACCTACAGGGATTATTTTATTCCTTATCCGTTCCAAACTTCTTTCTGGGGTCTCTGATGCGGATTCTGTTGTCATCAGCGTCTAACTTGCTGGACTTTGATTAATTGTCAGATTTTTAGGAGTACTTAACCCTGAGGTACCTACTAATTTTCCCCATGGATTTTCTCCCAAATCTTTTTCCCATCTCGATTTGTTTATTACTATTGTAAGGAATTGTCAAACAATGCTCACTATCTTTCTGTTTGTCAAAGACAGGCATCACTGGTCCTATAGTTACAGGAACAGTTACGGCTTCCATATTTTTGGTTAATTCCCTAATTTTCTCAGTTAATTCCAGGGTAGTTCTAGCCAGTTCCGCTGAATTTTCATTTACCATCCTGACACGTTGGGTTATTTCAGAATCTCTAAATGGATTCTTTTTCCCTAAATCAGGTGGCGTTTGCTCAAAAGTTTTATTTCGCGATGTGTCTTTTATTGGCGCACTTGGCGTCAGCACCGTGGAGTTTGGTTGAAACTGGGGAGGATTTTTATAAAACATGTCCTCTAGCAGATCATCCTCTGATTCATTCACACCGTACTTGTAACCTTATGACCCTATATTATTTCTCTTTTCTGTACATTTTCTACCACTAGTCTCTTCAGTATTTCTCAATGGAAACATCCCCTCAGTCATGTTTGCGCTCCGCCATCTCCTCATTCGGTCATCATGACTTTCCTGTCCACATGGTCTACCAAACATGTCAGTATACCTTCCGCCACTCCGCTGTCACTCTCTTTCATACATCTCTTCTTCCCATTCCGTTAAAGCTTCAAACTGAGTAGGTCTAGGTCTTGGTTCTAACCTCATCATCCTTTCTCTTAGGTTCTTTAATAGAGCCAAACTGAACGAACCACTTTCTGGGAATGCTAAAACTCCATCTTCTTTTTTATACTTTGCCCAATTATCTAGCCAAATACATGTATGGTACCCATATTTCGCTACCATAAAGGATGCGGGCGACTTCGGTGGAGGAAGCAGTTGTCCTTCCCTAGTTACAACTGGCTTATCCTTTTTAAATAGGCTTTTAATCTTCCCAAACCATGATCTTTTCTCCTTCTCTGGTGGATCGTAATACATAATTTTTCCTTTTCTTAGTCCTGTATCACTAGACTCTCAAATCGCTTCTCTACGCGACTAGTCTGTTTGCTGTCCAATCCTAGCGCGACTTACACTAACGCACCAATCCTGTGCGTCTACGTCACTCCTGAAGTCCTCCAATCCCAGCGCGACTCACACTAACATACCAATCCTATACGTTTACGTCACACTGGCAATTCTCCACTCCTAGCGCGGCATTGACCAGCGCACCAATGCGTGAACACTTCGTCTTCCTATGGCTGGCCAATCCCAGCGCAGTCTTTCTAACGTCAGCTTATCTCGCTACTCCTGCTTCTGCTGACCCCTCCTTTACAAAATGTATCAGCAAACTTTCTCTTACGTTCTCTTCAATCTAACATCTGCTAGTAATGACATAAAAACACCACCATTGCTCGTTCCGCTAAACCAAAGAGATAGTTTTGTTCATTTACACAAGAATTCTGTATTTCCCGAAGGCAGCGCTTACCTCTACCCTACCACAGAATTATTCAGTTTTGCCGATAAAGTAGCACTTCCCTCTACCTTACCCTTCTAACAAGCAAGAAGGCTAACCGTTTCTCTGGGGATAAAACACATGTTGCTATTGCACTCGCGCACTTTCACACAGAAATGTCACTAACGATAACACAAGACGATGTTACCTATTCGAACCCAGACAATGCGTTGTGCAACTCCAATTGCCACACGTTTTCATCGTGTAGCAACAGGGCAACCAGACAATACACCATGCGACTTCACTTGCCACACGTTCTCCCCATGTACCTACAGTGCATCCAACTTCCTACATCCCGGAAGTCTTCAAAAACAACATAGAACGCGACGTGACTCAACATAGAATGTTAGTACATAAAATCAATAATCAATCAATCATCAAGAATCAAGAATCACCAAACCAATACAATAAAACCATCAATCTGCTACCAGAAAACTTCTCCAGCGGGGAAGGGCAAATTTACATATCCTCCTTGAGTCACAGACCCGTCAGCACGCTAACTCATTCACACATGCATTCATTGGTGGGGCCCATACCACCAACACTCACACGTCACACTTCGAGTCTGCACACAGGAGGAATGAAGTGCTGGACATGTGGGGGTACCTTATTACCTATAAAAAGAGAAGTCTTTAGATTATATACAATACATATGTCTACACTCATAGGATCCTAACTTTAACATCAAGGCACTCCACCACTTGGTCGATGGACCAATTAGTTGGACTGGTGGATGGTGATTTAGAACCTGCTCAACACATTTAAAGTTTCTGAACTTTTCAATTGATCAATAACTTATTAAGGAAACACACACTCAGAATTCGTTAATAAATGCTTATTTTATCTAATTAATTTACTTTCATTGGCATAATCAGCTTTTAGTCAAATCAGAATTCCAACATATATTTCGTCACGAATTTGCATAATCATTATATTTACCTAAATTTTGATATAGTTGACCATTTCCCAAAACCCGTCAATCCTGCATAAATCAAATCCCTTCTGGTAAAATCATCCAAGCAATTGCAGGCTACGACCCAAATATGTCCGGGAAAAGTTATTTCGCTCAGCACGACTCAGTCCCAAAGGTATCAAAAGGACCAAGCAATCGTGCAAGCAAATTGATCAGCCGTCAGCAACGAGAAATTCGGAACGCACTTCTGGAACGCACTCGCTTACACACCCCTACCCTCTTCTAAGTTCCCCTTTTTATAGTAAATTCTAAGATAACCTGCAACATTTTCTAAAAATCAAATGTCCTGATTGGCTAAGCTCCTAAATTTGAAATATGGAACGCCGTTCCCAGGGTTTCTTGGTTCTCAGGGAATCGAATATGTCAACTTTTAGTTTGTACAGTTCTCATGCGACAAGTTCCGAAGTATCAACATGTAGACTTCTGGAGACAGGTTGCCATTGTCTTTTCTGTCAGTCACACTAGTTGAGTCTTGGCAACCCTCCACGTTCCTATCCTTGACGTGGAACACAGTGCCCAAAGTTGAGGTTGCCTGGAGATCATCAGAGCCATCTGAATCTGCGCAGTAGACATCGCGCTCACACGACGGTGGCCACTTCCGAACTCCATTTTGAATATTGCTGCCTAGTAGGCCCGAATGCCAACTTCAGCAAAACAAACATAAAAAGTAATTAATACACAGAAATGAAGATTCAAATGTGTAAACCCACACTAATTCCATTATATATTAGTATTTTCCTAGCTTATAGCAACATTTAAAGCAATAATACTCACCATTCCGCCATACCAGGAGCACAAACTGTCACAAAAGCAACATAAATCATGCAATATCTATACAAACACATTCTACGATTAATTTGCGTACCACAGTTATTTAATAAAGTTATTAGCCATGCACTTTGCAATTTAGTCCCACGTGTAATTCGTGTTTATTAAGGTGTAAGGTTGATTAGTGATATCACTGCAAAAAATTAGTACAGGTTAATAATTAAAATGATTACGTAATTAGTGTTTTCATGCAAAATAGAGAAGGTATACAAAATTTTGTTTTACCTGCTCCACCACCCTCAAGGTAAAAACACAGTGTAACGTGTTTACTGTTAATCTAAAATGCCCGGTGCATCTGCCTCACATCGCTCTGTGTAGCATGCACGTTTACTTTTGAATTCCCTTTGTATTGATTTACGTGGCAACAGAAAGGTGTAAAAATTCACTGTCCACTGTTCTGTTAATGCCCGCCTTCTCTGCCACTTCAAAACTCCAAGAAATAACAAGCGCACGCGCCTCGCGCTGAAGGTTTTAAAAAAAAAAGGGTGCAGGCTGCAGCGGGAGAGAGAGGCAGAGAGGGGCACCTGCGAGTTGTGCGCGCACGCGCGCTAGGGAGAGCAGACTGCTCTTTTTCGAAGCACATACTCGTGCTTGTGGCGCGCCCCTGCGCGCTCCCACAAGGTGTATGCTGCTACAAGCACGAGTATATGCTTCGAAAAAGAGCTGAACGACGGCTAAAGGTCTCCTATGCAGCCGCGCTGCGTAGGCGAGACCTACAAAGGACTGCCGCGGATGTGACACCAGAGGACGTATGTACGCAGTGGCTGACAGCAAGTTATTCCTGGCTCCGTGTGTTTATTATATCAGGCGCTGAGCAGCCCCATTATTCATCGGGCCTGAATAGCGGTGGGTCCGTACCACCGACACCAAAACTTGGGCTCATTTAAAATAAAATGTTTTTAAAAGTTTCTTGACAGTAGTATGATCGCTGCGCATGCACACACGCCACTGTGATCAATTCGGCAACCCTCGCGGAATGCTCCGAGATCTGCTCAAGCGCACAACACAGCGGGGGTTCGTTTGGCTTCACCCGCGCACCTGAAGTCTCATAAGTTATAACGTGTCCTCTGGCTGCGCCGCCATTTTACTCTTGTTTGTCGTGCGTCGCACTAAAGCGTTCATAGGCTGGGCCGCGCCGCCCGCTCCTATACTCACCAATCGTGTGTGTCCCAGCTACACGAAGACGCTCACTGACCCGGCCGCAACTGCCGCCATTTGACTCACTTGTGCGCAGGCTCGGCTCCAGGAATTTTTATTTGGGTGGGCCAAGGGTGCATTTGGGTGGGCCACTGCGGGCTCGATTTGTCGCATATATGTCTAGGCAGGCCTGCTTCAGGGTCCCCCTTTATCTCTTCTTAGTCTTACAAGGCCCAGTAAAACACACTCTATTCCAGATCTCTTTCTAAATATATTCACTCTCAAAAAGTGTTTTTTCCATGTAATGTTTCTTTGATGGGAAGAGGAGGTTTCTGAGGTGGGAGTATCAGGCAACTGACACTTCTCAGGCTCCCTCTGTGCGAGCCTTCAGGGAGAATCCCTCTTCATTACTGCCTCCACCTGACCCCGGACTCTGCAACGCACTCCCTTACAGGCTTGATTATCCACTACTCCTCTCCAGTGCACCTTATCTCACATCTGACCTTGGGCCCCAGCCCCATATCAGGCATTATCGGGCTCCATTTTCATTTTTCCCGGTAAAAACATTAGTAAAATCACCTTCAAACTTAAAACATTGAATATAGCAGTAAATATAATTAGCATGCACTTTAAAGTATGTTCCACAGTAGCCCTTATGACCAGACTGCTAATTAAATAAACAAAAACAGAAAGGCCATGACAGGGCTGGGTTTAGCGCTGATGCGAAAGTCTTTTTTGGCGCCACACCAATAACCTCTTTCTCCGTAAATACCTTTACTACCACCTTCCAACAGTGCCCTTCATACCTCCATGGCCCCCCTATTGACCTCCTCCTCGAATTCCCTCACTGCCACATGCCACAAGTGCCCCTCATCTCCCCATAGCCCCTCCCCCTCATGACCTCCTTCTCGGATTCCCTCGTTGCCACCCTCCACCAGTGCCCCTCATCTCTCTGTAGCCCCTCCCCCTCATGACCTCCTCTTCAGACTCCCTCACTACCACCCTCCACCAGTGCCCCTCGTCTCTCCCTAGTTCCCCCCTCCACCCCATGACCTCTTACACAGATTCCCTCACTGCCACCCTCCAACAGTGCCCCTCATCGCTCCATAGCCCCTCCCACTACCTCCTCCACAGATTCCTTCAATGCCACCATCCAACAGTGCCCCTCATCTTTACGTAGTCCCTCTCTCATGTGCATTCCATTTGTTGTATAGCGCAACTCATATCAGTGTAGTGTGTGTCAGTACTTTACACCACGCACACATTATACAGAGACAATGAATCATACAAGTATATAAATCAGTCTACAGGGAATGTCACATAAAACAATGAGGATTACAAGGTGTATGAATCACATGTCCTCCATACTGGTGGGCATTTTAAGAGGGTTTGCTCTGGGGAAACACAACCTTAGGATTTAATGGGAGCCTGCTTTACTGATAAAAATGTATATCTGCCCAAACATACTAATTTTCGCAACATTAGAATAATGAAAGACTGAGGAAGTTCAAACTATATCACAAAACAAAAAAAGCGAAGTTCTAACTATACCATTCATGTTTGTATGCAGCTCTTTGATGACAGTTCATTGGTCACTGTCCTATGTTAGGATTGTAACTTCTAAACTGCAAGTAACACAAGGATCTCTGTGACAAAGGCAGTAACCCACTGAGCTTCCACATAAACTACAGTTCATCTACATTTGAAAACTACTAACAGACAAATGATTGCTCTCCAGCAGGATCATTAATCACCAGCGTTATTGGGGCATCTTTCATTGTCCTGCATCAGCCATGATAATGATAAAAACTGTTTAAATGAAGCACACAGGAAGTATGTGTCTTGCTGGTCCTGTGCACATTTTAAACCGAAAAACAAATAGTAACACATTCTCTTACCTACTCCATTAGTCAAACGTTGTGTCACAGCCTGATGTGATAAGCTGCTGCAGGGGTCAGGAAAGGTGAATAGGAATAAACAAACTTATTTTCTCCTGCACTGCATAGAAAAAGAAATATCAATGCAGCAGGACAGTAGACAAAGGTTACCTTTGTCAAAGGATTTGTCCCTTTTGCCATGTGGAGATGAAGGGGTGAAAAAAAATAAACAAAGACTCATTAACATTTAAATGGTCTTTAAAGACCTGCGAAGTACTCAGGTGCGGCTGCCATAATCTCAAAAACTGTCTTTGTGTGCTCCCAGGAAGCTGTCTCAGCCTGGGCTGACACACACGACTGGGGGTTGAAGGGCTGCGAGGGCCAAGGCTCCTGTGTGGGTGGACCAGGCTCATGTTTGGGTGGGCCTGGCCCACCCGGCCTACCCGCTAGAACTGGGCCTGCTTGTGCGTCACAGCCCATCTAAGCCACTCGTTGTCTTGCGTCTGGCGCCATTTTAAGCACGTGGGTCGCAGCTCGCCACCCGCCAGTTTAAGCACGTGAGTCGCTCGCGCCACCCGCCAGTTTAAGCACGTGCGTCGCAGCTCGCGCCACCCGCCAGTTTAAGCACGTGCGTCGCAGCTCGCGCCAGCCGCCATTTTAGGTCCGCACCTGTTCCAGACCCGGCCAGCCCGCACGGTGCCTCAGCTCGGTCGCGGCCTTCCACCATTACAGCAGCAGCGGAGGCCGGGCCACAGCCACAGCCACTGAGAGGGTAAGTCTGTGGCAGCCGGGCCGAGCAACGCGAGCAGGTATGTACCCCTGAGAGTAAAGTCTCTCTTGCCCGTCGGCTCTATGGCAAGGCTCCCCACTGACACCTGCTTGATGCTCACGTCTCCGTAGGCCCCTGTGAGAGAGAGGCTCTTCTGCTTTCATTGGGAACTCTTCCCAATACTGACTTGTACACCAGCCGAGTTATTTAAATATTCGTGCTGACTGCCTGCCCATTCTAAGCTCATACATGTTATAACAGACCCTATTGACCCGTTAGACTTATGATTTTAAAAAGCCCAAATTGCTTTTAATTTACCTGAAATTGAACCACTTCAATACATGCCAATGGGGATAATATATTCTCCCAATTATTTTGATTTAAATCTCCCCTTTTCTGTTTTGCAAATGTTGGCATGTGTGTAACCGCTGTATTTAAAAACATTTGTAAAATGTGGAAAGCTTGCCATTTTTATTTATCACAGAGTGATGCATTGTTCGGGGGCAGCTGCATCAGTACGACTGGAACCTGAAACCTACAGGTTAAATGTACACTAACTACTGTCTCTGCCCGAGATTCAATAACCCATTAGTTATCTCTCCATAGATCATGTGAACGGCGGGCTACACACAAAACAGTAGATGCCAAGGGTGCAACTAGTCTCAAACTTTGAGGGCGGGGTGGGTCGCAGACATCAAACAATGGGGGCGGGGTCATCTTCAGAACTTAATTGAAAATGCGTCTGGGGCCTTCTTTCATTGTTCTGGGCCAATTTCTTCACTTTGTCCCTTCTCTAGCTCTCCCTCCCCTTAATTATCTTAGTTTCTTCACCCGATCGTCTCTCTGTCATGAGTCTCTTTTCTTCTTCTTTGTGGCCCCCTGTCTCTCACCATTGCTTGACTTCTATATCCAGTCTGTCTTGCTAAAACTGTTTAGATTTCACTGTTTTCCTTCATTTTCTCCCTCACTTTCCTTTACCTTCTGTTTTTACTACTGCTTCTCCATTACACCTCCACTCCCCTTCTCTTCAACTCTCATTTTCTCTCCACTCTTTCTGTCCCTCTTCCTCTGGGCTGCCATTCTCATCAATCTTCTCTTTCTACCCAACATTCTTGCCTGTAGCTCTATTTTATTTTTATCTGCCCTTTCTTTCTAGGGCTTTTCCTTTCGCCTTTCTTCCTCTTACAATTTCTGTATGTTCTCCATATAACTATCCCTTTGTTCCTTTATCCCTGCTGGCTTTCACCTACAATTTTATTTCTTGAATTTCTGTCTTTACCCTCATTTCCTCCCCACTCCAACATATTCTGTTCTTTCCTCTTTTTTGTATGCCGTTATTTTTCCATCTTTATAATCTTAATTCTTTTCAATGTATCTTTAACTCTTTGTTATATCACCATTTTCTGTCTTTTTTCCTGTTTTTCTTTTCTCTTCTATTCCCTGTCTCTGAACCTCTTTGCTTTCAATCACCACCATTTCTAGCCTAATCATTTTGAATCTACCTCATGATATTCCTATCTGAAGCATCAATTTTTAATGTTCACCAGTGCACCAGAAAAGCATGACTTGACCATGCCCCATTTTTTAAAATGCACTTTATCTGTTATATTTAAATTCATATGAAACATTTTTTTTGTAGGTCCGGCGTAAGCCCCCACCTTTAGATTTTACTAAAATGTAAATATAATAACATTACTTGTAGGGGCTTTCAGACATCTCTCTTAATCTGTTGTACTATTGTTTCATTCTCATTTCTTCCAACCATTATAGAACATGGAGCAATGGGTCAGTCCACTTTAGCCACTGGCTAACTTAACTGTGAGCATCAGCATTGTGCTCCTACACAGTACTTTCATTCAGTGCCAGGGATTGGTATAGCAATTTTGAGACCCAAAGCTGTTAACTATTTTGTTTAGTGTTTTAACGATTGTGCAGCAGCTCTCCCTAAAAAGGTTTCACAAAAAAATGACAAAACAAGCATTAACAAAGTCAAAAGGCTCGTGGCCAACCCCGGACTTATTCGCTTTGCCAATGATTCTTATGTGTTTTGGACTTTGTTCCTGTTGCAACCTCAACTTCCACAGAAACATGTTTCCTGAATGTGCAATTATGGTAACTTGTGTTTTAAGTATCACTTGCTCCAGCAGATTTCTGCAGTCTGTTCATTCATACACATTTTATACATTTAAAAATGATGAAAGGCTGTGAAGCCCCCACTGAAATTAATAATTGTGCCCAATAGGGTACACACAGATTTCTGCAAAAGTCACAATAGTGAACCATATACCCACATTAGGCCTTGGCAAACGTTTTATTACATATACAAAATTCAAATTTTGCAACGTTTCTTGCCATTTCATGAGTACCCATTTTTTCCTAATTTGTGCCTACAGGACACAAGTCTGAACATAAAATGTCTTTCAGGGACAGCAAAACCACAGTAGAAGTACATTTTTCCTCAAACCAGTTTCGTACTGGATTCTCATGTGGTTCTTGTACACAAGGAATGCCCTCACATCCAATTTTTCCTCAAGAAACAGGGTCAACTATAAACATTACTTGCATCTGAAAAAAATGCAACAGTGGCCACTCCTGACCCACTTGTAACATCAAACTCGTGTAATAAATGCAACCCCTTGCCAGAATGTAAAATATATTTTGTACTGTTCAAGTCAAAATAGAGGCACATATTATGATTGTCCTTGTTTTACTTCAAAAAAATACAGACTACTGTTAAGCTTTCTTTTCTAATGTGATACACACTTTTTGTTGTCTTTGGAAAGCAAACCTCTTTTCAGAATATTATCATCGCTGGCTTTGCCATCATTTCATACCGATAGTAACTCCCCTTTTTAGGTTTCGCTTGGCAGCGCATGCACTGCATGCGCTGTCTTAGCGAGACCTAAAGTAATCTGTATGTTGGCTTAAACTTCATGTAATCTGTTTTTCCACTTCCTATTGGCTTACTTGTGGTAGTGTTGTTATCTCCCTTTCTGTTGGCTGTTGGTCATTTGCTAACTTCCTTGTAGTCCTGATACAGCGGTGCCTAACTACAGTGTTAGTTCGCTCTGCTTGCACTTCTTTTAATTGAAGTGCAGTGTGCCATCTGTCTGTAGCCTGCCTTTGTAATTGGAGACTTTTGAGCAGCTGGCTAGTTTTTGCTGTGTGATTCCTAGGCTCCTCCACCCCACCGTGTCTGCTTTCACTCCCCCTCGGTCACAGAGGGGGGTTGTGCTGCTGTATGAGGCATTTTTATCAGCGTGGCTCCCTTTCATGAGCGCCGCGCTGGTTCTGCTTTCATTCTTGTTTCTTGATTGACTTTCTCTTCCTGCTGCGGCACGACATGGTCTGCTGAGATTCAGCGCGCTTTCACTTTCATATCAGACGGGACAATCACAGCCGCTTGTTTGCAATGTCATAGGTCTCGCATAGACCTATGGCACTGCAAATCATTTTTTGTAAAGACTATGCTAAGGCTCGAACCTGGATCTCCTGGACCAAAGTCGCCAGCTCTGTGTATTGAGTCACAGCCCTAACTTATTTTAGCCTTGTTGCAAGGGAGGAGGCATGTTCGATGCACCCCCACCCGCCTTTGTTTCCTGCTCATCCGAGCCTTTGGAGGGCCCCTGTTCTATTCCGTGCACCCCCTCCTCTACTTGATTTGATGCAGCAACATTTGTTCAGCTGATCCTGTACCTGTCTTACAGCCAACAATGCACTACAATAAACAATTAGCACAAGAGTCCCATGAGGCTGAAAATAAATTATACTTATTAAATTATTTAATAATATCAGCATATTTTTATGGAGCATACGCCGAGACTCGAAACCCAGATCCCCATGACCAAATACAATAGCTTTGTTTATTATGCCACACCCCTAGCTTGTTTTATTTCAGTTGCGAGGGAAGATGCATGTTCGAAGCTCTTCCCCCTTCCCTGACGTATTTGTTTCCTGCTTACCAGAGCTTTTGACAGGGCACCATTTCTACTCTGTGATGTGGCTTATGTAGGAAGGTGGATATCTGACTATGGTTACCCCCAACTTTTTGCCTAGTGTCTAGCTGGTTTTTCGACTTAGTTGGCCTGAGATCCTGCCATTCAGGGTCTCAGGCTGTCTGCTCTCTCTTTAAAATGGACTCCATGTACCCTAGGTACATACCCAATTGGTAAGGATCACCTTATTGGACCCTGTACAGTGTACCCTAGGTACCCAGGGCATAGGTGTACCCTAGGCCTCCCAGGGGCTGCAGCATGTATTATGCCACCCCTGGTCTGGCCTTCCAATCAGACACAACTGGCTGATCACTCAGCTGGGGCAAGGTCGTGTAATCACCCCTTGCTTAGATATAGTATACCTATATCTACCCTTAAATTAGACACATGTGTACCTATCAGCCACTCCTATGGCAGGCCTTAACAATCCTGGAGGCAGAGTGCTTGGTAACATGTGAGATGGTGCTTCGGAACCATGTCCTTATAGCTGTTCTATGATATAGCCTACCATATACTCTTAAAGTGCCTTATAATCTTAAACGGTTATGGTAACTATGGTTTGGCTTTATCAAAACATGTCGTGTAAGGTGTCTAACACTTTGGAATAATACCCCCATACCATTTCTGGTAATGAGGATATTATTCCCCCCTTCTAGAGGGAGAGACATGTTAAAATCCTACTTTGCTGTTTAACTCTGACCAAAGCCTCAGCATCACAAAATGGATGCTGCTGCCACAGACACGAGTCTGACCTCCTGCAGCTGGGAGCCCTCCCAGCCAGGGAGGCCTGGACAATAGGTTTCTTGATTTAGTGTATTGGGGCAGGGAGGGCTGAAAGGAATGAGACATGCCTGGGGCACACAAGGTGCTCCATGCATAGTCCAGTTCAAACCGGTGCTGGGGCACTCCAGCCTAGCTCTGGCGCGAAACTAGACAAAGGAAAGGGGGTGTAGCCACTCCGCTTCCTTGTCCCACCCATAGGAGGGACCTTGCAGGTAGCCCAGCCCACTAGCCCAGTATATCAGTAGGTAGCTGAGCCCTGCTAGATTAGATTAACCTGAATCTGCAACTTGTACAGAAACTCTGGACCTTCGACATTCGACCTCAGGAAGAAGACTGAAGAAATCTCCCTTGTGGCCAAGGAGTGACCACCCTGGGCAACCAGGCACCATCCAGCGACCGCTGCTTTGCTTTGCGACTGATCCTACGAGGGACGACTGCAGAGACTGACCAGCGCTGAGACTTCCAGACACCTCTGACCCAGATCCACATCTACAGCGAAGCTGAGACCCGTGGAGGCGACGAGGGACGTGGGACCGGCGACTTGGGAAGAGTGGCTAGTACCTGACTAGCGCGACTTCCGAGGCTCCCTCGAGGCTTTGCTTGGGGAATTGAGAAGCCCCCATCCCGAGCACCATCCGCAAAGAAGACCAGCTCCCCCCACTTCACGTGTTCTGCGTGGGGCCCTTCTGCACCTGAGTTGCTCGATGTGTTGTCCGGTTGCTGGCCCGTTAGCTAGTGACCTCTGCGACGACGAACCTTTGTTTCCAACTTGCTGGTCCGGCTCCTCCAGACTGGCACCCGCTCCTCTGTAAAAGAGAAGCACCCCAGACCTTCATGGTCTGCACCAGAAGCAAGTCCTCCATCCTGCGTGGGTTCTGCTTGCCAAGGCTTGTTGGGTCCTGACTCGACTTCGACGCCGCCGACAGCAAGAGCCTTCGTGGGACAGCTCACCTCCTGGTCCTGGTCGTCCTCGACGCCTCCTGGTACCCGTGACTGCTGCGACAAGCTTCACCTCTTCACCTGCATCTTCACAACATCGCCTGGTTCCTTCCTGGTTCCTTCCCGGCTCCTGGCTGGCGACCTAGACTCTGTCCCTTCTGCTTGCAGGTTCCTTCCTTCTTGATCCCCACCTTGGGATCCACCGGACACTCTTCACTGACTGCCTGTCAGCAACTTTCCTTCAGGCATCCATAGGAGTCGACGACGAAACCCGACGCAAGTTCACACCTATGCACCCACAGCCCGTGAGCTAGGTAACTTGAGCATTTCGGTGCTCACTAGGGTATTGACTATCCAAGGGTCTAGTTTCCAAGTCTCGACTTCCTAGCTATACTAGAAGTGTCCTAAAACTGCTAATTTCTAATAACTTGCATTTCTAACGACTTTTACGCATTACGCGTGAGTGTTTCCACTCTGCACCTGAATCCCGTGGGCCTCCCACTTCCTAACCTTTGGTAGTATAGTGTAGCCCCAGCGATTCCCTAGGCCTAGGCCTATCCTGTGTTTGTGACAGTGGTCCTTATACCACTTACTTAGTATTTGGTTTGCGTGGCCCCTAGGGCCTAACTGTATTACTTACCTGTGTGACTTAATATATGCTTAAATAAGACTGTGTTATACTTACCTCGAATCTCATAAAGAGTGCTGAGGGTTTGACTAGAATAAATACATTCTATTTTTATATATATCTGTTGTGGTGTCTTTTCATTTGGTATTCAAGGGATTACATATGGTATAACAGCTGGCTTCACATGCCATTCAGAGTTTAGCCTAAGACTGCTCTTGTCCATGCTACCACTAGGATAGCTGGTCTATAAGGTTGACTTTACAACCAATCACCATAAGGGTTGTTTGGACTGATACAAGGTGTACACTAGAATTAGTGACATCATATATCAGGCCAACTTCTCACAGCTTAAGTCAGGTAAACCGTGTAGACCCTCATTCTGGTGTGTTTTTCCATTGAAAAATGAAGGCAATTGGTATTCAAACCTGCCGGTTGTTTATCTGAAAATTCAAACTCTTGAAAGTTTAATCAGCTTCCTGCATCACCCCTCACAGATTTCCTTTGTATATTCAGTTAAACACACCAGGTCATCGGAGCCCAGCACAGTTATTGATGGCCTTCTTTTGAGGGGAAAAAACACCCACGTTTGTACCAATGCTTTGACGTGCATTGCTCATATTGTCAGATCACATGATCTTTAAATGAAAGTTGTTCAGAGTGGGTGGTTTTATGTGAGCCAAACATCACCATACAAGTGTCTTACGTTGCGGAACACTATGCATCGATAATTTTTTTTCTAGATTGGAAGTTACTTTGTTTGCATGAAAAGATCCACATTATTTGCAGGACGTCAGTGTGTTTTGAAATGCATTATCATTCAAAAAAGTTAGTCTTTCATTTAGCGGAATGTTGGTCATTCAGTATTTCTGTTACCCACTTGATGGGTCGTTGCCTGCTATGTCTGTCTTTTTTTACTGAAGAAGGGTGCATATGTATGACATTTTGCTGTTTATATTTGAATGTGTTACCGTTGCATTACATGCATTCTGGTGAAAATGTATCAACTAAGGTACTGTGCGTAACGTTGCTTTAAGTGTTATATTCCACCTCTCTTTTACTGTACTAAAATACTCTATGCTGTATAGCCATTTTTTAGATGAACAAGGGTTAGTATGTGCCGATAATTTTTGATTCATGCTTTTTAATTGCTGATTATGCCTGTGTTAGTAAACTTGTGAAATGTTTCGGTAAATGGGTCCATTGTTAGTTTACCGCAACATGATCCAATTTTAAACACTCCTATTTCTATGTGAACACCTGTTCCTATTTGTATACGTATACCACCTACCTCTGTGTTATCGGCAAACTGCGACCATCAGGATGCTATGTTGCAGACTTTATAACAAAAAAATTAGCAGTACCTTTTTTTGAAGACCCCTTTTTCAAAGTTGCTCTCTGTAATTTCCACATATGTCTGCTAGTTCCACTTTTATGGTGAAGTTTGTGGCAGACTTTACTGCACCAGTCATGTTACAGTTTCTTTGGTAATTTTATGTGTTTTAAAATTGAGCAGGATGGTTGTAGGGTATTTTTTTGACATAGCTGTATTTCTCAACAAGCATTTGCAATGCAATAGGCCTCGCATTTGCGAGAGTTGGAGCTATTGGCATTGTAAATGACAATGCCTTTTATTCATTTGTTTTTAAAACCTGCAAACAGTGCATAAACACGCACTTTGTACGTATAGTCCTTGCTTACGAGAAGCAAGGCTGGCAGTAAAAGAGACTGCCGGCCTTGCTTCTCATAAGCATCGACTATAAGTACAAAGTGCTTGTTTACTCACAGCTTGCAGGTTTTCAAACGCATAAATAAAAGGCATTGTAATTTACAATGCCAATAGTTAAAACTTTCGCAACTGCGAGACCTATTGCATTGCAAATGCTTGTTTGCTTCTGTTGTAATGGAAGCGTACAAGGCACAATACACAGGTCAGTCCCTGAATGGCTACACATGCTGTTTATTTGACATTTGGGATCACTGCTATTTTAAAACTAACCACATGACACCTTGTGTAGCCCAGGTGACTGTTTATTATTATGAAAGTGAAACCATGAGAAGCAATGAACAAAAATAATAAACCAAACTGTCGTGTAGTTCTTACAAATCTATATCGGATCAGAACGAATGAAGCGTCCAGCTTAACGATGAAATGAATCGCAACTGCGTTTGTCCATGTTGTAATATGGACAAATCCTGTTCCGTTATATCTGTTGCAGAAGACACAATGTTGCCCAGTGAATAGATCCTAGATGATAGTGTGTTATGCCATTGTCGACCACTGCCAAAGCCTTTTCTAGGTTACCCTTGTCAATCTCACGCAATCTTTCAGCAGCTTCCTGCTGGGAGATTTTCCATATCTCGTTGGAAATTGTGTATAAGAAGCGTTTTTGACGTGACCTGTGGGGACATAACAAAAAAAATCCCTAAGATCCATGTTGTCTGAGAGTAGGGACAAGTGTTGTTTCACCTGTGATAATGATGAAGTTTTTAGCCACTCTAGGCATAACTTTCCAATGCTGCAAGATGTCACCACCCCTAGAGTTCTGTTTGTACGTAGCGTAGGTCAGGCCTATGGATACTAAACCCTTCGACAGTACCCCGGAGCCTTGACTGACACCTATTTGTGTATATAGGCCAAATCAGCCATCCCTTCCTATTCAGGTCTGAGGAATTGTATGAACCATCATGTATAATGTCCTTCCTGGTAGGTCGCTCCCCCCCCCCGCTGCAGCTCTGACTGCACCCCCGCTGTCCCTGCTGCCGCCGGTGATATCGAGGCCCTCCACCACCCGCAGGCTTCCACCTGCACCTCATCCCTGGTGGCCAGTGGTGGCCTTAGGTTTGTACCCGCTTTATTGTGTGTGCCTGTAACTGCCTGTGCCCCCTGCCCCCCGCCCGCCGCTTTGCTTCTGTGCCCCCTTTTATTCTGTACCCCTCACCAACTTCTGTACCTCCATTTATATTGTACCCCTGTGCTGACTTCTGTGCCCCTTTGATTTTGTACCCCTTGTGCTCTTTTCTGTGCCCCCTTTTTGAGTCCGTGCCCCACGCCGGTCTCCTTTGCACTGTCCCTGCCGCTGCCTCCTTTGTGGCCCCGCCCCCTCCGCGCCCATTTGCTCCACCCGTCCCTCGCCTCCCACCTCCCAGCTGCTCCTCCCTCCCCACCTCCCCATATATGGTGGCCGCTGTGCGGCCGCGCCGCTGGCGCGCCTAAGGCAAGCCCGTCTGCGCCCGTCCGCGCCTGGACCGCGCCCAGCGCCAGAAGCCCTCGCCCCCACACCAGCCATGAAGACCGCCTCCGTTACGACGCCAGCACCCTCGTCGCTCTCAACCCAGGAAGGACCCACACCTGCTGCAAGGCCGCCCCGAAGTGCACCCGCGGTCCCTTCACCTGCTGGAACTGCAGCTTCTCCTGGCTCGAAAGCGCCAAGACGCCTGCCACGACGGAACCCAACCAGCTTAGATGCATCCTGATCAACACCCGTTCCGCACACAAACACGCCGTTGAACTCTGGGACCTACTCGACACCGCATCACCGGACGTCGCCTTCCTCACCGAGACCTGGATGATCGAAGCCTCCTCGCCAGATATCGCCATAGCCATCCCAGACGGGTACAAGATCACCCGCAGAGACCGCACCAACAGGGCCGGAGGAAGAATCGCCATCGTCCACAAAAACACCATCAGGATCTCAACAAACACCAACGACACCCTCAGCACCGCCGAACACATGTACTTCCAGATCCACACAGACCCCAAGACCACCCTAAGAGGCACCCTCGTCTACAGACCACCAGGACCCCGGCCTCAATTCTGCTACTTCTTCGCCGACCTCATCAGCACGCACGCGCTGACCTCCACCGACTACATCCTCCTCGGAGACCTGACCTATCACCTGGAGAACAACAACGACAACAACTCCTCCACCCTGATCGACAACCTCGCCCACCTCGGACTGAAACAGCTCGTCACGACGCCGACCCACATCGCCGGCCACACGCTAGATGCCATCTTCTCCTCAAGCCCCCACGTCACCTTCAGCCACGCCTCCGAACTCACCTGGACAGACCACCACTGCATCCACTTCTCCTTCCGAAAACCCCCCACACACCACCGCACCCTGCAGACCCCCCGCTGCTGCTGGGGCAAAGTCACTGAAGAACAACTACAGACAAGCCTCGCACCCAACCCTCCGACTAACCTCACCAACCCCGATGAGGGTGCACTCACCCTCGAACGCTGGATGAACGACTGCGCCAACACCGTAGCCCTGCTGAAAAAACCCACCAACAAAGACACCAGCAAAAGAGTCAGCTGGTTCACCCCGGAACTCCTCGACTCTAAACGCACCTGCCGGAAATTGGAGAACATATGGCACAACGACAAGACGCCAGACAGCCGCGCTGCCCACAAAGACGCCATCCGCAACCACCACCACCTCATCAGGACCGCCAAAAGGACCTCCTTCCCAGACCGCCTTGACAACAACGCACACAACAGCAAGGAGCTCTTCACCATCGTGAAGGAACTCTCCAACCCCAGCTCCAGTACCAACGACATCCCACCATCGCAAGCCCAGTGCAACTCCCTCGCCACCTTCTTTCACCAGAAATTCACCGACATCCATGACAGTTTCAAACCCCGGACGACCCCTGCAGACTTCGCCGCACCGGACCCACCGCACCCCACCGCCCATGACACCCTGACAACCTGGGCCGACGTGAGCATCGAGGACACCATCAAGACCATGGGCACAATCCACTCCGGATCCCCGTCCGACCCTCTCCCGCACCACATCTTCAACAAAGCCAGCAACTCCATCCCACCCCACCTGCACAAAATCATCAACCTCTCCTTCGAGACCGCCACCTTCCCTGAGAACTGGAAGCACGCAGAGATCAACGCCCTACTGAAGAAACCCAAGGCGGATCCGAGCGACCTCAAGAACTTCCGACCCATCTCCCTGCTTCCGTTCCCAGCAAAGGTCATCAAGAAGATAGTTAACACCCAGCTCACCCGTCACTTCGAAGACAACAACATCCTGGACCCCCCCCATTCAGGATTCCGCAGCAACCACAGCACCGAGACCGCCCTCATCGCCGCCACAGACGACATCAGGATCCTTCTAGACAAAGGCGAGACGGCGGCCCTCATCCTCCTGGATCTTTCCGCCGCCTTCGACACTGTCTGCCACCGCACACTACGCACACGACTCCAAGAAGCAGGGATCCGGGAGGAAGCCCTGGACTGGACCACCTCCTTCCTCTCCGGCAGAACCCAGAGAGTCCGCCTCCCCCCGTTCCGGTCCGAGGCCTCCGAGATCATCTGTGGCGTCCCTCAAGGATCCTCCCTCAGCCCGACGCTGTTCAGCGTCTACATGGCACCACTAGCACGCATCGCCCGACAGCACGACCTCAACATAATCTCCTACGCCGACGATCCTCCCTCATCAAGGACCCTCTCACCGCCAAATCCAACCTCCACCAGGGGATGAAGGCAATCGCCGACTGGATGAAGGAAAGCCGAATTAAGCTGAACTCAGACAAGACGGAGATCCTCATCCTCGGGTCCAACCCCTCAGCATGGGACGACTCATGGTGGCCCGCAGCATTGGGGACCCCACCGGCCCCCACCGACCACGCACGCAACCTGGGAATCATCCTCGACTCAAAACTCACCATGACCAAACAAGTCAACGCAGTCTCCTCCACCTGCTTCAACACCCTCCGCATGCTCCGCAAGATCTACAGATGGATCCCGACAAACACGAGGAAAACAGTCACCCAGGCCCTAGTCAGCAGCAGACTCGACTACGGAAACGCCCTCTACGCCGGAGCCTCGTCCAAGCTCATCAACAGACTTCAGAGAATTCAGAACGCCTCTGCACGCCTGATCCTCGACGTCCCGCGCCGCGACCACATCACCCCCCACCTGAGGAACCTGCACTGGCTCCCTGTCAAAAGGAGAATCTCCTTCAAGCTCCTGATCCACGCACACAAGGCACTCCACAAGACCGAACCAACAACAACCGACTCTCCTTCTACGTACCCAACAGGAAACTCCGCTCTGCTGACCAGGCCCTGGCCACGGTCCCGCGCATCCGTAGAACAACTTCCGGAGGCAGGTCCTTTTCCCACCGCGCCACCAGGACCTGGAACACCCTCCCCCTCTACCTACGACAAACCGAAGACCTGCTGACCTTCAGGAGACAACTCAAGACCTGGCTCTTCGACCGGTAGCAGCAGCACCCCGCCACCCCCCCCTCCCCCCCCCCCAAGCGCCTTGAAACCCTCACGGGTATGTAGTGCGCTTTACAAATTACTTGATTGATTGATTGATTGATCTAACGTATCCTCATTATGGGGCATATTATCAAGACAGGCGATAAAATTATCTCCGTTTTAGCGGCAGAAAACTGCCGCTAAAACGGCGATAATGGGCTTGATAATATGCTCTATGGAATTCCAATTGAAGTCCATATTAGATGTCCTTCACATCTAACATGGGCTTCAATTGGAATTCCATAGAGCATATTATCAAGCCCATTATCGCCGTTTTAGCGGCAGTTTTCTGCCGCTAAAACGGCGATAATTTTATTGCCTGTCTTGATAATATGCCCCTTTGTTGTTTATAGTTTTGCCACCCCTCAAAGCATGTGAGTGAGGGAATCCAAGGTGTGTTCAAGTCCTTTATCTTAGCTAACCCAAGACAGGAAGTCTGTTGCACAGTGTCGTTCAGGAAGATAAATTGCTGTTGTATGAGGCATGCTCTAAATAAGGCCTCAGTGCCCTGAACTTGCCAATCTTTAGTCCCCCAGACAGATGTTGTGTCTGTGGTGAACCTCCAAAAGTCATAACCCTACAAAGACAGCTGTGAAATAAAGGAATCAGACTATATCTGTTTTGTATTAGTGAGCATATTTTTCTTTGCAGGTGTAGGTGCAAGCTTATATTAATAAGAGGTCGGGTCTGATTGTTAAACTCAGAAAAATAAGCAAACTTTTGTGCAAATGTTTGTGAACTACCTTTTGGTGGTGTCAAGCAATGCTCCCACTGATGGTAAGAGAAGGCATTACGTGGGATACTTGCATTGTGCAAGAAATGATGACCATAGTGCTGGTAACAAAATATGGTGTCAAAATCAGATGTATCATCATACAATTCATTACAGGAGAATGCAACAGATTGTTCTAAACCAGACAGCATAGTATTTGCAGTTTAAAAGTCCCAATCATCAGAGAAAGTACTGGAGGTGATATCACTTAAGGAAATTTTAAATAAGTGTGGAATTTTTAAAAGTTCAGTTTCGACCATATACATGATATGCAACCCTATCCCAAACTACTCCTTCATGAACCCGAACTGCTGTAATGTTCACTAAAGACAGGTCTCTTTGTTCACGATGAGATGATGTGTGTGGTTTCAGGATCAAATTCACATGTTGTACTGCTGAGCGTTCTACTATCCATTCAAGAGCAGGAAAAAGACAGTTACTAAACCTATCCAAAGGGCTAGGAAAAGTAGACCAATTGCAATCCAGAGCTGCAGCCAGAGAGAAACAAAGTAAGTCTTTTTCAGCAAAAAGGTAGAGATCATATATTTTTCCTTTGTGGGAAACAGAAGCTTGCAGTGACTCGGGTTCACTCGGATCCAGAGAAAAGGTTTCAAAATCGATGAAGTAGCCAGACGCCATTCGATCTATCTGTGGCAGCTCAGGAGGTTTAGTATAACTGGCAGTTAACTCGTTTCAAGACATATTCACATAGATGTTGGTATTGGGCCGAATTGAGATCTGTGTTCCATTTGTGTTTGGTTGTTGCTCTGATTCAACAGGCACAAGTTCCATTCCGTTGTTGGTAACTCCATTACTTCGTTGTTAGACCTGGCACCATTGGTGTGGGTCTCCCTTCCATTTGTTGTCTCCTCTGTTTTAGCTAGTGTTAGATGCTCTGGGCGCTGTGCCACTGCCATTCAGTGCCACAGCGTGAATGCTCCCTGTGTAAATATGCTTCACACACTGCCTCTGAGATAAGCCTAGCTGCTCGTGCTACGTTACCACAGGATTGTGTAGGGGTTTTCAAAGGGTGTAGCCCTCTTACTCTGACTTAGGAAGAAGGGTCCCTACTTGGACAGTGGCCAGCCATTGCCAACTAGAGACCCCCATTTCTAACATTGGTGGTCAGCGGTGAGGCTCTGGACTTGCATTTGTGATCGCATACAGTAATTATAGTGTACACTACTAGTGAGTGCAGACCACGTGCGTTTTTGAGGTTTTTTGATTCTATTTTTGATTAATATTGCCAGTTATTGCTACAATGGGTAAGCCCAGATCCAATGCCTCGGAGGATCTCTCCTGGGAAGAAGAGAAATTTTGAAAACTACAATGCCAAGCAGCTCAACTATTTTTGCAAACACTTCACAGTCCCTATCACAGGTCTCACTAGAAGGGAGGAGTATTACAAGGCACTGAAGGCCTGGATAGAAGCCAGGGATGCCTCTAAGAATATGGGAGAGCCTGTGGAGGGGGAAGAGAATGCAGGAGAGCAGCAGGGTGAAGTAGTAGATTTGGTGGGAGATAAAGCGATTTCCAGCGCGGGCACTAGCGTGTCCCCAGAAGAGATGGAGGACAGGGAGAGAGATAGGCGGCATAATATGGAGATGGCTAAGGTTAAAATGGATGGTCAGAGGGACCTAGAGAACAAGAAGTTAGAATTTGAGATTATGAAAATGAAACTTGAGCATGAGAGAATATTAAGGGAGTTGGAGATTAAAGCAAAGAGTGTAGAGATCTCTGGTGGCAGCATACCTGTAGTGCATACTGAGAGTAGAGTGTATATACCCAAGGGAGGTTATTAAGGATTTCCACAAAAGTGAAGATATTGGGCAATAATTAGCAGCCTACATATTAGCCATGGTGTCCCACCGGGTCCCTGAGAAGGATTGGGGAGCGGGGTTGTGGGGAGGCTTTGTGAGTGAGAGGAGGAATACCTTGTTGGACCTGCCCCAGGAAAGTAGGAGGGTTTATGCCCACATGAAGGAAGCTTTGATGACCCGCTATGGTTTGACCCCTGAGATGTATAGGCAGAGGTTTAGGACCTGCAAGAAGCTAGAGGGTACCACTTGGGTTGAATATGTGTCTATTTTTTGCAGAGCAATGGAACGCTGGGTAAAAGGTAGCAAAGTAGAAACTTTTGAGCAGCTTTATGATTTGATTGCATGGGAGCATTTATCTAGTTTTCCTGAGCTACGCCAACACCTAATTGATTGCAAGCTGACTAACCCTAGGAAGCTTGCTGAGGAGGCAGACCGCTGGGTGAGCACCCAGGTTCGCAAGGGTCCAGTGGGAGACTTTGCCAAAGGTGGGCAGGGTCCCCAGCAGAGAAGTGGAGGGGGCCAGGGGTAAACCGAGGGAGTTCCAAAGAGGGCCCCAAAGTAATTCCCAAGGGACCAAGCAGTGGTGTCCCAGCCTCCCCAAGAGAAGAAGCCAGTGCCCCCGACAGGTAGGCCTGTTCAGAGGGGGCCCCTTACTTGTTTTAAGTGTGGTCAAGTGGGCCACAGATACTTTGATCCCCAGTGTCCTCAAAGGGATGCTAATGCACCACCCTGTGCACCACCCCGCCAACTTGCTAGTGTAGCCCTGGGAGGGGAGGAGATGGGTGCCCAAGGTGGGTGGGATCCCGTAGAGTTGACCCTTGTCTCATTAGGAGACTTTGAGATGGTCCCTAAGCCTACACTGCCTGATAACACCAAAAATACAGGCAGTGGGTGACCATCAATGGCCATAAAGTGGAGGCTCTAAGAGACACAGGAGCCAGTGTAACTGCTGTCAGCTCCGGTTGGTGTCCAAAGAGCAGGTTGTCCCCCATGCATTCTACCCAGTGGTGTCCGCAGACAACTCAGAGAGCCAATGTGAGGTGGCTCAGGTTCCCTTTGAGTGGGGAGGGGTCTCAGGAACTCTTCAGGTGGCTGTGAGGCCCGCCATGCCTGTAGACTGTCTGTTGGGCAATGATTTGGAGAACTCCCCGTGGGCTACGGTGGAGAGGAGATCTCACTTAGAGATGTTGGGGCTGCCTGAGTGGGCGTGTGCTACCACTCGGTCCATTGCAGCCAAGGAGGGTGTTGAGAAGGACCTGGAGCTTGAGAGTTCGGCCCAGATCCCTGCCTTAGAGAGAAGGGCGCAGGGGGTGCGGGAAGCCGGCCCCCTTGGTTCCCACGGGCCCAGGAGGGAGCGGCCCTGAGGGGGATGCCCTGGAGCCTACCGGGGAGCAGATCGCCGAACTGGGGGACCTGCCTGAGCTGACCCATTGGCAGCAGGAAGGGGGGCCCACCAGGGAGGAGTTTTGTGAGCAGCAAAGAGTTTGCCCTTCTCTTGAGGGTATGCAGCGACAAGCTGCTGCCCAGGCAGCAGGTGACAAGTCTGGTTCACTTCTGATTTATTGGGAGAACAGTCTCCTGTATAGCGAGCCTAGGGCTGCTGAACCGGGGTCAGCCCAGGTGCTGTTGGTACCCGAGTGCTTCAGAGCCTTCCTACTGGGGTTGACTCATGACATTCCATTGGCAGGATATCTGGGGCAGTCCAAGAACCTTGAGAGGCTTGCCACCCACTTTTATTGGCCCCAGATGCGCAAGAGCTCAGATGCTCATTGCAGGACATGTAAGACTTGCCAAGCAAGTGGGAAGAGTGGGGGGAAGATCAAGGCCCCACTCCAGCCCTTTCCGGTTGTCAGTACCCCATTCGAGCGAGTGGGCATTGACATTGTGGGTCCTCCGGATCCCAACACAGCCATGGGCAACAGGTTAATCCTGGTCTTGGTGGACCATTCCACCCGGTACCCTGAAGCCATCCCGCTCAGGACAGTGACGGCCCCCATAGTGGGACGTGCACTGATGGGGATTTTCTCCCGTGTGGGGTTCCCCAGAGAGGTGGTGTCTGACAGGGGAACCAACTTCATCTCCCAGTATATGAAGTCTCTGTGGAAGGAGTGTGGGGTAACTTATAAGTTCACCACTCCTTACCACCCCCAAGGTAATGGTCTGGTTGAAACGTTCAACCGGACCTTGAAGGGCATGATCATGGGCCTAGGAGAGACCCTGAGGCATAAGTGGGACGTCCTCTTGCCATGCCTGTTGTTTGCCTACCGTGAGGTGCCACAGAAGTCCTTAGAGTTCAGTCCCTTTGAATTGCTCTATGGCCATCCGGTAAGAAGACCTCTGAGGCTGGTCAAGGAAGGCTGGGAGCAATCTCCCAGGAAACCTCCCCAAGATGTATTTAACTACATATTGGCCTTCAGGAACCAGACTTGGCGTTTCAGAAAACTTGCTGAGGCAAATCTGGAAGCCAGCCAGGAGGAAATGAAATGTTGGCACGACCAGAACACCACTCTGGTCGAGTTTCAACCTGGTCAGAAGGTTTGGTTACTGGCCCCAGTGGAGCCTTGTGCGCTTCAAGAAAAAGTGGACCGGTCCATTTGAGGTGGTGGAGCGCAAAAGTCCAGTTACCTACTTGGTGGACTTTCAGTCTCTCAGGAACCCCTTGCGGGTCCTGCATGTGAACCGCCCGAAGCCCCACTTTGAGAGGTCTGAAGTGGGCATGCTTCTTGCGACAGATGCTGGAATGGAGGAGGAGAGTGAGCCTCTGCCTGACCTCCTGTGTGCAGGAGACAAGGATGGGTCAGTGCAGGGTGTGGTCATCTCCACCACACTGACCCCTGAGCAGCAGAGAGATTGTCGCCAGCTGTTGGGGCAATTTCCTGATTTGTTTTCCCTGGTGCCTGGTGTCACTGAGTGGTGCGTCTATGAAGTGGACACCGGGGACAGTCCTCCTGTCAAGCACAAGGCTTACAGAGTGACTGACAGGGTCAGGGCCTACATTAAGGAGGAGGTCTCCAAAATGTTTGCCCTAGGGGTGATTGAGTCCTCTAGCAGCCCTTGGTCCAGCCCCGTGGTCTTGGTACCAAAAGCTGCAGCGCCTGGTGCCACCCCTGAACTTAGGTTCTGTGTGGACTACCGAGGTCTCAGTTCGGTCACAAAGACCGACGCGCACCCCATCCCCAGAGCTGATGAGCTCATTGATCAGTTAGGGGCTGCCTGGTACCTCAGCACGTTTGATCTAACGTCTGGGTACTGACAGATCGCCTTAACTGATGGGGCCAAGGAGAGGTCGGCATTCTCCACACCAGATGGGCACTACCAGTTCCGTGTGATGCCCTTTGGGATGAAGAATACCCCTGCCACCTTTCAGAGGTTGGTCAACCAGGTGTTGGTTGGGCTGGAGGATTTCAGTGCCGCCTACCTGGGTGACATTGCAGTGCTTAATTCCTCCTGGGAGGACCACTTGCGCCACCTCTGGGAAGTGTTATGGCGCTGCGCAGAGCAGGCCTCACAATCAAGGCCAGTAAGTGCCAGATTGGGCAGGGTTCTGTGGTGTACTTGGGACACCAGGTTGGGAGTGGCCAGGTTGCGCCCCTACAGCCCAAGATTGAAACCATCCTAGCTTGGGAGCCCCAAGGACCCAGGTGATGGCCTTCCTAGGACTCACGGGTTACTACAGGAGGTTTGTCAAGGGGTATGGCAACATTGTTGCACCCTTGACTGAGCTGACTTCCAAGAAGCAGCCAAAGATTGTGAACTGGACTGACACCTGTCAGAAAGCTTTTGATGCCCTCAAGACTGCCATGTCTACAGCACCCGTACCCCAGGTGCCCAATTTTGCTAAGCAATTTATTGTCCAGACGGATGCTTCAGAGCATGGGGTGGGGGCCGTTCTGTCACAGATAAATGAGGAGGGACTAGACCAACCTGTAGCCTTCATCAGTAGGAGGTTACTTCCACGGGAACAGAGGTGGAGTGCAATTGAGCGTGAGGCATTTGCTGTGGTCTGGGCACTGAAGAAGCTGTGACCATAACTGTTTGGGACTCACTTCCGGGTTCAGACAGACCACATGCCCCTCAGATGGCTGATGCAGAAGAGGGGTGAGAATCCCAAGTTGTTGAGGTGGTCCATTTCCCTACAGGGTATGGACTTCACGGTGGAACACCGCCCTGGTACAGAACACGCCAATGCTGATGGTCTGTCCAGATTTTTCCGCCTTAGTGATGAGAACTCCCAAGGGGGTGGGTAGTTCTCACCACATTTCAGCTGGAGGGGACACGTGTTAGACCTGGCACCATTGGCGTGGGTCTCCCCTCCATTTTTCGCTCTTGTCTCCTCTGTTTTTGCTAGTGTCAGATGCTCTGGGCGATGTGCCACTGCCATTCAGTGCCACAGCGCGAATGCTCCCTGTGTAAATATGCTATGTGAATTGGTATATCCATGATTGGCTTATTTGGTTTATCTGTTAGTCCCTAGTAGCGTGGCCTGTATGTACCCAGGGCTGATAAACCAAATGCTGCTGGTGGGCCTGCAGCGCTGGTTTGCGCCACCCACAGAAGCAGCTTGTAAAGTGTACCTCAGACCTGCCACTGCAGAGTCTGTGCACAGTCCAGAACTGCCATCTTGGCTGTGAAGTGCCCACACTTCCCGGTCCCTGAACCTTCCCTTGGCATCATATACGTCACCCCCATGATAGGATGCATTGTATGTGTAAGGTAGGACATGCCTTGGTATGTGTGGCATGTCCTGGTAGTGAATTACACCCAATTTTGTTTTTCACTACTGTAAGGCTACCTGTTCTCCATAGGCCAGAATGGGCAGTTTGACTATTACATTCTATAATCCTAACTGACCCAAGGAACATGCTAGAAAAACAAATTTAGTATGCCTGAGCTCATGATATTAAAATACATCTTTTAGTAAAGTTTATTTTTCTATTCTGTGTTTGAAAATACCACTTTTAGAAAGTAGGTATTTTCTTGCCTAAGCCTTCCAGTGTGCTCTGCTGTTATGTGTATTGGCTGTCTGGTTTTGGAGGGACAGGGCAGGCTGAGTCAGACCTGGGTTGAATAGAGAGATCTGCATTTGGAGTATGGGGAGGGGTAACTCCTTGACCTGAAAAGGGCTGTGCCTGGCAAGGTGAAT